>NC_080671.1:37367965-37705965 GCF_030247195.1 Topomyia yanbarensis | reverse complement strand
TCCGAAACACAAAATCCCAATTTATTTGAGTTAGGTATTCCCTTTAGAAAACATTTTTGCACAGCAACAATGTACGGATTCCCTGCGAGTAGGAATTACCTATTCTGTTCCAGATATTGTCTGATTATTCGGACGATTTAACAGAAATGTTATTTGCTTATCGGGTGATGATAAGCAAACAAGAATTCTGTCAACTAATACGGATGATCGAATGTTTGTTTTGTGAAATGAATAGATGATGATAAATAACTCGGCAAAAAATCCTCGTTGCGACCAGCTTGCTAAGAGTTTTAAATTGTTGTCTGTCTGTTTAAATTCTTTATCACGCTGGCGGTACTAAAGGCGAAAGGATTCGTATTGATGCATTACAATATTTATCATATTTATCACAATCCAGCAACTTGAATATACAATTTTATCATGCCGATTCTGAGATGCACAACTCGAGAAAGGATTCACCTCAGCAGACACTCTACCCAGTAACGGTAAAGGTACCAGGTGCCATCGCCGTTGTTATGAATAATTTTTATTTCTCGAAGACTGGCAAGAGAGAAAAACTCGTTATCCTTTCCTTTTCCCGAGCTTTTATTCAGATCCATATTCAACAATTGTACTGTGGATTATGGAACGGTTGGTTGCCACTTTGGTACCCACTCCACCGGGGAAACTTATTCATGTATATACTCGGTTTGTGCAGTTATTCAGTTGGGGAGAGAAAAGTGTCCTTAAGTTCGTCTGGGAAATAGAATATTAACTTATTAATTCAATTCAGGTGGGTTATCCCTGGCGTAAAAATATTCGCAGTTCAATTTCGTATCTGATATCAATGATCTGTTTTTTTCTAGCTGGTTATTTTGATAAATGTTGTAGTGTCCGAGGTGAGAATTAATATAATTACACGAGTTATTATGGGACATATTAAAAAATTTAAAATGAAGTCAACTTGAACACAAATTATGAGGAAAACCTCAACGTACGAGCGCTCAAGCTTAATTTTGTACCTGAATAGTCCATTTCAACAAAAGGTATGTTCTAACCAATTTGCACTATTGTCTATTGGACACCGCCACACAATCTATTCAATCCACTCCTGCTCTGGACAGGGCATGAGTTCCCCTTTTTTGCGGCAAGCCGATTGTGGTCAAATCTCAAAGCAAACCGAACCGCCTAACAGCCCCACGTTGGTGACGGTACGCTGCTGATAGCATCTGATCGATGGTTTCAATTTGTATATGTACACATTTACAGCCCGGACAGACACATCAACCGGGTGCAGGAATCGGACCAGACAGAAGCAAAGTGCCATCGGAAGCTACCGACCGGCGTACCGGGGAAAACCGCAACTAAGCACAAAAAAATTGTCATATGATATGAGCTGGAAAAATGTGTGCAACACTACCGGTTCGACTCTAGTGGGTATAGGGTGGTTCCTGTCAGTAGGTTTAAAAAAAAATTATAAGCTGTTCGATTTGGTGAACTTTGTCCTAATGGATAAGTTTTTTTTTCCATTACTCCCTGCCATTAGGAAAAATGTTTGCATGTTACAAAAACATTTGTTGTTTTTTTGTTTTTAAATTCAGCCAACAAATTAGAAATAATTGAACGACACCTATTTTCACATGTTTTCACACGCAAAAGTGGAAGTTACTACATAGTTTCAATCTGAGTAAGGTTATGTAAGCTACGCATACCTACATCACCGAAGAAATTCATTTTCGAATATTCAATTTGTATCAATTCCCACCTCATTGCCTAGTTTTTCATCTTAGCCCGTTCAACATCCGTCTCTTTCCTCTCTCACATCGTATGCTGATTTGAATTTGAGGAGTTATTTAAATAATACTATGAGTAATAAGAAAAGAGAAACCAAATCGCATTCTCCCGTTTCCAAATTCTTTCGTGTGTTCCACAAGGTAGCTACTTAGTACCACTAGTTTTTGTACTGTTAGTGAACGGTATCTAAACGTTGATACACGTATGGAAGTTGACATTTAGAATCGTTACCACGTTTAGTCGTCGGCACACCACTCTGAACGAATTTAAACATGGAATTAGAAATGATTAACTTAGGTATGGACGGTCCTCGATTTTTTTGAGTATAAATTTAAATATGATGCTGTAAAATGCATCTTGCTTCAATTTTCACCGAAAAAAAATCGATCAACGTCCATACGAAATTTGCTAGCGGTGATGAAAACAAGGCAACAATGATTAATTTAATACAACTTGTGAACAATCTATCTATCTAAAACCTGAGAACTGTGTAAAAAATAAAGGATACATATTTCAAAATTTAGATAATTTTTCCAAGCCAGAAGATAAGCCAATTAGGGATCATCTATAAATGACGTAGCATTTTTTGAGTAATTTTCAACACCCCCCCTCCCTCATCGTAGCATTTCGTCACAAACCTCTAAATACCCCCCCTGGTAATTACGTAGCTTGACGGTAGCTCTCCCCCTGTCCCCGTAATTTTTTTTAAATGAAAAACGATGTTAGTTATTCCTCTTTAAAAAAGCTACGTAGCCTAACATGACCCCCTACTCCACCGTCGTCACACATCATCACAAAATGCAAAACTCCCCCTACACCATATAATGCTACGTCATTTATGGATGATCCCTTAATAACTAGTTCAGTAAAGAATCGGAGACAAATATTAAAACAAAACCAACTACAAACAACTTCGGGAACACCCTATTAGCGACGGACTGTGCCTCACTGGGCAAGGTACAGCGACTAAACTGACTGTCTGGCTGCATTGCGGTTGGAATTTTCACTTCGTATGCAGCACTGCACGGCAGATCCATAAACTTTATCATTTAAACTCCAGCAGGTTGTGTTTTGGTTCGGTGATTTAGTAGGGATTTTCTGGTTGATTGCACGACGATAAAATCAAGACTGCTTGGTGATCAATAGTCGGGATATTAGTAAATTATCCTGTTGCATGGTATTTTAGGGAGCTAGTCCAGGTGTAGGGGAGAGGTGTCACCGAAAGCAAGTAAAATAATTGCTTAGAACTTGTGCGTTATTCTGTTTTGATCTATGCTCAAAAATGTTTACCATTCAAAGAATGCTATTTCATAAACAGAATTAAAGTCTTCGAAACAGTTTAGTATTCGAGCGTTTCTAATTACTTCTGGAGCAATATTTCTTGTTTTGATAGATTTTGCACCCAAAACTTAGGATACAGAGTAAGTGCCTACCATCCTACTGACACGTCTTGGTTGGGGCTCGAACGAAAATACATGCTTCGCCTACACCAGACCAGCAGCTGTTTTCCTGTGTAGTAGAAATGACTCCCGAGCATCACCTACGCACAACAATTTCAATCCAACAGGAACTAGCAGTAGCAGGATCGAAGCACTACGATCCTAAAACTGTATGTAGGAAGACAAAACTATTTCCGCCCAAACTATTAAGATATCGTCACTATTGTGCTATCTCGCGACAATTTCCATTTAGCACTATAGGGGAAAACCGGGTTTACTATTGAATATCTTGATAACAATAAATGTAAGAAACATTTCGCTGAAGACAGTCTACGCTTCTATCTTGTCTGTGAAATTTTCTCGAATGACACAACCGATAGCCCATCATTAAATTTTGAAATACTTTTCAAAAAATAATGTATATCACAAATGGAAATAAGTTCGATTGTTTGGATAACATATATCAATTTAAAAAAAAACGGAAAAAGTGTGGTGGGGAACCTTTTGTTCCCAGAAAAGGACGCAGCTAATGAGATACAGATAGGATCTGAATATGAATCATTTAATTCAATTCATGATATCAGGGACATCTATAGGCATGCAATAGGCTTCAAGGTTTAAATCTACAGCTGAAAATACGAAGCTTTTAAATGTCTATACCAGTATTTTTCTATATTTCTGTAACCTGAATTTTAAATTCAGAAAACGATATTTTGTAGTATTTTCAAAATCAAGTATCGTGGTATATCTAACGCAGTTTACCCCAAACTGGCGTTTGTCATAAAATAGCACAACAATGATGTTAAATGGTATCTTAGGAAAACTTTTTGAATACTATATGGTTATATTTATGGATTAGTAAAATTAGTTTGGTTCTTGTGGTGTGAAAAACATAAACTTGTTAGATAAATTGTATTGTGACGCTCAGATCGTTCGCACGTGTATCCAGTAAATAACCGTGAATCTGCGTGAAACAATAGAGATGCTGTGCTTCTGTCTCTTCAAGGCTTTCGCACATTCTTTGTGCGAGCGAAACAAAGATTCTTGCACATGTTTGGGGCAGGCGAATCCATACATCGAGTAAAGTTAAGTGTCCACCTTTTTACTTTTTTTTGCTTAATCATTTGCTATATCTCCCATCTTCATCAAATACCATCATCAATTTTTTATATCTCCCACAATTCCAGTCTATGTTTTCGCATACATAAATGACCTTTTGAAAAAGACCTACCTGATAGTAGAATGAATGTCGAATAAGATTCCATAGCAAAGCCTCCGATTTCTGGTTTATAGTCCCATTTTTTAACCATCCAAGACAAGATCCCTTCCAAGTGGTATCGTGTCTATGTAGCGGTCTACAAAGTTGAGATCAAGGGCGTAGCCACCGATTCAAGTTTGACATGCGTGGATCTGAAGATTTTGAATTGCATGCGATTGCATTCAGGATTAGTCACAAAGCACGGGACAAAACTATATGTCCATTCACACTCCTAACGGGCGTCTTTCGTCGGATTTCTTTTTTATATTCGTCTGTCTTCCTTTTTCCACCGAAAGCCATAATTTACTCTAAATGCAATCAGATGCGCGACCGATACTCATTGTAACAATAAGGTCCGGTATTAGAAGTGCGGGGAATCATGAGGACGATTTTTGCAGTTGGAATTCCGAAAAGTATCACATGGTAATGATTTCATTCGTGTTATGGCCTGGCTCTACGACTACGTTAGATACACATCATTGGTATATTTAACTCATCCAGTACGCCTGTGGCGATGGATATAACGACATCGAGCATGTTGTCTGGACGTGTGCCGAATAATGTGTCGACAGCTCTCAATTAGTTGATTTCCTTCGGGCTCCTAGACCGTCCTACGCTTCGACACGAGATGTGCTGGCAAGCCATGATCTTCCCTATATGTCCCAATGTTCAAATACTTTAAAATCTTACAAAGTACATCCTAGTAAAGGAGGGATAGAATCCAGCATCTGACTGATTTCTGTTGAATTGTTAGATTGAAATCGAAATACAAAAGGGGGAAGTGGGCTAATTCGGACCGCTGGCCAATTCGGACCCTCAGCTAGTTCTCAGCTATGATAATTTCATGAATAGCTTATATATCACATTCAATGTCATATAGCTGCGTTATATCGTTATATCAAAATTTGGCAGTTCTCAGTTCTCGTGGGCTAGGGCCACATTTTGCTTCGAGGTGTTATTTTGAAAATTTTGTAAGTCAAATAACTAGATTTTCGTTGGCACCAAAAAATGAAAAATCATAATGCATAATCGAGTTTATGGATCTGCTGACTAATATCTTGCTTTGGGTGAGACTATTTCAACTTAATCGGTATTAATCGGCAAGCTATAGTCAAATTCATACCTTTTGCAATAGATGCAATCTGATACGAGAAGTCGGTCAAACTTTCAGCAAAACATAAGTTTTTACAAATCGGTTGACAGATTTCGATGTGATTTGGACCAGCTCCTACTTTTAATTGTATTTACACCCTAAAGTTTTACATATCACAGAGAGCTTTTGAATTCATAATTCGAAGTTACGTAAAAAATAAATAAGAATAACATTCTGGTTATGGACTTCTGGTGTAAAAGTCGCGTTAGAAAAAAATGCACGCAACTGATCAAACTTTCAGAAAACAATAACTAATTGCAAATTGGTTGACATGTTACAGTTCTATAACTCATAAATCCTTACTAGATTCGAATTGCCCCGTTAGTCCACGGATACATTATTTTATTTTACTTGTCAAAACATGTAAAATTCCATGAAAATTCTGAAAAATATGCCGTTTCGTTCATATTTTCTAAGTGTGTAAGACAAGATAGTTTTCAAGCAGGTACCCAGATAATAAGTTTTGTGTGGTCACAGAATGCGGTGATGTCCCCTGCAAAACTGAAAACTGATGGTCTGGCAAGGAATTTGCAGCTGCGAACTCCAATATAAGCTTTTTATTACCAGCAAAACGAAAGACTCGAAGGCAGCTAAAGAAAACTGGAAGGATAACTTAGGACGACATATGGATGGCTCGATGTTGCTAAGAAACATGGACGTTCAATTTGAACAGGCAGGTGGTGGGAATTCCAAAGAAAGTCCACGAGTTCCTCCGAACGCGGTAGGAATAGTTTAGCATTTTTATAAAAGTGCAATAAAATACCTTCATTTGGACAAAACTAAGAGAATGACAGGTCAAGTGAAATTTGAAAAATGTGATATTATGTTCTATAAGGCGATATTTAAGGGAAAACCTCTTTTAATTATATGTTATACTCTATTACGAAAAATTCAAGTAAGACAGTAGAGAGATTCCATGAGAAACCAGCCGACCGCAAAATATGACCATCGTCGATTAGAACGAAACTTTCGTCGATTAGAACGAAACTTTGAATCTCCATGATTTTCTCTGGAAATAGCAATATTTTGAAACAAGAGCATTTTTTCAAAAGGGTGTAGACGTTTCTACGTGCACTATTTTCAAAAAAAAATTGTCCGATTACTATATGTTAAACAGCAAAACTATCTAAGAACGAGTAGCTAGGAATGAATATTTCAATGCGAAAAAATATACACTGAAAAAAATGTGTCATTTGTCATACCTATGACACTTTATATCATCGAGCAGAGCTCTGAAATATTGATATTCTTTGGTGAGCTTTAGAGAGGAATAAATTTCAATTCATGGCCTACTACTTTCAAGGTTACGTATTGTTTGCTTCATCGCTTATTGGTCTGGTGCAACGCAGTCATTCAATTTTTTTTTACTAAAATTAAACTTTAGTTCCAAAGTGATTTTCTTTCTTTGCTAGCTCTAGGGGAATATTGAGCAAAATAGAGACATAGATCACGCAGTTACCTTATGCTCGATAATGTAAAAGATACCAACTTCTGCCTTTAAGGTTGGACAGAGCAAGGACAAAAATCGAAAACGAAAAAAGCAGTTTTTTTCCACACCGTGTTAGATCTTCATAAAGATCACTCAGCTTGCGTAGAATGTTGTTACAGTACTGCTGATTGATTCTTCTGAAGATCTAACACACGGTATGGAAAAAACTGCTCTTTATGTTTTCGATTTTTACCCATTCTCTGTTCAACCTTAAGCTGTCCACCTATGGCAAAACGAATGCCGTGATTGAGGAATTTTGATGAATTTTTTGCATAGTTCCAGGCGTTTGGTACTTAAACAACCAAAAGACTGTTTCAGATTTCGCTTTTTCCATCAGCAAACCCCTAACTTATGTACTGGACATCCGAGACGCCACTCGGGACAAAGCAGTCGTTTATGTTCATACAAAACATATGACTTTTTGGATTTAGCGTCTAACTAGTGCCAATTTTGGTGCTTGTTGAAATTTAACATCTAACAGGTACCAAGATGGTGCTAGTGACTGATGAGGAGAATCCGGAACGCTAAATATTAAATTTAAGTTCGGTATTGTGCCCTTTCGCGTTGTTCATTCCAAAAGAAAATTATTACTTTTTGCAAGCTGTAATATTTGTTCGATTGCTCCGTGGGCTTGGCGGTGGACTCCAGACTGCAAATTTTTATGCTTATTCTCTCATATACACTCATAATATCTCATTAAAAACGTACAAACACCGTTAGCCTTCGCGATAACACAAGTCGGGTCACAAACGCGAACATGCAATTGCAATCATCCATACAGCCTAGATTCATGCCTTCAGTTGGACCAATAAAAAAATGAGGTTTAGATTAGACAACACATTCCATGGAAACGTGACCGGGATCTCTGGTATTATGGGGGAATTACCTTCTAGTACCTGAACCGTACACTAAAAACTTAGCAACAAACTCACGGTCCGCGCGATCATTCAAGAACACACGCGAATATGCATATGGCCACACAGTTACAATATCGAATTTATACACGCGAAATCACATACGTTCTGGCATACGCGACAAACACGTGAACATACAAACGCTTGAGCTTGTCGCGATCTTCCACGCACATCTACGGTTGCGATCTCACAAACTTGATAAAACCACGGGATAAAATGAACTTTTTAACACCTATAAATTGGCATCACTTAATCACAAAATACATACATTAGCTATGAAACCTTATGGAGAAACATATTATATTTATTTCTGAACAGTCAACAGTAGTACTGTTCAATGTACCTTTTCATCACATTCTGCAGCGCAATTATTCGTCAAGCATACATCAATCCATTAACCCTACCCCAACTCACACCCTGTTCCTCTCCCATGGCGTTTTTGTGGTCTGCATGGACCATTCTGCCATTACCTCTCCTATCATCGGCCTGACTTGCGCTATCATTGCCCCACAGTAATGTACTCCAAAAAAACATCATTTGGTTCGTATTAGACAAAGGGGATACAGAACGCGGTAATATAAGAGAGTCGGTTAGTATTGGGCAATCTTTGCGTGGCAAAAATTATGAATGGCCCACAATACCCCTTTTCCAATTTGCAGAATTTATGTAGATTAACACATTCCTTTAAACTCATTATTTATGCACCATTTCATATAGCCGACAACACTCCCGCCAGCCGGCTGTCCGGAGTTCAAGTAGTTTTTAATCAACTCGATAAACGGTTATCCAGAGCTAAACGCCTTCCCATCTAGAACATTTACGGATCCTACAGTCAATAAAGTATTCAAACTCCTTATGCACGAAAATATATTCTCAGTCGCATCGCTTGCTTGAGGCGAATCCCTACTAACAACCCACCCACTACCCAATCCGTGGTACTTATGGAAGTGACACTGAGTCGGGGCCTTCCGTTAAGTAAGTACCATATCAACACTTCCTTTCTCATATCCCAAGTTACGGTAAAGATGTTCAAGGCCAGCAATGGTGGTTCTCAGGAGAAATGCTCGCTTGGACTAGATCAATTGTTATTCCCAAACAATGTTCCTCAAGTAGTCTGGCTGGAAATGAGAGTCATCAGTCTGCAATCTACGAAGTAAACAGTGCTTACGCAAAGCAACGCAACGCAGTAATATTTGTTCGATTGCAGAATTGTTTCACTATACTTTGGAAACAGTTTCAATTAAAATTGTTGCATCTAATTCATCAAAGTCGCACGAATAGCGAAGGCGGAAGAGGCTTTTGAAATCGTCGTTTTATTGAAACCGAAATAAGATTTAAGCGCAAAATTTTTTTTATTAAAAGATGATAGATGCGCTCTTGTATCGATTCCAATGGATTGATCTTTTCTTTCTTATTTGCTTTTTATATATCTTTTGTAATTGCACAATGGTCAGAAAAATGAAGGAGAGATAAGATCCCAACTTACTAATATATAGATGCAGTCAGTCGCAACATTTTAGTCGCTCTCCGAGATTCTGTTTCGTCGTTTGTACACTAATATGGGTATTAATTGGAAACCATAAAAAGCGATTAAAATGCTGCAGCAAAAAAAAATTGATAAATACTATATGTGATTACAATCGCCATTCGATTGAAACTTAATCACGATAGATACTCTTATTGATACTACTACGTTACTTAATATCAGCGAAGCTTATATATAATACACGAGTGGCCAAAACATCGCTGTTAAATGACCCCCATCTCTTACTAATTCGTGAACTTTATATACGGCTTTTCAGTTCAGTTACATATGTTTATTGGTTATTTAATGATCGTTAAAAATATCATGGTTTTTCTGAAAACACAGTTTTAGTGCAAATCGTATTTCTCTGAAAAACATGATATTTAATGTCAATAACCAAGGCATTGCGTTAAACAAACGCAAAAACAAAAGCTGACTTCACGGTCAAACCGTTCTCAACAAATTGTTTTGCAGAGCACGTTTGAGTGTGATGCTCACTGGATCTACAACAGAAATACAGATTGTGATATTTAATCTGACTCATATCTTGCATTATATTCAAGTTTTGTTAAACGTGGTAATCATTGGCGAGAAAGAGCTCATTTTGGAGAGTTTAGTGCTCAATCTTCAATACAATTTCTTACTCAACATTTTTGCAACAGTTTGTTCAAACTTTTTCTTGGATATTCGCTAGATACAAATTCGTTTTGAGTGGTCGTAACAAACGTTGTTTTCATAGTTTATTTCTGAAATATTTCGGTAGGAGCTTCAATCCCACTAGCTCTCCCTTTATTTCCTTCGACATTTGGTGATGATTTACACATATTAGCCCAATGGTGAGAACGCATCGATTGAAATTGCAATATGCCATATTTCTCTTTAGTAGAGAAAAAATAGGTAAAACTACTTTGTCTCCACTATGGAGAAAATTGTTAAAAAACCAGCTATGCACGTGAAAGGTACGAAACCTATAACTAAATTATGGAATTTGCGTTTCGTTTCATCAGAATATAACACAAACTTAGTGACAGGACTTAGCTAGCACCGGATTGACGCTAGCTCCAAAAAAACGAAAACATTATTGTTGTCGAGTAAACCACCAGTCCTGTGTGATGACCCGCAAGAAAAGGGATACTGTTAAAGCTGATGAAATGAAATTGAACCAATCCGGCGCTAGCTTAGTTCTGTCACTAAGTTAGTGTCGGATTCTGATCAAACAAAGTCGAATTGAAAATTCCATAACTAATGACATTCAATGACAGAATTGAGTTAACCTTCTTAAATCATCACCAATACTTGAGAATTACAATAAGTGTCTATGCGTTTGAAAGACCAACAGTTAATACAAATTTTTTGTGTAGTAATAAATAACGCTGAACTGTACCAATAAACTCACGGTACCTTTTCCTACTCTTGATAATCTGCTGTAAATGCATATTTTTGTTCTTTAAAATATCGAAATCTGTTTCCTCAGAAGTTTGTTTCTTATCGTCATGCAATCATATAACGATTTGACCTCGGAATGCTAACTTACGACCTCTTAGAAGCCTGATCCGGGATCAAATCATGAAATGGTCAAATGCTATTTACTTCTTCTACCATATATCAAAACCAGAATTGGAACTTGATGCACATCGTACACTATAAATAATTCATGCAAGAGATTTTGAATGAAAAAGAGTAAGCTATTTTTACTACCTGTTTGTATAGTACCTTTCCATAGTGACCTGATCCAGATTTAAAGTGGGCCAGATTTTGAATAAATAATGTGTTAAAACAATAACGCAAACCTGCTCACACCTCATCTAAATGTCTTGTGATGATTACACCTTTGGTTTTAAACATCCCATTTAAAATGGACACCCCTTTCAATAACCACTACTCTCATCGTTAGGCCATTCATTTCCAGCATCCATATCATCGCAGAGCGCTATCACTCAAAACCACACGCTCACATGTCACAGTAAACGCCATCCATACGATTTACACGTGACGTGACTGGGCTATGATTTATTAAGTGCCGGTTAATATGTTAAATAAAATCAAGAGTGACAGGGCCTCTTAAGCAGTCAATACGAAACACAGTGGTGTGACGTTCAAGTGGCTCGTTCAATATACGTTGCGGTTTAGTGTTCCTTTCAACCACATCCGCATCTGCTTGTGAGTGATGAGATTCCACTTGTTTCGATCGTCTTAGTGTAGGTTAGCAAGCATTTGAATAAATTGTGGTTGATTATCAGCAGCCTGATTTGGATTCAAATTAAAACGGCGATATTGGACGATCAAAATGAGTTACTTCCAAAACCGAACGTCTACCATAGCATTATGCATTGTCACTACTGCTATTGTGAGAACGAGTCCTATTCTCGTTACTGATTCTAATCCGTACGTATGATAGCCGAAAAAGGGTACGGACTTGATTCAGAAAGGAAATGTCATTTTCAAGCACGCCCTATAACCTCCTCCTTGAGCACCCCGAAGAGGACGGGGATACTAACATCGAAAATTCATAAAGGACATGTGCTACTCATCAGGTAATTCACCAGCTGTCCTGTGGTTGCCGATGTGCTCTCTAGCTTTGAGGTCTCCTCTGCCAACTGTACGTACGTACGTACGAACGAACGTACACAGACTGATTTATGGTGGCAATTTTTACCGGAACATCCTTGCGTGATCTGAAGGGTCCTGTTTCAGAAGGACACAGTCCGTTGAGAACGTGATGTTGCTTAGTTCTCCAGCGGGACAGATGGGTCGGTTGGTAATCCGATAAATCACGTTCGAGTGACAATCTCTAAAACGGTTGATGAACCGAACGGGGCTCATCTATGGCAAGTGAAGGCGTTTTGAAGTGATTAGGATTTATTTATAGCAAGAGCTGGCTAATGGGTTTTAATCTTTTTTAAATGCTCCAAGGTTTCCAGAGTTGTGGTTCGATTGGAAGTTTGTTACGTTCAATTCCCGCTTTCCAAAACTAATCAAATACAAATGGATAAGTATAGAAAAGCTTTCCAAACTATGGTTGCACTATATTTTCTTTTTATTTCCTAGGAGAAGCTATCAAGCTGCATCTTTCAGAATTGACGAATTTCGCGCTAAATTGTATTCAGAGTGGGCAGCACCCTCTCAGATTTTAATGGAACTTTCTGCACGTGACAACCTTGTCACAAAAAGCCACTTCGCATACTTCGTTTTTCCAAAAATGAAAAGGTTCAAAATTTTTTTAACCAATTTTTTCAAATGGCTATAGTCTAAAAATGACAAATCATACAAAAAAAATGTTGTGGGAGTGATTTTTACAAAATTAGTTAAATTTTTTAATAAAAATATTGAAAAAATTCTTCATCGACTTCTACACTGAAAAAAATTGATTTTAAAAATTTGAAGCCGATTTACAAAAAACCCCATCTTTGATTTGGACGAAATTTTATTTCAAGATAGATATGTTCCCTACCTACCGTCAAAAATTCAAGTTGGGCACTTTTAAGGAAAAAAAAGTTATTTAAAATAAAACTTTTCTTTGTCCAAACTGAATTTATTTTTTCAGTGTTTTTTATCGAAAACTAAACCTATGAAAATCATAATCATCTCGGAATCCAATTTTACATGCAAAAAGTATCAGTAACGAATTTGGTATATATTTATAACAAACTTGAAAGAGGACAAAGATGAGCCACTTAACATCATCGATATATGCGAGATTTAACTAAATACCACTTGGCCGTATACGGGGAGGTAGCTTGTCTATGTACCCGCCCGGGAAGTAGAGATTGATGGTGCAGTCTCCAACAGGGGCCTTAATTGCGTGGTATGGGGTTCGCTCCTTCAAGAACCCTTTGTTTCAGCCAGTAAAAATCCTAGTTCGCAAGCAAGTGCGTTCAGAAAAAATCAAGAAGTATTTGAAAACAACTTATTTTCCATCAGCTTCATTTAAAACCTTTCGCCAAATCTGCTCTTCCAAACTTTGATGGGTTTTCCAAGCTTTCTTTCGTCGCATTTTCTTTAAGTTTCCGTGGTTGCTTTTTTCAAGCAACCGTGCAAGTTTTTTCAAGCTTTTTTAGGCTTTCGTGGATTTCTTTCTATGCTTTCGTGGAAGCTTTTTTTATGTTTCCGTAGAAGCCTTTTTATCAGACTTCCTTTTGTCAAGGCTCCGAGGAAGCTTTTTTTTCAAGCTTACGTGGAAACTTTTTTCAAGCCTTTGAAGATTTTTTTTCAGCTTCCGCTGATGCC
This sequence comes from Topomyia yanbarensis, assembly GCF_030247195.1. Lineage (NCBI taxonomy): Eukaryota > Metazoa > Arthropoda > Insecta > Diptera > Culicidae > Topomyia > Topomyia yanbarensis. Next base: position 37,692,187 of record NC_080671.1, on the reverse strand, counting down.
TTTTTTGCAAGCTTTCGTAGAAGCCCCAGCGGAAGCTTTTTATCCGGCCTTCGTGGAAGCATTTTTTTCAAGCTTCAATGAAAGTTTTTTCAAGCTTCCGTGAAAGCTTTTTTAAGCTTTTTTGGAATCTTTATTCAAGCTTTGGTTGAAGCCTTCTTAAGCTTCCGTGTGAGTTTCTTTTTATGCAAGTTTTTATTCTAGCGAAGCTTTTGTTCCATCTTCCATTTGGAGCTTTTTATGTTTTCGTGTAAGCTTTTTTAATTTTTTGTGGGAACTTTTTCTAAACTTCCCTGGAATCGTTTTGAATCCAAAATGGAACCTTTTTTCAAGTTTCCACCACCGTTTTTTCAAGTTTTCGCATAATTTTTTTTCCAACTTCCGCAAAAAGTTTTTTTCCAACCTGCCGCGGAAGTTCTGGTACGTGGAAGCTTTTTTCATGGAAACTTTCCTTTTTTGTGGACTTTTTCTCAAGCTTCCCTGGAAGCTTTTTTTGAGCTTCAGTGGAAGCATTTTTTTAAGTTTTCGTGGAACCGTTTTTTTAGTTTACGTGGAAGCTTTTTTACGCGTCCGTGCAAGCTTTTTTAAGCTCCCGTGGACGCTTTTTCTAGCTTCAGTGGAAGCTTTTTAAGCTTCCGTGGAAGCTTTTTTGAAGATGCCGCGGAAGCTTTTTTTTCATTTTCCATTGAAGTTTTTCTTTTAAGCTTTTGTGCAAGCTTTTTTCTCTATCTTCTATCGAAGCTTTTTTTTCATGCTCTCGTGGAAGCTGTTTTTTGAAGCTTTGGAAGTTTTTTTCAAGCATTCGTGGAAAATTTTTCAAAGCTTCCGCGAAAGCTTTATTCCAAGCTTCCATTGAGTCCTTTTTTCAAGCATACATGCAAACATGGTGACGGGCGTGGCTAGTCTACCTGTTCGCCTTTTTGTGCCGCGAGGCATGAACTTCCGTTGTTGCAAACAATTGGGCCTATAGCGACTTATTGTAGAAACATGGCACGCTGTGGAAAATGCATATAAATTATGTGGGGACAAAATGAAACATTCTTTTAAGGAACACTCCGATAATGCAAAAGAGCGCTACGTCACCGAAAACGACTAATGTACACTAAAATGCGAGAGTTTGACCATCCCATTGTGGGAACATCTTTTAATGTGCCTAAAAATTCCGAAAGAGGAAAATCAGTTTTCTCTCCTAAGCTTCCTCGTAAAGGCCTGAGAGTGTCCCTTGAAGGGTGCTGATACAAAACCAAAGTAAGTGGTTCCTGGTCTCGGAAATCTTAGAAACTAGCAGGAATTTCCACATGGGACCTCAAAAACCCCAAGTGTCCTTATATTTCAGTCCCTACATTTTGCCCCAGGTTTTGCACAATGCATTTGCATTACGATTAAAGGACAAACGACGAAACGAGTACACGACGCGAACAAACGTAAACAATTTCCTACCTCGTGGTAGGCCGAGATTGCTTAGAACTATACGCGAAAGGGACATTTGAACGTCGGATCACCCAAACTTTTCCCAATATACGCGACGCTACAAATGCAAATGAAAAACTTGATGAAAGCTGAAACACGCGATTATTGGCACCGGTCCGTCGAGGGATTAACGGACGAATCACCAGATAAATAATGTTTCGTGTGGTGGCCAGGGCCTACGTTGTGTATTCGATTTATCCTGTGATTGGAATACAAGGAACGTTCGTCATATGATGACAGCTATGCATCGCTTTTATGCTAATTATTATAAGAGTAGTGGTGCGTGCAATCATAAAAGAGGCTGTGCTGCCAACATTCTCCCCACAAAATTGATGGTTTTATATTTACTTATCAACGACCATGCCCACATCATTACAGTTACAGTAGGCTCTCCGTTTGATGGAGCATGGAAAGCACTCTTTGTATTTCCTGGGGAAAACAGGAGTTTTTGAGTACTTTATCTGAAAAATCATAGCAGATTACACTTGGATTAGAATGATAATGAGAAGGTGGACATTTAGGCATTAGAAGTTTTTAAATATTTCTCCTCAGAGGACGGAGTCCCAATGTTATCAACAAACCTTGGTCCAAGAGAATGGATGATGGCAAGGCCCATCTCCGGCATAATGAGGTCGTGGAGAGTGGTCTCTGCACTTGTGGTGGCGGTTATCGCAATATTAAACATGTTGTCTGGTCCTGCGTTAAGTTTTCTAGTACCAGATGTCCGTTAAACGAATCCATTCGGCCTCGTTTCAGTGCAGTCTGAGATGCTATACCAAATTCGTTACTGATACTTTTTGCATGTATGGGAAATTGTATTCTGAGATGATTATGACTTTCATTGGTTCAATTTTTGATAAAAATACACTGAAAAAATAAATTCAGTTCGAACAAGGAAAAGTTTTTTTTTCAAATAGCTTTTTTTCCTTAAAAGTGCCCAACTTGAATTTTTGACGGTAGGTAGGCAACATAATTACCTATCTTGGAACAAAATTTTATCCAAATCAAAGATGGGTTTTTTTGTAAATCGACCTTAAATTTTTAAAATCGATTTTTTTAGTGTAGGAGTCGATGAAGAATTTTTTAAATATTTTTATTAAAAAATTTGATTAATTTTGTGAAAATACAAATCCTACGACATTGTCATTGTCATGTCAACCCATTTGAAAAAAATGGTAAAAAAAGTTTGGCCCTTTTCAAAAGACAGTCTAGATCATTTTTGGAAAAACAAAGTATGCAAAGTGGCTTTTGTGACTCGAGTTGGCTCAAAATTCGTCAATTATCTCAATAGATTTTCGCTGAGTTCATTTGTTCAAGAGGACGTGATCCAAATGATGAATGGTACGATTGCATGAAAGAATTTTTTTTAATTTTTTTTGTATTCTTCCTTAGGTACGCATAATCGATTTGACTTTTCTTATCCACATCATTCAAAAACATGACGTATAGCAAAGGTTCTAAACTGCTTCCTTCTGGAACCATTTACTTTAGCATAGTTTAAAATACTAGCAGCAGTTTTAATTGGAGAAACGATGCCACCTAAGAAATACGTTTGTTAAAAATTCCTCATCGCCTCTATCAACCATGCTATCACCAACATGCTTAGACCTCATCCCGGGCCTCTAACGGGGGTCAACCGTTTCCAAAGCCGTCCATCCACTTTTAATTAACATGAATCACTACCAGCTAGCTAGCTAGCTAGCGTGCGGTCCGGCAACTCAATCCCGCGGTGGCACACGTACGCTTTGATTCATGCTGGCAAGTGGTCGCGTGTGGTTCATCGCGCCGTCCGCAGCAATTGATGGACGCGGCGGGAAGGAAACCCTTAAGCCGGTATTCGCGTGGATCATTGTGCACCCGGCCGGGCCTCGCAACCGTGCCGCCCCGGTTTAATTGAATAATAAAGTCAGCATGCAACATTATATTTAGCAGCATATCTTTCCAACACCCGTCGCAACTGGCGCAAATAAATAAACGAACAACGATAATGAGTGAGAAGCGCGAATGATGCCGTAGTAGCCTTGTTGTGCTCATATGTACATACATACAAATGTGGTTTCGGGTATGTTTGGCTGGCGAACAATAATATCATTATGAGTGCTGTGTTTGGCCCGCCGCCCGATGTGTGGGGCTATCGTCGCCGGTTCGGTTCGCTGAGTGTGTATGGACGGAGATTTGAATCTGGCAGTAATTAATGTAAACTAAATGATATGCAGATTGTTCACTGCAGATGTTGTAAAAGTGAGCAAATCTTTGGCCAACCTACTCAGCTGCCTAGATGGGATCAGTTTAGATGCAATTTGTACCGACAACCATTGTTTGAGTGTGTACCTGCAACAGAGAAGAAATGAAAATTTGAATAAGTTAATCGTGTTTATAATTTGGCTATTAATCAGATATAATTAGAAGTTTACATGCTTATCAATGTATTGTTTTATTAGGGAATTGAGTATGAACATTATGTGCAAACGCAAAACAATTACATCATAACTAATAAACAAAATTTCACCCAAAAAGCCTTTTGAAATCATAGCTACGAACATCGACCATGACGTAGAATATGATGCCGAATTAATGACAGATGATTTCTCCTGTGAAACTCCGGCGCAATGAAGCGCGACATTTTTACAGCAAAGCGTCAATATTTGTTGGTTTCAGTTGAGACACGGTTCCGTTTTCTTGACTTTATTTGAGAATAACAACTACATAAATAGGGTGGACATGTTTACTTTGTATTCCGTTTACTTTTCGTGAATAATAAATTGCTTGTAATAATTATGTACCTCCATTGTCAACAGATTCCACAGATGGAAACGGAACTGTCCGTTGTCGCGTTTCCGTAGCAGACCTATGTATGTACACGAGCTTCCATCGAGATATTGTGGAGATAGCAATTTTCAGCTGGGACGGGATTGTAAGAAATGATAATTGAGGAAGTCGTTTTCCTTGAGTGACCTAGCGGGGAATGCTGTGGGAGAATATGCAGACTGGGGTTTGGTTTTTTTTTTGTTGAGGCTGTTTTCACAAAAAAAACGAGTCGCTTCTGTGATTATTTGAGTGCACACTCTCAACTGTAATTCTGTCATCCCGGGCGCAATCTAAGATTCAAGGACAGGCAGCTTGCATCAGAACGGAGGACAAGTTTCTTTGGAGATATTTTGTTTGAAAATATGGGTTGAAATTTATTTCAATAATTTTGTCAACTAGCCAGGATTGTACTTCGAAAGGGGTTCAAAAATTTAAGTAGTAATTTAACTGGTTTTGATAGTTGTCCAAATAGTCTTTGATAAATGAATGATATTTTGGAAAACACTCAATCGAAACAGTTCCGAAATAAAGAAGAAATAAAGACAAACAAAAATATATTTCTTTCAGTTTTGTCCATACCTCCATAAAACATTCTGGATACATGTTTATGAAATGAAAAAATACAGTATCGTATTTGTTAGACGGCGCCGCGTGACCGCCACTCATTCCAGTTGGTCTGAGTTCAATCCCAACCGAAGTCGTTGAGATTTTTCTGAGGTGAAAAAATCTGTGGTTACGTCTTCCTTCGGAAGGGAAGTAAAGCCATTGGTCCCCGATCCATTAGTCGATGGATCGATATCTAGTCCAGATAGTGGACTGGCGTCGGTAAAGAAGACGTAAAGTCCAACTTCTATACTTACTGGTAAATATCTCCTCCTCCCGTGATACTTGTGGAGTGCGCAGTAGTATATACAACCTCTAGCAAAAGCAAGTATCGGACTAACATTCCTTCCGCGATCTACGTTCGTTCAGGTCTGGCCAGTCAATAAAACACTTTAGGATTACCAAGAGCTGCACATTGAAAGATGATTTTTCCCAAGCATAATTATCTACTGATTCCCTGTGCAACTTCAGCTAGTCCAGATCGATAACGCAGCCAGAGGTGAGGTCGCACAGGCTCAAGCTCAAACTGAAGAAATACTGTATCGTATTTTTGGCAAATTTTAGCTTAAAAAAACAAAAACAATGACAATGAAAAACGGATAGGAATCAATTAAAAACCTAGAACGGAAAACTAGGACTAGACAGGTCCATATGAACATTGTCGAAAGGATATTTAAAGAATCCAATTCGCTCTAGAATACCTCTCGGTCTTCCAACTTTACTGCTTTCGTTGCTTTTGGATTAAATAGTCAACAAAATCGATACAGTAGAACTTAGAGACAATCATACAAAACGTCAATCAAAATGCTCTCACAAAAACTCGTGTCCGAAACCTTTACACGCAGCTACTCTCCAAAACGACTGGAATTGTGATAAATGACAAAACTTGTATCAACTTCGATCTACCCTCTGGACAGAAACATTTCGGCGATCACATACGAAGTTGTCATTCCCAGTCAAGTTGGAACGAACAAAATGTTGAAATTTTCCAAAAGTTTCTGATCAGGTAATCGATTTGTAGATGTGGTGATACTAGTACTTTCTAAATCACTCTGGAACAATAATGGTTGGGGGATATCCGATGAGTTTACAAGTTTTTGCTTGATCTGGTATCCTGCCAAACATTCTCGAAGTGTGCTGGAATGGTACGAGGCCAACAACGTGAATTTTGTGCCCAAAGAGATTTATCCACTAAATTCGGTGATGTTTTGACTAATTGGAAAAAAGAACTATTCTGAAGATTGTAGAACAAAATTTAGTGGGTAGAATAAAGAATAAAGTGCGAGCATTCAAAATAGGCAAAGAAATTGATTAATTATATGGGTTATTCCACGCGAAGTGATAAAAAAAAGATGGAAACTTGAAATCGACCTTCACGGATTTGAACCAAATTTGGAGGAATTGTTCATCTAGGGCCAATATATAAAAAAAACCCAATTTTTTGTGTCAATTGAACCATCCCTCGGGCCATGGGAGCACCCCCCGTTTTGGCAAATTGCCAAAACCTTTGATTTTCTTTTGATCATATCTCCGGTTTTATTTACTCTAAAATCAAACCGCAAGTTGGCTTTTGAAGAAAATTGTTCAAGGAGTCTAGAAAAAATATTGTTTTTTTGCCGGCAGAGCTGCCAACTATGCGATTTTTTCAGTTAAATATTTAAAGGTAATTTTTCTCTCAATACATATATTTTAATTTTGAAAATTTTAATACCATCGCGTTCCTCAGGCATTTTTACATAAAAACAACTATCATCTCAATATAATATGAGCGCATCCTGATATATACCGTGTTGAAGGGAAAAACTCCTATTTTCTCATATAAAAATCCATTTTTTTTTGTAAAAATTGAGAAAATCTTCAAACGGTCATAAAAATCGACTCTGATCTGCTAGAAGCAAACCAAAAACGTTGTTTTTCATCATTTCTCGTCTACTTCACGAAAAATTATGTTTGAACTCAGAATACGCAAGTTGGTTTTTTAGTGTTGTGCGTTTGTGATTTTATATGGGAAACGGCGGTTTTTCTATTCAAAACGGTGTATCTCATGATGCGCTCATATTATATTGGGATGATAAGTGTTCTTTATGTAAAAATGTCTGAGGTACGCGATGGTATTAAAATTTTCAAAATTAAAATGTCTTGAGAGAAAAATTAACTTTAAATATTTAACTGAAAAAATCGCATAGTTGGCAGCACTGCCGGCAAAAAATAATATTTTTTCTAGATTCCTTGAAAAATTTTCTTCAAAAGCCATCTTGTGGTTTGATTCTAGAGTAAATAGAACCGGAGATATGATTAAAAGAAAATCAAGGGTTTTGGCAATTTTCCAAAACGGGGGGTGCTCCCATGACCCGAGCGGTGGTTGTACTTTCAGATAAAGCAAAAACGATTCTTTGCAAATAAGAAATGCCGTGTAAACCGTTAAGTTACCGCAATGACTGTCAAATAGGCGTATTATATAAAAAAGCAAAACCTTGGTGCTACAATCCATAGCTTCGCAGAGGATTTTAAGGCCGAGGATTAGCTAAGCGAATGCGTTTGAGCTATCTCTATGAAGCGTGTGTGGGTGTCAAAAACGAGTAGTACTGTCATAGTAAAAGCGGAGCGAAGCGTCGACGAACGCGGTAAAACGCTGTGTAAAGTACTCTGACGCGTTAGCAGAGGCTTCGCTTTCCGCTTCAGTTTGTCATCGGCCTAAGTGTACAGGACAGTACATGGCTCTTGTTATGGTCCTATTGACACTAAGAACCCTACAAACAACAAAAGCTGAACAAGGCTTTATTGCGAAGGGAATAAGCTGAACAGTAATTGTTCAAGTCATTATCCGAAATTGTTTGTTGGGAATCCTTCCCGATTGGGACTCACGAGCATGCAAACAATTGCATCACGAATCGTTAGTTCTCCATTCACAAGAAAAAATTTCTTCACACGTGAAGCATTGTGTTTGCATATAAAATGAAGAATATCAACCTGGTTTTGGGAACATAAGCGAGCCAAAGCTGCAATAACAAATGAAAGAGCAAATCAGTTGTCATTTCCATGGCTTCTCGCGTCTCTTTGTTGGTTTTTCACTTACAGCTCTTCTCGCTTGGCTGATGGTTTGTATTGCGTTTTCATGAAAAATTCCAATTTCGATGTCACTTTTGCACAATAAATACTTAAGAATTAAAAAACCGCTATTTCTATGTTCTCAAATTAAACTGAGTTGCGAAGACAGTAATATTGGAAAAAGATGGGTGGGTAATGTCTGCGACATAACCGGAGAGATGTAGAATACACAAGTAACACGTTCTTCAAATATGTTGATACTCATTGGAATTTTCGGACAAAAGGTGATTTGGGCGAGGAATATTTCAAATTATTCTTTACAAAAATGATGGTGGTCCTGAAAAGGACCGTTTTGTTGGCGTTGTTGGACTTGGTGAGGGAGATGGCTAACGATGAAATGAATTGTTAGCGTGAGGAAGTCGCATAGTACTGGCCAATGGCAGAACAGATAATAATTGATTCCTGAAAATCAATTTTTCTTTATTCATGTAAATTATACATACTTACAAATCTAACAGAAGATTCCTGATCATATTTCTGAATCATTAGAGCGAACATTGTGTAATTTGGTTAAGTACAATGAAAGTTACAAACTTTCAAAACTCGACCTTCTATTCCTTCCGAAATATTGAAATGGGGTGTCTGTATTAAACCGTTAGTCGTGGTCACAATAAAAAAGATGGGTGGGTAATGTCTGTGACATAACCGGAGCGTCGTGATTTCAATTCGAGACGTTAATTTAAATCTAGTAGTATTCAACAAAATCACGTTTGAATGGGAAATTTTCAAATAATTCTCTATGGTAGTAATGGTGGTTATGAAAAGAACCTTTGGTATCGGCGTTGGTGTTGATGGTGATGCGCTGGATCGTTGGATATATTTGGCATGATAGTTACGTGCCTGGCGAACTGTTTTGTAGCCTCGAACAAAACGACAAGACTGGCTTCTTCGGGTACCATCACGGCTGAACTTTATAAGCTTAGCTCGACTTTGAAATCCTGCACAATTTCACGAATCAGACACTGGTAGGGCCATTTTGTTTGCTACTAGCAAGGAGCTGCACAAAAAAATCATTTAATGCAGTTAGTTCACGGACCAAAAAGCTCGAATAGAAGCATGCGACTTTAACGTTTCTCTCAAACACATGCAATTGAAGCAACACTGATCACTAGAGGGATGGTACACAACGCATTATGTTGCTTGTTGAAAATTTGTTACACATCTTAAAATGAAAGTTTCAGTTTAACTCTCACTGGAACACAATTGATTGGTCCTGAAAAGAACCGTTGCTTTTATTGTAATTTACGCCCACTCCCAGAGGACACTGTGAGCCAGTTTGATTTCTTTTGCGAGAAAGTTACGTACTTGGCGCACTATTTTGTATCCTCAAACAAACCGACCAAGTAGGCATCACTGGCTTCATTACGGCTGAGTTTTGTAAGCGTAGCTCGACTTTGAAGTAATACACAACCTTACGAACGCTGGAATCTTAGCCAGCGGATTAGTTGCTCCGTTGCCCTTTAGTTGGGGCGAAATACTGGCATGGCGACAGCTCCTGATCGGTAGTTGGTTGCGATGGGCCCCCAGTAGTTGGGGCACTTTTGCGGACCGTCATCATTGCCAGCTGCTTTCCTCCGGTGGACTGGCTGCTTGCTAGTGCTTGAACGAATACGAATGATGAGAAAAACCGACCGACCAATATTCATATATGAAAACACGAGAAAGCACTACTATCGCTCTCTCGCTCGTTTTCGCGCTATTCCTGTGCCTTTCCTCACCAATACTAGCATAAACAAAACGAATATTCTGTCTTTCCGTCGCCTTCAATCTAGTGGCCAGTGCTAGCAAACTTGCATGTTCAGTTTTTCAATAACAACATTCCAACAATATTTTCAAAGAATGTTGCAGATTTGAAAAGAAGGAAGGAAAAGATTTTCACAAATTTAAATTCTTTTGTGTTATTTGTTAGCGCTGCTAAAGGCTATTTAGTTTGCTACTAGCAAGGAGCTGCACAAACAAATCGATTTATGGAGTTAATCAACGGAGGCTGCCAAATAGTTCGAATAAAAGCATGCGACTAGTGTACTTTGCACGTCCTATATTTTATCAATACTAGAGAGGATCAATAAAATAATTCAAATTGTAATAGCGACATGCAATTGTGGTAACACTGGCCATGGGATGGTGGGAGAATACGCACATTCGTTTTGGTTATGATGGTATTAGCAGCAGAAAGGAATGGAAAAGCAGTGCACGAAAACGAGCGAGAGAGGATAATTTAAATTCTCTTTCTTTCTTTCCACACGTATTTCTTATATAGCTTTCTGAAAATTATTTGTAATGCACCATAAAATGTAAATTTCAGTTTAACTCTTATTAGAACACAATTAATTGGTCCTGTAAAGAACCGTTTATTGCTTTATTGCGGGAGCATAATTCAGACGCACTCCCCGCGGACACGGTGAACCAGTTTAATGTATTTGGCCTGAAAGTTATGCGCTTGGCGCACCACCACCGACCAAGTAGGCATCGTTGGCTTCTCGGGGCATCATTACGACTGAGCTTTGTAAGCGTAGCTCGACTTTGCAGTCCTGTACAATCTCACGACCCAGACGCTGGAACGATAGCCTACAGATTAGTTGTTCTGTTGCCCTTTAGTTGGGGCGAAATTCTTGCAGGGCGACAGTTCCTGATCGGGTTGCGATGAGTCACCAGTAGCTGAGGCACTTTTTCCGACCGTCGTCATCGCCAACTGCTTTCCTTCGGTGGACTGGCTGCTTGCTAGTGCTTGAACGAATTCGAATGATGAGAAAAACCGACCGACAGATATTTATATAATCGCGCTAATATGCACTACTATCGCTTTCTCGCTCGTTCTCGTGCCATGCATGAGCCTTTCCTTTCCGTCCTGCTTCTAATGGCCTAACCAAAGGAATATGCCGTCTTTCCCCCACCAATTGTTCTCGTCAAGCAACCCAATGCGAATAATCATAGGAACAAACATGTAGTGGACCTATATATAAACTTTTAATTATTTTATTGTTCGGTTGGTCCACCATAGTGACGGCTCTGTGCGGGATGGGTTGAAAATTTTCACTTTTCCGAGTCGTTTTCGAAAGATTTTTCAAAACACATTTTTTCGTAATTAGTGCATGTTATACATACTTCAAATTTTAATACAGCATAGAGGAACATATTTTCAACAAATTGGCCTAAAAATCAAATCATTCTGTTAAGTATCATAAAAGTTATTAACGTTCAAAATCTGACGCGGCGCCGCAGCCGATATTTTGAAACGGGACCCCTATATTGAAAGCTTAAATGTATTCTACATTAAAAAAACTTTTACAACTAAAGTCATAAAAAGAAATTAATTCAATCAAATTTGTAATATGACTCTGGAAAGCTTCCTGAAATGCGCTCCACAAATAGAAAAGACTTCAATAAAGCGTACCATATTTTTCTAGAAACCCAAATAAGCTTCGCGAAGCCATGAGATGAACGTTCACGAGCGAAGATTCTACGCTGCTCTTAGTAGCTCCGGCGTCATCGTTCGTTCGCACTTTGCACATCGGTGGCCCACTGTAAAGTATTTTAAAACCCTTTCGCTTGGTTTGTTATTCGTCGTTATCAGTGAGCACAAAGTTTGGGCTAGTTTGTGATCAACAGTTAGTAATTGTGCTATATTACTCCTTAGTAGAGAAAAATTAGGTAAAAGTTTTTTTTTGACGCGGGACTACGTCTTTGTTTTCGATACAGGGGTGCACGTTGCAAATTCTACTAAAATGGTATGTAACGAAAAGTCCAATTTTAACCGCATATAATTCAGCCATCTCACGATAAATTTTCAATTTTTGGCGCTTATCGCCCCGAAATACTTCTAAGAATAGATTCCAATAGATAAACCCAAAAAATTTTGATATCATGGCATTAAAAATTTAAATAATGAACAACATAGTCAAAATATCGCGCATTTACACACAGAAGATAGCGCTTCCCTAGTCCAGCACGACAGATTTGTGTACCTAGCGCGCTACGCTGCTATGAATGACGTCATCATCGACTATTTAAACGGACGGATTTCGCCATCGCTAGTGCAGCTCAGTTGCCTGTTGAGCGGCAGACGAAGCAGGTCACTGCGTTGTGTGTTTTCACAGCCAGTGTAGCTGAGTTAGAAGTCCGTTACACTGCCTGTGGAGGTACGCTACCCAGTGAATACGACTGTGCTTGCCGTTCAAACACTATGCTATCTTTTGTGTTGTGCTCGTTTCCAGCACACTTTTATGTATAATCATTCGTACACAAAATAGTTTGTACATGTGAGCTCCATTTGCAAACACGGTTAACATAGAGTCGTGGTATTAGTTGTCTCTTTCGCTCTAACCATCATCATCAGCGTTGATTCATTTTGCTTTGTGCGCTTGGGTTTGATGTTTGAGTCGAATGTGTAGGTAGTTAGATCTAATTTGTTACTAAATTGCACAACGAAAGTTTATTATTTACGTTCGATCAATTCATTTCCCCTTCACGTAATTCATTTCCACTCAGCCTATAGTATTTTGATTCTACTAATAGGTACATACTACAAAGCCTATTTATGAATGAATACAAGAAGGTTTGGTTCAATGTGTAATACTCGATGTTGATTGGTTGTGATTAAACCATACGTAAGAAATACATTAGATTTATTATTACTATAAATGTACCAAGAAAATAAATATTTTACATTAAGTAGTATAGTCCTACGTGTACAGCTCGTGCAACCCCATAGGGCTGCCCCTTGTAGTTTTTCCTCAAACAAGGAAAAAAATTGTTTAAAACCGTGTGCGCGAAGGGCGCCAAACCTATAACTAAACAAGTTATGGAATTAGTGTTTCGACTTCGTCTCATCTGAATCCGACACTAACTTAATGCAGGACTAAGCAAGCGCCGGATTGATTGATAAATATAGCATAGTGCATACTACATTGGTTTGCTAGGCCGAACCCAGTTTTGATTTAATTAATTTTCATCGGCTTAATCAGAATTCCTTTTCTTGCGAAACATCACACGGGACGAGGGGTTTGCTCAGAAATACAAATAGTGTTTTCGTTTTTTTTTTGAGCCAGTGACAGTCCGGCGTAGCTTAGTCCTGTCACTAAGTTAGTGTCGAAGAGACGAAGTCGAAAAACCAATTCCATAACTAATTTAGTTGGCAATTGCCGCGCGAGTGGACGAATTTTCACATGCTTGGGTATTAGAACATGAGATCAGTGCCGTACCTTCTGAATATGTATTTTCCACGATTTGACTATTACACTGTAATCGCAGTGCATTCAATTATTTTATTTTACATTGTCGTGTTTTACACTGCTGCCAACTGTATTTGAAGGAGCGAATCTTTGAAAAAACTACATATAATATTACCATAAGACGGGAAATAGGCATTCTGTTGAGAAATAGTACAGTTTCTTAGCTTAAGTATAGTAATGACTATTTTAAGGTTCATAATTTATTTTAAGACAGCAAATACTTTGAAACGAAATTTAGGTTCTTGAAGCAACGTGCTTTGAAATAGTATTAAAAGGATATCCGAAGGTTAGTTGAGTGCAAAACCAAAATTGCAAAAGACTGTATGACTAAAACCGTTTCTTAAGTAACTTCCTGGTTCCTGTTAAGATTATTTGTGAAGTAAATCTAATTCGAATTAGAGCTTTAGTGTTTTCTATCGACATTTCTACATTGAGTGCTTCTTCAAGTTTTTTGAAAAAAGTAAAACCATAAATCGATTACATTCGTTAACTAATTTTGGAATAAAGCATTGAAATTAAGTGACAACTTTTTTCCAATTTAAAATTCTGATATTTGAAAAATATAGTGCTCATATTATTGTTACCAACAAATTTTATTTTCCGGCATATCCGCATTGACTCAACCTGCTTCGTACATGTACCTAGAATGCCACTTCCGAAATCAACCCTGACATGCTGCGGTAGTGGGGGGATATGAATTGTTAATTCCGTTCTATCGATTATCTCATTCCGCTTCTACCGCTCGCACATCAACTGCCGGGTGCGGTTTGTTGGCCATCATCAGTGCTGCACTAGTTGCTGGTTAGACTTTTATGGCTATACGTCCTAGCAAATGTAATTATAATGAACAACTCGCGAGACGATTATATGAGTTCTTAACCTAGGTGACGACAACTACTAGCAGAGCTAAAAGCGGTGTATGTACACTGCTACAATGTTGTACCTTGTGACAAATAGTATCGATCGATGTTTGCCTACGTTGCTCTACACACAACTCACCCGTTCTGTGCTACCGATCGGCGGGGGATGGAAGTGAGTGGACGTGTCGCGCGGTGATGATGTCACTGTCCGAAGCACTTAGTAGAGGACAAGTGAATATCGGAAAGAGCTAAATGTTGTTCAGGGTGGATTTGGTAATGTACTGGTGATTAGGAATGAGCTTGCTTCGAACAGGTGTATTCCATTTTGTATGCTCGATGAGAGTTCCTGGAGGCAATCATGACAATTATGACCGTCACTGTATTATTAGCGTTACATTGTTTTGTCAAATTTGAATAGCTGCCAAAATGGCATATGTAGTTGACTTTGATCTAATCTCTAAACTCATCAACAGTATTTTCTTCATTCCAGTGCACTGTTGGAAATAATAAAAATATCGATTTTTAACCTGTAGTGCTTGCACCATTGCATTTCAAAACTATATAACAGGAACACTATTTTCACACACGATATGTACTCTTCCGACGATCAAATGTGATTGATGCTGAAATAAATGGGTTTCCAACGATTTATAGATTCGAAAGATACCTATTTTTCGAGGTTTTACGTGAACAAGCACTGTTTTATACAGCTTAAAAACTAGAATTAATAGTTGACCCGAGAAAAGTCACTAAAGCTAATTATCCCTCGTACACCACCTCAATAATGACCATCTATTGTAACTAAAAGTACCAACTTATCCGGTTCATCAGTGAAGACACCTGCCGAGATGAACGAAGCTACCAAGATTACCATCTACATTTAAATTTTTTACTGTAAACAAACTTTCGCTGCAAAAACGGCTGGTCAGGTTCTAACTGTTTACATGGTTTGATGGCTCGATAATTTGTAGTGAAGGGACAGTGTTACGTTCACGGTTCAGCTGCCGTCATACGTGAATGAGTGATTGTATCATGGTCGACACCTTTTTGGGAATGACGAGTTACCATTGCGGGAGATGGAACTGAAATTTAATATTAATTTTAAGAAACGATTCTTAGAATCGTTGACAAACATTCGATTGTTTGAAGAACGATACAAGCTAAATTTCACGATCAGCACAAAACAATGGAGTTATCCATCAAAATCCATGCCGTAACTATTAATAAACGTATTGAAAGTTTGTGTATGTTCTTGCAACAATAAAAAGACTTCCAAGGAATGACGCAAAACTATGTGTTGTTATAGAATTTTATAGCGCAAAAATGCCATCCATAGAAAAACCCCTATCATAAACCAAACCGAGGAAAAATCCAATAGATGACATTCTGTGCGATAAAACTAAAAATACATCACGGTTCGGGACCGAAGCCAAAGTGGCATGTCGAAGGCGAGGACGGGCTATGTGAAGGATCGTAAAAAATGCAACTTTCCGTTGTGTAGTACACAACACCAACATCAACAACAACAACAACCGAAAAGTATCACTATCTTTAAGGGGGTTTTGGTTAAAAAGATTCGTTCGTTCGTTTTTTTTTTTGGAACAGAAAATATTATAAAGAGGTGGTGGTGGTGGTGAACGTCACACGTCTATTATTTATTTCGCCATGGTGAACCTTCCCGTCCAAAGTCGAAGTTTGTCTGAAGAGTGACAGCGCAAGTGTCCAGATGATACTGAATAATTGAATGAAATTAAAGATTTATGCTCCAGTTCAGTGAGCATGATTCGTTTTTAGCAGTTCGAAGGTGGTTGTGTCTAGAGTCGGACATTAATTATTAATCGGTGAAAAAAACGGAGGATAATGGTTTCGGTATTGGAATCGTTTTTCGATTAGTGAAATGTTTTCCATTGTTTTTATGCTGTACTCATGGCTATGAAGCATACGATTTGTTGTAAGTTAAGGGGGTAAACGTTGATAATTTAAACTCTCAATGCCTTGTGAATCTAGTGGTTTATTCATAAAATCTAAATCGTTTCTTTTACCCTCCCCCTACATTGAGGGGTTTGACGGTATTGCAAACATCATCAAGCATATTTCTTGCATCAGTACTAAGGAACCTCTGACAGACAATTGCTTTAAGATGGTTATTGCTTTACGCCTCGATAGTGGTGCATCGAGGAGACCGAGAGGCTTATGGGCCTTTTTTATGTTTTGTGTTTTTTCATTCTCTGCACCAGCTCCAACTAATGATCAACCATTAGCTTTTGCTCACTGGCGCACACTGGGACCAATCCAAAAACCTGTTTTAATCCACCTAGCGGTGCAATTGTGCCTTTCTCATTTCTCTAAACTATGGCACGGAGGCTTTTTATGTTCAACATAATTGTGGAAATGTCCATTACATTCTTAGTACACTTTGCACTTATACACAATGGCATGCCAGCCACGAACTTGATGAGCTACGTGCCTAATCAGCATTAGATCAATGTTATCTGCTTGCTAACTCATTTTGTCATGCGGGGGTGGGTATGTGCAGAGGGCGAAAGTCCCATGAACGAACGACTCCCCAGCTTAAATTGGTATGCTTTGTGATATAGTGGTGGTTTAAAGATGATGGGGTTGAAAGGGAGGGGTATGAGGGCTGGATGGGGTGGTGGCCTGAGGGGTGATTTAAGGAGATTTTTAAAGGAGGGGAACGAACAGTAGAGGGGGGGGTGTAACCCCTCTCCGTAATCCATCAACTACGCCCCTGTTAAAATCCAGAAACCCTATGCGAGTCGAAAAAAAAAATTTGGCCGGGATTAGGTTGACGTTTTTCAGAGTGATTGCATAACCTTTCTATATGAGAAAGGCAAAAATGTGCCAAAATCCAAAAAAGTGAATCGTCGTCAAATTTTTTTTCGAGTTTGCATCAAATCTCGACGTTTCATGCACCTTGAACACATTTAGCATAAAAAATAAAAATTCTATTTTTAATTTTTCCTATAGTTTATATGAGAAATTTCTGTGTGGCCGCACTCTGAAACTCGTAATTCCGGAACCAGAATTCCGATCGATCCAAAATTCAATAGCAGCCGATGGGAAGGTTGCACCTTTCATTTGAGACTAAGTTTGGGTCCAGCCATCTCTGAGAAAAATGAGTGACATTATTTGACACATACGCTCATACATACACACACACATACACACACACATACACACACACATACACACACATACATACATACATACATACACACACACATACAGACTTTTTCCGATCTCGACGAACTGAGTCGAATGGGATATGACACTCGGCCCTCCGGGCCGGGATTAGGTTGACGTTTTTCAGAGTGATTGCATAACCTTTCTATATGAGAAAGGCAAAAAGATGGGACAAAACCTATTTGAAGCCTTAGATGTCATTTTAGAGCCAGCATTTCTTCGTAGGATATGTTTACAATATTCTTCTGCAACTTTTTAAAAAGAATATTTTTTGGTTGTACTTGTAGAGTACCCGAGCAAAAAAAATTTTTTTAGAGGGTCGATGTCTTCGACAAAGTTGTAGAATATTATGTTTTGAATAACTTCTTCTAAGATACCATAGACATCAGACCTCATTTTTGAGGCAAAATCGTTGTTTTTTGTAAAAATCAGTTTTTTGACTTATCCATGCTAAAAACTCTAATTGATTAATTTAATATGTTATACTTGCAGGTATCACTAAAATACACCTTTTTGTTGAAGAAACTAATAACGTAAAATCAATATTTTGGCTTCTAAAACTATTTTTTATATATATTTGTTCTATTTTCATCAAAAATTTCTGATATTTTGTGAACTTTTGTGCAGCCGAACTTTGGCTATTCCGATACTCTATTATTCCTAGAATAAATTTTATAGGGGAACCCGGGGCTATTCGGACCTACTTAAGCAAATTGCCCTTTTAGGTGGATAGATGTGAAAAAAGTTACCGGTCAAAATTCCTAATTGTTAGTTTGAAACCTCAGCTACATTTTGGTGCCATAAAAGGTTCATTTGAATCACTCAATGGCAGCGCTAAGCGACGATTTGCAAACCTCTACGTTCTTCCAGCCTTTTACAATGTAGGGGTAATTCGGACCTCCCTACGAGGCAATTCAGACCGTCATTTTTCTTTAATTTTTTTACAATGTAATTATGTTTACCTATGAATTAATTACAAGAGACTTAAGAAGCAAAAAAAATTGCTTTACAAAAACTTAATCTGGTATGTCACAGCTGTCGATTGGCGGCCCATGTATTTTCTTTGCTATCGCGTGTGCAATGGTGTGCGCAGCCGCAAGCCGCTGAACGGTGGTTGACGGAATAGGGGGTCCGAATAGCCCCGTACTCTCATATCGCACAAAAGTGGTAAGCGTCTCGAAAATATCTCTGTTTTCACCCAAACAAAAATCATTCCATAAAATAGGAGCCTCAAGCTTTCCAAAACACTTACCTTTTATTTTTTCACTTTTATTTGCTTTCTTTAATCACAATTTTTCCATCATAATGAATTTTGTTCTGAGCATGGCAAAACAACGACACACGTATCTCCTTTCTACAAAGAACAAAGAATCAACTTCAGCTCTCAAAGTTAAGTTTCAGCATGGCGGTTCCACGAATATGTACGATAGTTAGAAAGTATTGATATTTTCTGAGAAATATCGGTGTCGGTGCCGACAGCATGCAGTAACAAGTTACTTTACGCTTGTCCGGACATGCCGTAGACTCAGGTGATTCGCATTTCTAATGCCAAAAAACCCTGACTCCTACGGTGGCAGACAAAAAGTTAAGTCGCCGGTGAGCTCTAAGCTTGCATATATGATCCTTCCACGCTTTTCTAAACTTTCTCCCTTGCTCTTCCTTGAGTACTATGGCTCTAAATATTGAAAAATATCCTTCACGTTCCAGTCCCTTGTTAATTAAATGCAGACGAATGGTGCCCACTAAAACACTGCTTTAGGCCAATTGTAACGGGCCGTGATTCTGAATTTGATATTCATTGTACGGTTCAGGTATGTGCGGGCGTAGGGACTCGCGATCGCGCGTGTCATCGCGAAGAGCTCGAGCATTTGTACGTTAACGTGTTCGATCGCGTGTGCCTTTGTATGTCGGGTGTGTCAACGTGTATGTAACTTCACGTGTATAAATTCTTTTTTATAACCATGTGCCTTTCGCATATTTGCGTGTGTTCTTGGATAATCGCGCGCGGAACGTGAACCTAATACTTTATTTTTGATGTACGGCTAAGATACTAAAAGAGATCTTCCATATCACTAGAGTTCCCGGTGATGTCGCCAAGGAACGTGTTGTCTAGTAGATATGAGCTTTATTTTTTGATTGGTCCTACTGAATGTATGGACCTAAGTTATTAGGACAGAGAGTAATAGTTCCCGGACGTGACCGATTCATGAGCGCGCGAAAACGTACGTTTGTAGGTTCGCGTTTGGGACAGCGTTTGAAACTTCGTAAGTGCTAAAACGTTCTCCCTATTACCGCGGTGTTATTAAGTTTGCGCGATCGCGAACGTAGGGGTGCGTTGTTAATCGCGAAGGACTTAAGCGTTCGTATGTTAACGCGTTTGTCACGTGTGCTCGCGTTCATGTAACTTCGCGTGTACAAAACTGGATTTTGTAACCGTGTGGCCATTCCTATATACGCGTGCGTTCTTGGATGGTCACGCGGATCTTCATTCTGATAGTTAGTTTTCGGTGTACAATTCACATTCCAACAGGGAGTAAGTTACCCCATATCACTAGAGTCCTCGGTTATATCGCCATGTAACGTGGTGTTCAGTGGATATGAGAGCTTTCTTCTTTTAATTGATCCAATTGAAGCCATGGACCTTGTCTGCTGATATCAAGGATAGAATCATCCGGAAGTGACCGATTCATGATCGTGCGACCACGGGAGTTTTTAGGTTCACGCTTTAGTTTGAAAATTTATAGGAGCTGGGACATTCACTTTATCACCGGGGTGTAATCATGTTTACGAGATCACGGGTGTAGGTGCCGTGGATGGTCGCGAAGGGCTCAAGCATTTATATATTAACGTGTTTGTCGCGTGTATAATTTCGATTTTATAATGATGTAGCGTGTATTCTTGTTTGATCGCGCGCGAATCGTGAATCTGATGCTTAATTTTTAGTGTATGGTACAGATGATAGAAGAGAGTCCGTTTCCCCGTATCACTAGATATCATGTCACCAGGGAACGTGGCGTTTAATGAATATGAGCGTCACTTTTTTGATTGGTTCAACTGAAGACATTAGTCCAGACTGCTAGGACCGAGGTAAGAACAAGTTTTTATGAAAGCCGTGAAGTCAAAGTATCGAGAATTGTACCAACCAACTGCCTATAATTTATCGAACATATATAAACAGTGCTAAACACATGTGCAAAACTGCACTTTTGGGTTTGATTTGGTTGAAGTAATGTCGCCTTTTTATGATACGGAACACCTGTTGTGTTCGGGTATGATAATGATGGTTTAAAGCAAGAACCTTCTCGAAGTTTTTAAATTAAAAATAGTTCATTATTGGAATATTTTGAAATAAATTGAATGAAAATATGACAAAGATGAAAACTATTTTAAGAATAACTGAATTTCAACAAGTTTTCAACTATTAATTTGGCCTTACTGAGCAGTTCACTATTTCTCACGGCGAAAATCAAATGTTTAATTAACTTTCGTTTATTTTTTTCCCGGAACCCAGTTAGAAACCCTAGCCGTGAAACAAAGCCGCTGCAGTAGGTGAAATGACTTCGGGTACTTTTTGGAAAGGGGTGCATAGAATGGTTGAAATCAACTGGGTTAGAACAAAAAAAAATGCTGCTGTTGCAAAAGTTCCCAGAACACACTCTGTACGTCCGAGTTGCTTCTAGGTCGGCGGAAGGTGCATGCCAAAAATAATTGCCAACAAAACACGTAGCATTACGTGATGCGAGTACATACAGTCATGCGCTTATTTCACTTATGTGCTGTGCTTAGGGAAAGATTTTTTTCCCCTTGGAAGAAAAGCAACTTTTATTCTGAATGAAGTTACGCCATTGTGGAATGGAAGGAATTGGTCGAGTATCGTTGGTAAAGTACTTTCTAATCAGACACGAACCCGTCGTCAGTGATTGAACTCTAACCTACTATCGGTGCAGTTTATGCTGTAGAAACATAAACAACACTACAGCTTATAAACTTTTCCGTAAATTTCTACACTCCGGCAGGGAATTTTCCTTCACGTTCGAACCCACGGAAGCATCATTTGCGGCAGACCAGCAGCAGCAGCAACGGCTGCAATATTGGAAAAGTTTAGTCCAAGTCTGGAGTTGGTCGGTTGGAAGGTCTGTAGCTGGGCTAGCAGGGCAGATACATTCCTCGTTAACTTTTGACGGTTTTCAAAATTTATGGTGTTTCGGTTGGTTCCTTCGCTCGGCCGGGGGCTCGTCCAGGCTAGTAATAAGTAGAGTGAAAGCACAAGTTCGAAATCACTTGCTCCACGCTATCGAGCTTCCCGTATCGTCTGCATTGCTAGTAAAGGGAACAATTTATAAAATAGTTAGATAATAGTTCATTCAGGTTAGCCAGATTTCGAGTGACTCAAATTTTCAAGTGGAACATACTTTTAAGCTGTTCGGAACATTAAAAATCGGGATGGGAATTGCATCATCTGACGTAACAATTGATGGGATAATTGAGGTCTGGGACTGCAGTCGCCGCCAGTATTGATTTTTAATATGAATATTTTCGTGTGCAGCTCTCCATTTTTCTATCTAGATTTTTTTTACAGTCAATGGCTTATTTATTGCAATGGCTTAACCAATTTGATCCCCATCTACCATCGAATGTGGACACGTGATTGATATCAATAATTCAAACCAGACGTACCTTCATGGTTTATTCAAAGTTTATGATGATTTACCGATTTTTAATCAATTGGGCACGATACTGTTTTATTAATTACTCAACTAACAATCTATGACTAGTTTTATAATCAGACGGCACCCGTCGAAAAACTATACACAGAAACCGCTTAGGAAAACTCATCTACAGAGATCAAGTACAACAGGCCACATTATCATTGCCTGAACCACAAACCGTTGCCAAATATGTGGTTTGACAATTTGTCAATTGCAAAAGCAGCGTCCAGTACCATAAAATGAACAGCCAGCACAATCAACGAGAAAAATAACAACAATAGCGATGACTTCACACTTGTGACCCGTAAGTGCAAAGAACATTTGATCGCAAGCGTCACGGCAGCGGTTGCACTATACGACAACGTGTATGACAACGAGGGAGAAATGTATGACACCCAAGGCGCAATTGACAAATGGAAGGAAACAACTACAACCTGTCTTTTCCCCAAAGAAAAAAAAATAGATTAAACAGTATGCTCATACGGGCACAAGACCTAACTGTATAAACTTGGATTTTAATGTTTCGTGTTCCTCTCGTCAGTAACTGACACCAACTTACTGTCAGTTAGACAATGTAACAAAACTAACGCAAAATTAGTGTCAGTTAGACACTAAATCCAAACTGTTCACACAACATATGAGAACGCCTAAAGCAACTGGTTGATGTCGAGTGATGTCTCGGTTAATAAGCCGCTATGGTGGTTTTAATTTCAGCCTGATCTAAAATTGAACTTTTCAACGTTTCAAGAAAGAGCTTGACTGCCTTCAATGAAGTTTTAGAACAACCCTCTTTAGACAAATTTTCTGAAGACATGTAAGCTCTAACTTTCATACTTTTTCTGTTCCACAAGAATTCCAAAAATAAGTTTTAGGGTGTTCCTTAAAAAATGGGTTTATTGATATAACTTTTGTAGTATTTACTTTACGTTGAAGTAACTTTTGGACAATGTTAAAATTCTTTTAAGGCGCATAACCTGTGCTAATTCACCAACTACTAAGCTATTTTCGTTCTAAAGTCATGAGAACTTTTATATGAAAAATATAATTTTCTCAAATATGATTACTTTCTTTAACATTAGATACCATTTCCACCATGAGAAATGACGTACTTTTTAGAATACATCAACAAAAATGCCAATGTGTATCTTGTAATATAATTTTTTAAAAGCAGTCAAATTTTTTAGTAAAAAGTGCTTATAACTTTCTAATGAAATGAATTTTGAAACAAACTGATTTCCCTCAAAATATTTAAAAGTATTTCTAAAACTATATGAACGAAAAATTAAAGCTGCAAAAGTTATCTCTTTTCATTTTTTTAAGAAGCACCCCACGTATTTTTGTTAAATTTCTTGTGAAATGAAAAGTACAAGACGTCAACACTCAGTGCCTTCGCCAAAGTTCTTTTTAATGCATTTTTCTCTGATTTTATGAAAGACTGTGAAACTCTGTCTCGAACCACGAAAAAGTTATTTTCAAATTTTTGTAAAATTAGAACCACCCTACTTACTATTAAATTTTTTAGAAAAATATTGTTTTTTAATATGACTTTCGCAGTTTTCGTGCTATGCTTACATGTTCTCTAGATGATTTTCAGAGTTTTTGAAGACGAACATTTTCTTCTAAGATATCCAAACTGTCGCTTCTATTTTAATAACATATAAATACTTTTATTTTCAAAAATTTGTTTTTTAATCAATTTTGTGAAACTAAAAAAAGTAATGGAATGTAGTACCAAGGCTTTGCTCACTGAAATATCTTATTGAATGTGAGTGCGAGATCAGTTTGTAAGTTTTGTTTTTTTTTGGGAGTTGTCCTGATGGAGTTCTAGAGCTTGGTTCTCAGAAGGTCTATCGGAATCACTCACTACAATTTCAGATGCGACGGGAAATGACACCCACTAAAACACTGCTTAAAGCCAATCGCAGCAGACCACGATTCTGATTGTGATAGTGAGTGTACGGTTCAGATGTTCGGGAGATGGATCGTTATGATCGCATGTGACTGAGCGTTTATTTGTGCGCGCCTGAGACCGCGTTAGTCAGATCGCTATAACTTTCGCTAATTCATCGGAACGTTTTCGTGTTTATTAAAACTTGGGCGTAGATGTACGTGGTTGATCTCGATTGCATGTTCGTCTTTGTGGATCATCGCGAAGGGCTCGAGCGTTTGTAGATGTTCGAACGCGTAGGAAATCCTCTAATATGCCGGGACTCATCCGGCCGTCCGGGTAAGCTCAAGGTTAAACCTCGAAGCCACGTGTCGCTCACCATTCCTGGTTCGAAAGCATTTTGCCAGAATACTCATAGTCATCGCCTCGATCGCGATCCCGCACGTTTTTGCATGTCAAGACAACCGTCACTGACTGTGTTCTCGGAATCGATCGAACACCGTTCCGGACCCGTATTCATTCCGCATTCCGAAATTTACTCAAACCACACCACGATCCAACTTATCACCAGGATCCATCGTCGCTCCGTAATTACCATCATGACAAGATCCCGCCATCGCCATTGTGATCATTGCCGCCATCAGCATAGTTAACTTCAGCCACCATCGTATTCAATTATTGTCTTATCAAATTTAGGTCACCACACATCTGCAATTTCCCCTCGGCACTCGTGTAATAAATGAGCCCTCCAGAAATTCCATACTATAAGTCGGAGTTTTGCGAGTCCCTGAGTCTGGGACATTGCGTATTCCCGAGTCGACAGCCTTATAGACGACCACAATTGAATATTCACTTTCGTGACTATTGTTGAATTATCGCGTAGAGCTCGAGTGTTTGAATGTTAACAGGTTTGATCGCGTGGCCTGCATCATAGAGTGTATGCAATTTCGCATGTTTAAATTCGTTTGTATAATATTCGCGTAGGCATTTCAATGGTGTATGGCTCAGATCTACAAGGAAATCAGTTTCCCCATATGACTAGAGTATCAGGTCATTATGTCCTGGGACTTTTTATGTATGAGTTTGTCTTTTTATGATACGACACTGAAGGCTACTGACGTGAACGATTGACAATTCGTAAGTGCTAACATACTGACTTGATCACCGGAGCGTTTTATGTATGCAAGATAGTGGGCCTAGGTGTGCGCGGATGATCGCGATTGTATGTTGGCATGCGTTATCAATTTTTGTATTATCGTGAAGGGTACAAGCGGTTTAAGGTTAACGTGTTTGATCGCGTGGATGCTTTTATGCCGAGGAATAACTTTGCGTGTTCAACTTCGTTTATATAACCGTGTTGTTTGCATATGCGAATGGGCTTCTGAATGCTCGCACGGGCCATCATTCTTAGAAAATGAGCTCCTCGTTCTCACTGGAGTCCCCAGTAATGGTGCCCTGAAACATGTTGTCTAGGGTATATAGGTTCTGCATTTTAGACTGAGAGCGCCCGGACGAGTACGATTCGTGATTTTATGAGAGTGGTCGGTTGAATATTGGCGCTCGAGACTATGTTTATAAATACTTAAGTGCTAACACGTTGACTTAATCATCGAAAGGATTTCACGATTTTAAGATCATGGACGGAGGTATGCGTAATTGATCGCGTTTACGACAGGATTTGCATTAATGCGAAAGGCTCGATCGTGTATATTATTGTGCGTGTTTTTCATCCGGTGGGCGTTTGTATGTCATTTCTTAAACTATGTGGTCGTTTGCATATTCCCGTGTGCTTTTGAGTGTCGACGAGAGAGAAAAAGTAAAATAAGAAACAACACAATAATTGGACATACATTCAGTTAAAGTTAGATAGATGTATAATTCATATACTATATATTAGAGAAAGACATTAGATATTATGCCTATCAAGAGCAAAACGGGAAAGAAAATAAAAGAGGAAGAAGGCAAAAACATACCACACACGAAAACAATATATAGGTAATCCGAACACCATAGAAATAGTACAAACACTAACTAATGATAAAACTTTGGTTTGGGCTGGTCAGAGTAGGAAAAAGTATGTAACATATAAACGGTGCAATAAGCCCACCCGCCTCCTCCATGCACCACTATCAGTGCATATTGCAATCAACATATTAAAGCAGAGGTTCATATGAAAAGCTGTAGAATGGATTATGTAGAATAGAATATGAATAGCTATTTTCTTAGTTGACACCCTAACCCTTTCCCGCTTATGGTGTCAGTAGAGCACCATAACTTTTAACAGCTTTATCATTTGTGTATCGTAACTTTTACTCACAAAAATAAGTAAGCTTGATAGCTATCACCTTTTGTTTGAGCCTCCACAGTTGTTAGTACTATCAGTAGAACTGAAGTTATTGCAATTAAATTGATTGGATTCCGTTGAAGCAATGCTGTCAAGGACAGTTTCAGGTAAAGGTTAAAAAGGAAATTTTGATATAACTTCGTTATCTTGCAATATTATTATTGGTTGGCAGCTGCAGCTGTGTGTGATCTCGTTTTGCAGGCAGGGGTACGAGCATTATCACCAATGCGATAATCATATCTTCTTTTCAGAATGCCATCATAGCCCAGGGATAGCATAAGTGTTTATGCATTGGGCTGTGGAGTCCCAAGGATTGCAGGTTCGAATCCTGCATCTGGAGTGATACTTCTCTCCCGAAGGAATAATAAACCCTACTACCTATAACATTTTACTTCACTGCATTAGGAACTTCTTGAAATATCTTGGAGTTTTAACTCCTTGTACATAAGTTCGTCTATGTATGAGGCATCAAAAATCCGGCTACGCAATCGAATTAATGCATAGCAGATAATATGAATTTCCGAAATCGGATTCACAAAGATCAGAAGAAGAATAATCAGGCCACTGAATAGAATTGAATTTACAATTTCCTATCAGTGCCTTGACTACAATATGGTAATTGTGCTTCAAAAAATACAACAAATTCTTTAAGGAGAGGAGGGGGGTAAAGGTTTCAGTGCGAATTTTTTTTACTGCGGATTTTTTTAGAACATTGCGTGAAGCAAATTTAACAAATTACATTATAGTGTATCATATCAATAACATTCTGTAATTTTTCTATGCAAAAATATCGACAAACGACTCGGTGACGAAGCATTTTGTAGAACGTCTCTCGAAAAAACATGATTTGCGGTATTACCTGCCATTCAAAAACTACTTAACCGATTTCTTCCAAACTTTGTATACACATTCTATGTTAAAAGTACCTAACCCCTACGTTGAGTTTTTGTAATAGTTTTTCATTTAAGGTGGTGTTTATCCATAAAAAGGGGGAATTTATCGTGAAAAACAGTAATTTTTATTTAAAGTGAGTAAAAAACCCCTTAATTGCAAATTTAACTCAAAAACTCTACGTAAGGGTTAGGTATTTTTACATAGAATGTGTATGCAAAGTTTGAAAGAAATCGGTTTAGCAGTTTTGGAATGGCAGGTAACACCGCTAATCATGTTTTGCCAGAGACGTTCCACAAAAAGCTTCGTCACCGAGTCGTTTGTCGATATTTTTGCGTAGAAAAATTACAGCGTGTTATTGAAATGATATACTATAATGTACAAAAAGTTTTGATCAATTCGCTTAACGCAAAGTTCTAAAAAAATTCGCAAAAAATTGTTTGTTTTTCACGCTGAAACCCTTACCCCCCTTAATATTTGGAAAAATGAATAAACTGTGGTTGGCATGTTCTGATGCAACCTGAAAGCGAAGATTTCCGCTTGGAATACGGTACAGCAGTTACCAAGCGAATAGGATTGGTCTAAACTCATTTGACGATTGTAGACATCGGCACCGACTCGGCCATCCAACAAAGAAGTGTCAGTGTAAAAAACTACGAGTTCTTAAAATTGTTGCTCCACACATCTAGACAACCAAGCATAAGTAAGTCCTTCTTATTTCAGAACCACATACAATAGTTTAATGTTCAACAGTGCCTTTAGAGCAGCCGTATGTCGCATATAAAAGCTCATTAAGTTTCCTCAACAAGTCATCATCGTCAACGTTCCATTAAAGTGATGACAGCACACCACCTTGGGGGCATCCTCGAACACTCAGTTTTCTAATCTCCATTTGTCCTAACTATGAGCACAGATGTCAGTTGCTAAGCATGGCGTGTATGTAATTCGTGATATATAAAGGTGCTCCATGATCTCGTGCTGTTCCCATAATCGATTTGGAAGACACCCTGTAAAAAGCTAAGAGATCAGCCGACAATCGCGAGCTAATTTGATCCAGTCCTAACTAGAGGTGGGCAAACTGATTCAGTTTAGAGAGCGAATCGCGGTCGATTCACTCAGAAAAAAGAATGGAATCTCTTAATCGTCGGATTCAGTGTCGGTTCTCAAGGTAGAGAGGGACAAGTCTGTCTTTGTCGTGAGACATGTTGGTAGACTTGAGCGATTCGTAGTAACACTGCTTAAACTCGACTCCTACTAGCAGAAGACAAAAGATTAGTCCGTAAGATTTTTAGCCTGTTTCTAATGACCCCGCTACTTCTGGTTTTCCGATCTGTATATTTCACATCTTAGCTCTCACTTGGGTACTATGATTCTAAAATTTTCCCTACTTAGTAATCTCTAGTAAATTGAAGGTTAAAAAGTAAAAAAGTTATAGACAAAATGATTTAATTTCACCGTTGATATGCATGTTGCATTGCATGAAACACATGGGAATTAAATTTACAATTATTTCCGCCACGCTAATAAAATGTATTCTGTTGATTTTGGATTTGGATAAGTTTATTTAAAATTCGAGAACAAAAATTCAAGAGGTTAAATTTCGGTCTTCGTGGTATATGAACAGTGAGATAGCACTGGTGCAAATAATCAACAAAAAAATTATTTGAATCTGCCTTCTCCCGTATTGTGAGCAATACGCAAGCATCGCATTTTATTATGCATTACTTCCGAATTTTTAAAACAAGTATTCCTACGCCAAAAAGGAAGCCCAAAAAAAAAGGTCAAACGGAAACCCATCGCTGACGTTCATGCTCACTGCTCATGTATAATATTGTAATGCATTTCCCCTGACGATTATGGCGCGGCGTTCCGGGTGGGTGTCCCATATTTATTCGGTGCTTATCGCACACTGCAAACGGACGCTTCGGATGCGAGACGAAGCTATATTTATTATCGTCTGCGACCAGAACTGACGGCAGCGTGAACTTTACCATATGGTAGTCCGATTTTGTTAGCGCCATGTCGGAGATATATTTACGCCGATAGGTTTTTCGAATGGAGTAACTAAGCAGAAAGAAAGAAAGCAGTGTTTATATGTGAATAACCTGTCAAGTGCGAAATTGTGATATGTGGCGTAATAAGCGCTTATGACCGTTTTACAGCACCGAAACCAGTAGACGCCGGAAAATCATCTATTACTATCTCAACCGTTTCGACTGCCCTTGCACGCTTCGAATAAATTCTTCAATAAGCTACCCAATCAATATCGTAACCCTTCTATTCGTTCCACCAACGGTAAATTATTTCCTTTGTCTACTCCATTGAACGCCCATCCAAGAACCCATTCGATTCGTGTCAACCGCAGAGAATGGCAGGAAAATTATGCTGCACTACTTTCAGTTTCAGTCCCACTGACAGAATCGATTCAGTGTATCAAAGGGTCTCAACATAATGGCCAGCACATCCCAGCCAGACACCAACCACCCTCCCACCGCACGGCAGGACAATTTCACCCTCAATCTACAACGAGAACGACGTTCGGTATCCTAGCACTTTTCCGATACGCTTTCTTTCACTTTTGTTGCATGCAGAAAGAATGCAATATTCAACACAATATGAAGCGATATACCTAGTACCCGAACGGTGCCGGTGAAAAGTGGGTTTTGTGTAGTCACAGACACAGGTCGCCTAGCTGACTACTTTTTCCCTGCCTGCCGCTTAAGGGCTCACCATTCATTCATTGCCTTCGTCATCTACAATGGGTGTAGAGTGCCTGCGACGCGGATAAACTGATTAAAGTGAAGGAAGTAAACCGAGGGCTTGGTTCGGTTCTGCTTATTCGAAAGGAATAACGGGTGGTCAGGTCTGTCGGAATCCTATGGTTTGGGGGAGCGCCACGTAGTTAAGGCGCTGGTCTCATGGGCCAGTCGACATATGTTTCAGCCTCAGGAGCAGGAAGTTTTTGTGTGTTGTTATGGTTTGAATTGCGTCGGGTTCTACCTTGTTTAGGTATAGTATTAAAAACTTGCAAACATGACATTTCAAGAACACAATCTTGTCTTAATTCGACGTTTCGGCATGTTTGAGTTCATTTTCAGGCATTCGATAAAATGCGTTTTTTTGTACAATGTATTTTTGTTGTAGTTGGATTACAGTCTACCTTAATTCCGAGAATTTTCGGTTCCTTGCGAAATGATATCGTTGCACCGGCAAGTTTCACGGGTCGGTCGAAAGCAACGTAGTGGGAGTTGCAGCAGCGTGCAATAGCGCATTTTTCGGGGACAATATTGAAACCGGTTGCTTCGGCCCACCGGCTTACGGCGTTAACAGCAGCCTGCAATTTTATCCTGGTTCTAGCTTTTGTTTTTCCGATCGCCACCAAAATGATATCATCAGCATATAAGAATATAAATACTCCTTTCGGTAAAGCATCGAATAGAGTATTCATGCTTACGAGAAAAAGGGTGACTGCCAACACGGATCCTTGTGGGACCCCATTGGCTTCCCGGAAGGTATCAGATTTGTTTCCTCCAATACACACTCGGAAGGTTCTGTTCCTGAGAAAGTCCTGGACGAAGCGGCCCATATTCCCTCTTATTCCCCACTGATGCGATTGCCGCAGTACACCCTCTCGCCAGACCGTATTGTAGGCCTTGGCGAGGTCGAGGATCGCAATATCGGCGTGCTTGTTTTCCTCGAGTGCCTGACCGACTACCTCTCCAAGCCGAGCCCTTTGCTGAAGGCAAACTGCCGGAGGTCGAGGAAGTTTCCCTCCTCCAGGTCACAAGGCGCCGATTTACTAGTCTCTCCACCGTTTTAGCTATACAGCTAATCAAATTTATAGGGCGGAAGTCGCTGGGCTCCTTTCTTCCGCTACTTTTTTTGGGAATAGGAATGACCAGTGCCTCGCGCCAAGCTTCTGGGAAGTCTCCAACTTCCCAGACTATGTTCAAGCATTCTAGTAAGGCTCTATTCGCCCTTGGTAGGAGGTGTCTGAGCATTGGGTAGCCCACTTCGTCGGGTCCAGCCGATTTCCCGCGTGTCGTACTTAGTACAGTGGCGAGTTCCATTCCAGAAAAAGGTTGATTGTACGGTGCAGTACAGTCGAGTCCGAAGCTCGTTGGGTGTGCTTCTATGCCGGCTTTCCACCTCCTAAAGGATGCCGGTAGAGATTCGTCGGATGATAGCTCCTGAAAATATGTCTCGATTTGGTTTGCTATTTCAGTAGGGTCCACTGTAGTCGTTCCATGGACATTAAGGGAAAATCCAGTATGGCGGCGTTTACCGCTGAGGGCCGTGAACCTTTCTCCACAGTTCCTTGGTGGAGGAAGTCGTATTAATGCCATCGAGGAACTCTCCCCAACTTGCCTCTTTAGCTTCCTCAATCGGTTCCTAAGCCTTCGGTAGTTAGCTGCGCGTTCCTCCCATAGTTGATGTTCTTGTGGGGTTCTTCGAGAAAGTCTGAGGGCTTTTCTTCGGGATTTCAGAACAGCTGCGACCTCGTCGTTCAACCAGTGGATTGCTCTTCGCGGGGAGGGGGGGGGGTGGTTCCGCTAGTTCGGGGGATACTTGTGGAGGCGGCTTGAACAATAAGCTTTGCAATAGCCAAGGTGTGTGAGTCTCGTTAAATTCGAGAGCTGTTTCGATTGCATCTTCGTACGCCTCCCAGTCGGCTTGCTCGTACAGCCATCGCCTACGTCGTGTTGTTGAGATAGGGCGACTGGCGTGAGTGACCCATATATAGAAATGATCACTATCTCCTTTGTCGAGATCTATCGACTAACCACAGGTATTGACAATAGAGCTGGAGCAAATCGTCAGATCGATTGCTGATGAGGAGCTTCCTCTGAGAAATGTGGTTTCTCCAGTGTTGAGATGATGGCGTTGGATTTTTCAGCTACTTCCAGGATTTCATTTCCACGTCGATTGCTACTTTGGGAGCCCCACTTGCAATGGTGTGCGTTGAAGTCACCCATAAGTATAAAGGGTGGCGGAAGCTGATTTATTATGTTCAGAAGTTTGTTTCGCAAGTCCCGAGCCCCACTTGGGATGTATACGGATACCACCATTCGACAGGGTACGTGATCCTGCAAGCTGCTGCTATCAGGTCTGTATCGAGTGGTACAGTTTTCGATGGGATGTCCATCCTGATCCCCAGACCGACCGTCTGGAAGATGTTGTTCCCTTGACATGTGTCCCAAGTATACTTGTACCCAAACCATGGAGACGGGTCGGTGGTGCTTCTTATGTGAGTCTCTTGTATGGCGAGACATATGGGAGTTCTGTTTGTAATGTGGATTTGTAAATCTCCTAGGTTTCCATTCAGGCCGTAAATATTCGATTGCAATGCAAGGACGCAACCTTCTCTTTCGACTGCATGTGTATCCAAAGGCTGCTCCTCACTTGGTTCGTATCCCTCCGAAGGCTGTATGTTTCCTCCGATGCTTGACGTTTGTTCAGCTGTTTTGATGCAATAGGGTTCTGAGGGAGAGCAGAAAGCGACAGATGGATAAGATCGTGGATACGCGTTGGTGGAACTTACCCGGGGAATCCCCGGGTTCCCCGCGCCGGCAAACGTCGGGGAATCTTCGGATATTTCCGATACTTCGGGGGCTACGCGAGGAGCGAGGCTTTGCTCATGCAAGGGGAGCAGGTTTTGATGTTTTCTTCGGAGTCTCTAGTGCTTCTTGTTGATTTGGTTGATATTGTACCATAGGATCCGAGAGTACAGTGCGGCAGATGGATACGATCGAGCTATGGGATTGATGGAACTTACCCGGGAAACCCCCGGGTTCCCCGCGTCTGCAACCGTCGGGGACTCATCGGATGTTTCCGGTACCTCCCTCGGGGGCGACGCGGGGAGGGAGGCTTTGTTGATGCACGGAGAGCAGGTTTTGTTAGTGATTGTCTCGGTGTGATTGTGAATGGGTGGCTTCCACCATTATACTTGTGGAATAGGTGTACATGTTGCGTTCTTTGGTATTGGTGTCACTGTTCCTGTGGTGGAACCGAACTGGATGCCAAGAGCAGCCAGCGACGGCGCTGGGGCTGCGGAGCCGACGATCGGTGTCGTTGTTGTCCCTGCATCCAGAGGTCGATGTCATAGCACTACGTTTGCTGTTTGTTTTTTATATTTGCATGGTTGATGTCTAGTAAGTATTGGCTGGAAGGACTTGAGGGCAGTCGGTTGTTTTCTGTTATATTTTGTGTATGAGTACTTGCCTGAGTTAAACTCGGGCCCGCGCCAACAGCCGCCGGGGGGGTGCATCGGGAGAACCCGGAACGTCCCCGGTCGGGGTCGACGCGGGAGGTTTGTTTGTTTGGTTTGGGCTATTGAATGTTGGTGCTTTTGTTTTCTGCTGACTGCTGGGTCGAGCGTTTGTGCGTTGTGTTACTCTGAGATGACGTCCGAGTAGTCCACGGTTGTTGGAGGTTCTTGGCCTGACGTGTCAAGTGCTGTTGTTGAACTGGATCGGGGCCAGGGCATGATGGCTTCAAGGTCGGGTGTAAGCAAGATCATATCGGGAGTTTTTTTTTCGATTATAGAGGTTTTAACCTTAAGGTCATTCGCCTCTTCGGATTAGAAAAATCTCTTATGAAAAATTTCTAACCCTATGTGCGGGGTTGGGATCCGAACCCAGGTGCGCTGCATACAAGGCAATCGATTTACCAACTACGCTACGCCCACCCCCTATATCGGGAGTTGTTTTGAACTTGGGGCTTCTGGATTTATCGGTACCTGGTATCCTTTACTTTTTGGCGACTGGACCTTCTGGGTTCTGGTTGGTTGGAAGGGCCGGCAGGAGCTCCGGCAGCGGAGGTTGGTTCTAAGAATATACTCTTCTTAGCTTTTGTTCCCGTAGGAGTGTTTTCGTTGGTGGAAGTGTTCTCCCTGGGTGGATAGACGACTTTTGGTGAAGCTCGGAGAAGGCATGTCGCAGTTTCGTTATGTCTGCTGTAGCCGCTTGAAGCTGTTTTTGCAGCTTGGAACAATATTCCTTCAGCCGTTTAATTTCCTGATCTTTACCGTCAACTGAACTTTGGGCCTTGCTTTCTTTCAGAGTCACTAGCTCATTCTGTAGTTGAGCTATGATTTTGTCCCGTTCGTCGTCCTTGGTGTTACCTGTGACTACGCTGGCATAACTGGGACCTTGTTGCCGTTTCGTTATCAAAGCTCTGGCCTCGGGGAAGGTGGGATTTTAGTCAACTCTGATTTTGGTTATCTGTTCTTCCTCGGTAAACTTGGGACACATCCTACTACGGGTGAAGTGACCTTGTCCACAGTTGATGCAAACGCTTGGCTTGGTACATGAGTTGTCTTTGGATGTTTAATGTTGTTCACTGTAGTTCAAACAAGCGGCGGGTTCGGGATAGGGACGACTACCATGCCCAAATTGGCCGCACTTGAAGCACATCATCGGTAGTGGATAGTACGGGCGGATACTGGTGCGGAGTAGGCCAATGAAGACGTGTTCCGGAAGTGTAGAACCAGAGAAGGAGAGGATGACCAGTGGTGTGTTGACCGGCTTACCTTCAATCTTTTTTGTTATTCGGCGAACCTCCGTGGGTCTTTAGATCTTCCAGCAGTCTGGCTTCTTCCAAATCTTTGGTGTCAGTATCGTAGATGACACCCTGGACTTTATTGAGGGTTGGGTGGGGAATCATCTTCACCTTTTGACCGCCTATAAGTTGATTCAACTGTTGTAGGGCTAGGAAAGCTTTCTTCGATCGGGTTCTCAACACATACTTTGGGTTCTTTAACACATACATACAACACGCCTTTGCCGCACTCACCAGGTTTCTTGGGTCGATACCGAGCACTGCCTGTACAGATTTTAGAATAAGGAAAGGATCCGCGGGGAGTTGTTGTTCCTCGTTTCCTGGTTCGTTGACGGGTCTGCTGATCTATCACATCCCCGGAATTCATGTAACCGGGGAGCGATCGACTTAGGGGGAGTTCGTCACCGATTTAACGTGGGAGTTTTGATGGAGGCTCGAGTTGTTCACCTTCTTAAAAGTCTGTACTCTTGATACCTGCTACGATTTTCACAACACTTTTTTCCCGCGGAAAAACCGTAGTATGCTTCGAAATTCGGCAGGAAACGGCGCCTTGGCGGATAATCCGTTCCTCAGGGCACCGGAGACCCGTCGGGAATCGAGTTGCGAAACACTTGTTTTTCACACTACTAATCGGGTTTCGGAGCACTGCACTTGCGTAAACTATCGCTGAGCTAGCGAAATGTCGCGATGATTGGTGCCGGATGGCAGAAACCGCGCTCAAAAAAAAGGCGGGTGGCGTAGGCCAAGCACTTGCTAAATCGATGGAACACGGAGCCAGAGAAAAAACTCAACTAATCACTCCGAGTGATTGATACGATCTGAAGAAAACTAGATAAAATAATAAACAATGAACGTGCTCGAGTTGCATGACACGAAAATTTCAACTGCAAAGACTTAAACAAAACTTAAACAGACAAATTAAAAAATAGTGAAATTATTGCAAAATTTTTCGCTTCTTTACTCGGTTTCATAGAAATACAATGGGATTGATTTGTGGTCATAGGTAATGAAGCAGTCCCTCTCCTTAAAGCTGTAGCAAAGATCGTGTGGAGTAAGCTAGATCAATTGAAATCGAGAGGACAACTCTACGGCGTACCGTGAGAATTGAAGCATACTCGATGCCGGAGATAGTTGCGTAATATTACAAAGTTGTCGATCATCAACAAGTTCTGCACTAAGTTGAATCTCTGGTTGAAATGTCACATGAGATTTTTGGAATTCCTGGAAGCGCCGAAAACTCCTTGACTTCTCAATTTTATAAGATCAATAACTGTTTATTTCGGTTTTGTGTTCGAGCTCGCTCGAGTTGGTATATTTTCGTGGTCTCTCAAGAGCTTTTGTAAGGATACTCATCGGCCTATAATTCTTGGAAGCAGTAAATTATGTCCCCACAAGGGATCAGAATCACATTCCCCAGTCAAGAGAGCATAATGATTTGCCCAGGTGAGTGGCGTAGCTCTTTTTAATATTTCTGCAAAAGAGTACTTGGAGCGCTTTTTAAGAGAATGCTTCAGATTTCTCAGACGGGGTGACAGTATTTGGATCTATTGTGGTATCGGTGTGGTGGCATGGTTATGTGTAATCTCCTGCAAAAGGTTACTTGACACGAGTTTGAAAGGATACACCATTTTGTCCCACCCAGTGCGATTGCCATTCAAAAACTTCTCGTTAGAGTCCGGTCCTTGAAACAGCCAACTTCGTGCTTCAGTAGATCCGCGCATGAAAAATTCGAATCGGTGACTACACCATCGATCTCCACGTTGTAAGCGGGCATGTAGACATGGTAGCCTTCATAAAAGGCTTATCGCCAGTAACGTAATTTGCTTGCTTTAGTCAGAATAACACCATTCTGAGCTTATCTGGGCGAACTTTCGAGAAAATTGTCACGATGAGTATTCCTGTGTTAGTTCTTTCGAAATCTTTTGAATATTTAGCGAATTGTCTATGATCCAAAAGAACATCAGAGGTCAATGTATATAATTTAAACGGAAGTCAGTGTCCGATACTAGCCCTAGAAATGAACATCGAAATTGAAAAAAAATGCATTTAATATCCATTTTTGCATCAATTTTACACTCAAGACAGACAGAGTAGACAAGTCTGTTGAACAAACGCATTACGCCGATTCTCTTCGATCGATGTTTTTTTGGATGTAGATCTAGTTTTTTGCAAGGCTTTGACGTCTTACACGCAACGCTAAATGCATTCAAATATTCTATTTTGATTTCAAGGGTGCTGATGGTTATTTTCCTTCCATACAAACTATTGGCATCCTAATATACAGTCTCGAGATAGATATTTCCTCCATTGCCACCAAATACCTAGCGTCAACTGATTTCATGAATATACAGATTTCTGGCTGGAATTCACATGAAATGAGCGACAGTTAAACACAAACGAACGTCGGTCGAATCTTTTGG
Organism: Topomyia yanbarensis; assembly: GCF_030247195.1. Taxonomy (NCBI): domain Eukaryota; kingdom Metazoa; phylum Arthropoda; class Insecta; order Diptera; family Culicidae; genus Topomyia; species Topomyia yanbarensis. The sequence continues at coordinate 37,655,094 of NC_080671.1, read as the reverse complement.
AAATCGGGTTTTTCTGTATTTTTACCAGTTCCCAAGCATCGGTAGATTGGTAAGACAAATGCCGCAAAGGGCGCAAGACTGGGACTCCGCCAAGGGCACCAGAAAGCCACGATGCGGCTCTGGTTGTAGGCAATCAATCTATCATTCTTGTTTTAACTTGAAGTAAAAATCGGATTTTTGAATGTTGCTCCATTTGAAAAATGCCCAGAACAATCATCAATTTTTAAACCACAGCCCATAAAACAAATGCACAATGATTCATTGTGTTTTCGTGCAAATGCAGTGCATTCTATGTCACCACTGTCACCAGGATCGCTAAACTACTTCAGCGCTCGACTTGCGCATTGAACCGAACCAGCTCGCACGCTAGAAATTCAATTAAAATACACCGACAGCATGTGAATATTATCACGGGACCAGATTCCTCATTTGTTTTTATACACTTGGATAGAGTTCGACGCAAAAAAAATCGTTGTGCTGCTCTCACATTTCATAATAGCTGTTGCTGTCTACTGTGCCATTCTAGACGACAGTTGGCGGCGGTATCGGCAACGGCAAAAAGTGCTATTTTTAGGGGGGTTGAAAGGGGCAGCTGTGATTCTACGCGCGGTATCCAACATAATTGTCTCACTTGTAAAACAAATCTTGATCGTCACGTCATCCAAACATTTTGTTCAGAGAAGCACTAAATTGTGGTCATAGATAGTTGAAATTTCAGGAAACACCACACCAGTTCAGAAAAAAATCGAATCACAACTGTTAGGTATGTTGTTGTTTACATTGAACAAAAAAAAATTAAGCGAGATCACATTTTTTTGTCCACTGAGATGTGTAACATTTCTCATTTTTAACAAATTTCTCAGTCGAGAAATAAACATAAATTTCACTGGTATCTTTCGCATAAAACTGCCGATCCATAGTAACGTTTCAGCTGTTGCGACCAGAATGTTACGTAGACGGCTGATGGTTCACGCAAACTTCAGAGTAGAAGAGAAAGAGTGGGATGACATATTTAAACTCTACACTATCCACCAGACCAGTTTTCGAGAGCTGTGATGTCATAAACTGCCCACGGCTGCGAAGCAGCTCAGAAAAAAAAATAAAAAGTAACGAAAAAATAGAAATGTTTTCTTTGTAAACATCACCACGCCATCGCGCGATGATGGACCATCATCGCAGCCCGCGGGACGAGAACAGTCATCATCGTCTCGCAGCTATCGGTCGGTGTGCCATATTTTGCTATTCTGGTTCTATTTTTGGACGAATGCAATGTTAGATTAAAGTTAGTCGTGGTTTTATGGTCGAATGCAAATTTCAACGAATTGCAAATAGCAGGGTGGATGATCCCTTATTGATCTGTTTAGTGAGGGTGCCGAGCTGTTCTACTGATTATTGTGCTTCAACCGATGCATGGATTGAGTTTTAATCGGTATTGAGATATTTGTATTGTTTAAAACATAGAATGGTAACGAAACTTTCACGCAAAATTTAAAATATGTACCGAAACGAAAGTTCGAATCGCGTCTCTCATATTTCGTTGTATCATTTATGCTAATGCGTTGAATACAGAGGCATTTCTCTAAAGCTGTCCACAGACGAGGCACACGCACCACAAAAAATATTCACTATGGATTTTGTTCTAGCTATTTCAACACGGTAACAATAACAGCGTGTAAATACCTAGAACAAAATCTAGAGTGCATATTTTTTGTACATGTACATGTGTTCTGTTGCTTCAGCTTAAATTATGGATTTAAATGGATACTAGGTATGAATGGGCTCTTCTATCCTACAATCACACAAAAGGTAAACCACAAACTACCGACTAGTGCGAGTGGGCGACAGAAGTATTGTGTTATATTGAAATTGAAGGCTGAAAACAGTTTGCCCGGCTTACCCACATGGTTGATAAATTTGCGAATGTCAATTTTGTCAGAGTAGTTATGATTATAAGAGGTTATGTGGATATATTTGATATTGGTTTTAATAAAATACAAGTAACGACCTTTTAGAGGAACATCTAAATCGAAAAATATAAGAAATGTAAAAACGTAATAAACATGAACGCAAACGTTTATGTTTAATATTGCGCGTTTTTCATAATTCGCCGATCTCGTCGAGTACAAAATTTTAGTTTCGGAGCCAATATCAGCTCGGTCGAGTGCAGTTGCGAATGTTGCTTTCGCACGATAACCTTCTGTGCTGACCGCACGCACCCTCCTTGCCTTATCGCTCGTGTGTCATTCGTGTGAGTTTGCTATTTTTGCGAAAAATGCATCAGTTCGCACTGCGAAACAAATCCGATTACTACAGTGTGCACGCAAGTTATTTCTTGTTCAATCGTGTTGTTGAAATTTTCATTATGGAGCACTTCGAAGTAGATTTTCTGTCGATCGCTACTTCTGCGATATGATCCTAGGAACGAATCGTCAGTTTACTATTAAACCAGTATAAGTTGTATTGCAGTAATACCATTGCTGAACCAAGAAATTGTCTCCTCGGTTCACGGCTGTCTACCGCTAGCCTCACAGTGAACGAGAACGCATAAAACCTCTTTCGACTTGGTGTATCGAATCGACCTTGCTTGCTGTGCACCTCTCGTCGTTGTATATGACGAATTACTTTCGAAAACCAATTTTGATAAGGTGTTGTTCGCCATTCTGAAGACCTTCCTAGCTCACCGTAGCCGCCCAATATTCTCAGATGGAATAATGGATGATTTTCCAAGCAGCCGATACAAACCATAGTTCCACGTCGTTTTAACGAGCCGTCTTGCATGTGCACATATCACCTTAAATCGTTCCCAACACCTTCCGTTCAGAAACACTAAGTGCATAGTCCAGGTTTCGTAGCTGTAAAGGTAGCGTTTTATAGATAATTAGTTTCGAGCGGCAGCGTACTTTGTTTGACTGAAGAGTGTTTCGGCGGACGTCTCTGAATTTCGCCGCTACCGTCACCAGTGAGCCCAACCACACGAATTGATCAACCAACTCGATATCGTCGCCACCTATTGATATTCTCGGCGGGAGGCAAAATGTTTTTTTCGTCCTTCGAAACTCTTGCTTTCATGTATTTTATAATTGTTTACTGAGGGCTTTAACCAGATGGTCATTCGCCCGTTTTCAAGTATTTTGTCTTTGACGCTTTTATGATCATTCTAATTCTTTTTAGGAACGTGTCCAATGGAAAATAAACAGAGAAAGAATAGCCGGAACGGGGATAATTCACATTTTTGAGACTCTCAAACAGCCCCAATATCTACCAATGGACACGCCACAGCCTTAATACCTACCGATGGATCCATCTACCCCCAATGCCTCTTATAAACAAATCGTCACCGCCCCTTCTAAGAGCAGATCTCATTCGTTATATTTTTTTAGCTCCAGTGGAACGCGTTCAGGCTTGAAATATTATCACTGTTTGCATCCCATTAGCTAACTCAGACACCGTAAGACTTTGGTGGTGAATAGAGCTATGGAGGAGCATATTGAAGTCTGCTCTCAAAGCCTACCGTCAGATGGTAACGGCAAAACCAGCCGTTGATGGAATTTACAAATATTCCTTGTTTTGACGTGAGTCATGTTTTTTTCTCCTTTTTCAGGGTTTTTAGGAACGTGTGAGTTCCTTGATGGCGGAGTGGTTAACGTATCCAACTAGAGACTGGGAGATCGCAGGTTTGATTCCTGCTTGAGGGCATATTTTTTCTCAGTGTGTCCAACAAAAAAGATGAATTGTCACCGTTCCGGTCATTCTTTCTCTGTCTATTTTCCATTGGACACGTTCCTAAAAACCTCGAAGAAAGGAAAAAAACATGACCCACGTCAAAACAAGGAATATATGTACATTTCAATTAGCTTTGCTTCAAAAGCTAAGCAGGCGTACCAGAGGTGAGAGGAGCAAAGTTTTGAGTCATGTACGAATAAAACCTAGAATAAACTGAATAAATTGTAGAAAAACAATAAAATAAGCAAAATTAAAAAAAAAACATGAAGCAAAAAAAAATGAAAAAAGTTACAAGCTCATGAAATGGGTGGCATAATTAATATAAATCCAATTAATAAAACAAAAAAAATCAAATTAGTTAGGCACAAATGAAAAATGGACAAGATTTTAAAAAAAAGTTATAAAATTGATAGAATAAATTAAATTGTTCCAAACTAACAAACTGGATGAAATGAAGAAAATGAATGACTGAAGAGAATTAATAAAATTAATAAAATGAAGCTAAATAAAATATATGAAATGGAAAAAATAAGAAAATATGTGTAGTTAGAAGATATATCTAAACTAGTACCGAAATTAGCACTAGTTAGACACTAAAAAATCCAAACAGTTCACACGACATATGTGAACACCTATAGTAACTGATTTGTCCCGATTGATGTCCCGGGAAGCAAATCTAGAAGCTATAGTTTGCTGACGAGACAGCGTCTTGTATTTTGGCTGAAGAACCAAACGCCTGGTATTATGCAAGAATATTGCCGAGATGAATTCGAAACACTGTTACCAGAAAACAACAAAAATAATTGTTGAAAATGAACACTGCATCGTACAGAAACTTAGCAGGAATTGTTTACTACAATATAAGTAGCAACCATGCATCCCACAGTTGACGTTCCTCAACCATACACCTTTTTAATAATTGATCGGATTTTTTAGAAATTCGTATAAAAAAGTCAGGTGAGAGATGCGTAATATTTAATAACAAAAATATCAATATCTAATCAATACTGCAACCCATTCATACCATTGAATAGGGTAAAAAACCTATTTTGACCCTATTAGGAAGGGTGCTATTTCATTATTTACTTATTATTTATTTCTTCAATTGGGCGTCTTTGCCGTTTTCAAATATAATAGCAAAAATGGCTTGAGAATGGTGAAATTGTGTTTGAGCGCTGCGAAAACTAGCATCGACTGCCCTAATTATCGCACTACCATTTGAGCCAATGCGTTGAACAAAGATAACATACGCTGCTCTAACCAACGGCTTCAAGTGGGTAGGGTGATAATAGAAACAGGGCAGAAATAGGCTCATTACTCTACATGCTCTTTTAAACATGTTTACAAAGAGGAATCAAGTGTCCTTAAATTAGGGCTCGATTCTCTACTAATCTAAGCATTTTCTTTTTGTTTGTTAATTTCCAGCAATGTTCATAGTTCTTGTTCAGGGTGATATTTCCATGTAATTTTTTATGATCTCTAGAATCTTTAGATAACTACAAAAAATACTTTTCCATTTCAAGGAGTTGGGCTGAAAAATAGAAAACGGGATCAAGTCTCCTCACTTTCCCCTATACATAACCGTTCAGTATAGATGTGGATTAAATTGGAGTTGATGTAGTTTTCGATTTGGTCACTCTCCATAGTGCAACGTTTCGGAAGAAAAACCCTTCATCTTCAGGTGAAAGCAAGGAATTTTTTTCAGAAAGCATACAATGAACGATAAAGCTATCAACAGTTTGGGGCAGTTGGCTACCCAGACAAATTAATACATGATAATACTTTGCATCCTAAAACTAATTAAACGTTTGTAAACAAACTCATTTGGCCTTTATTCCTATGCATAGTGGGAAAATTACGCAACACCTTTATTCATTCCACCCATTTTAACACATTAGTTAGAGCAGTGTCTGTGATCTTTATTCGACGCATTAGCTCAAATGGTAAGACGGATAAAGGCGCGTTGGACCCCACTTTTTGCGTCGCTCAAACGCGAGTATTTTACTAGTTCCATGCCTAATTTTTTATTGTATTACTTCTTAGAAAAAAAGCATATATGTTGATACCTATTGAAGTGCTTTCCAATCACAATTATTCTGAGTTATCAACAAAATAGTGTGACATCCTGACTAATCAGGTAAATAAGAGTTAGTCTACCCTACTCGATTTCAAGTAAAAACGGAGTCACACTGAAATCGTGGTAATTGTAGGTTTTTAGAATTTTAATAGATTTCTTGAACTCTTCTTTTGAAAGTTCATTTTAATTCGATAATTGTAAAAATTTTGGGTGTCATGGAGAATATGTGAATACGGTTTGATAAAAGTGTTATATGAAAGCATTTGTATTATTTTCTTTGATTACAAAATACTACTCTTTTTACGCATGCATCGCCAGAGTGCCTTAAAGCTTTAAGTCCTATCCCTCAGTATGGCTTAAACATGATAATAAAATATTGGGAAAAACAGCAAAAAGTGGAAAATTAAACATCTACGCCGAAATTGTTTGTCTAGAAAATTTTCAGAATGTCGTGAATTTTTATCTTAGGATTTTTATAAAGCATGTTTTTTCGCAATAAATTGTTATACTTTATTTAACACGCTATAAATTTAATAAAAAGTGGTTGTAAACTACATTCTAGATTCATGCAGAAAGGAATTCGATTGTGAACAAAACTAACTTTTCTTACTGGTTACATTTAAACAACTGCATTTGTCAGCTTCATTGAGCCATACTAAAAAACGAAAATTATAGCTCCCGTTTATCTAGGCGTTTTGTTTGCCACTGCGTGTTGAGGTATTTTTTCTCGGTGGAGAATAATTTGCTACTATACCCTCTGTAGTTTTTAATCGTTCAGTCTGCCCTCTCCATCGCTATCGAGTACATCCCTCTCACATTCGTTAAACAGTTTTTGTTTTCACTATTGGGTGTTTTTGTTGATTTTGAGTCAATATGGTGAAATCGTCTTCATTTTTGCTCAATTTTTATACTGCCTGTGCTGGTTGTTAGTTAGGAAATACTTGATCCTGGAATTATTCTTGATAAGCCGGCTGTCAGTGGTTAGTGAATATGAAGGCTGTTTGATAAAGGTTGTTGGTTTAGAAATACTAGATGCAGGAATTATTATTGATTGTTCGGCTGTCAGTGGTCAGTGTATATCGAAAGCTGTTTGATAGTGTTGATTATAGTTGAAAATTCTCCTTATCAACCTTGGCGCAAGATTTCCCGTATTGTGCCCTCTGGTTATAGTGGTCGAGTGAGGGAGTCTGGTCGGGGTGTGAACATAACGTTTATTATATGTAACGCCTTGACTAGATGATTTTGCAGTGGTCAGCTATCTTCTGCCGTGTCCCGTATCACCTATTTTTATATAGTGGTTCGTGAACAGTACTATCTTTGAAAATGAATTAGTTTGGTTATGTGACTAAATTGTTTTATTTCGTTTTATTATAAATAAGCAGTAGTCTGCAACTTATTATTTTCAAAAAAGCGGACTTTTTTGCGCATGTAATTTTAAATTTTAAAATGTTTGTTGAGTTGACATGTTAAGGGAACATCTGTACGACAGGTGACGCAAATCAAGCTGACATAACTAATTTCAGTGCTTGTTTAGTGTTAATTTGCGCAATTAGGAAACTAATTCATATGGCACTTCATGTGCGGGGGAATACGCGTGGTCTAGTCTGAGTAGAAAGATGGCTATTAAATCACGTTTAATGAACGAGAATTTACAATTCGCGAAATAGATCGAAAATCAGCTACCAATTAGTGCCAGTCAACACGAAGAACAAATATTTAGTAACACATTTATTGGAATGCTTTTAGTCTATTAAATCATGTTCACCATTATTATTATTCTTATTATTTTAAATACTTTCTAAAAACTGAGTAATATATCATTTTGAGTAGGACATGCACTTTATTATTAATTGTAGTAATGTGGAGTGGAGCTTAATTATTGTCGTAAAAGGTAAGGAAAACAGGAGTCTCTACAATTTTTGCATCTTCCGCAGTTTGCCATATTGTTTTATTATTTTAGTGAAATACTTCATTTTCGTTATTCTTGTGCTTAATTTTGCTTTTGTGTATAGCAGTTAGCTTGAAAAAATCAATCTGTCATACCTTCTCGATAGCTGCCTGCCCAGAGCAATTAACACATAACAATAGTTGTGTGGATCATGTCATTTATCATGGTGGCATTTCGAAGTTATAACGACGAGGTGAAGGAATAACATTTAGGAAAACAAGGAATAGTGTCATATGAGCAAGCTTAGCGACGATTTTACCTTTTATCTTCTACCGTATGAATTAGGATGCTTCAGCCTTTTTTTTATCAAAAACGCATCACCTGAGTCTGCGGCACGGCTGAACGAGCGTACAGTAACTTATTACCTTATGCTGTCGGAAATAAGTTAACTCAGTCATAGTCATTAAAAAAAATGGAAAATACATTTCAAAGTAGGTATACTACCCATGATCGCATATCAGTCCCATAAAGATAGGAAATCCCATAGGAAATGGGACAAATATGCGATCATGGGCAGTATATAACTCTCGAAACGCGCATAGTGAGGATGGATATCTACTCCCATTCGTTTCTGCTGTGTGCAATCCTGGTTGTTCTGGTCAATCACGGACGTTATTTTGTCGGAAATCAATGTCAACGCTAGCTTAGTCACTAAGACTAGTGTCGAATTCTAATGAGACGAAGTCGAAACGCAAATTTCAAAATTAATTTTGTTATAGATTCTGTGCGCTTCACGCGCAAAAATGGTTTTAAATAATTTTCTCCTCAAGGGGTTACACCACTGTAGAGCACGAAGAAATAGCCAAACTTCGAGAATTTTTCATAGCTCAATAAAGATGTGAATCGATATCTTGTTAAATGGGATTGCGGCTTTGTAGTATTTTCCCCAACGCGCGTTTTTTTTTTTGGAAGGGGTCCACGGCCGGAAATCTATCTCGGTAATTTTTGACCTACAGCCAAAAACTACAGTTTTCCTGATTGTAAGCGAACTACCTAGGATTTTTTCAATATTTTGATTTTACGCTAAATGGCGCACTTTTGAGTGAAAAAGCGTTAGCGTTTTATGTTTTAAAAATGGGCCCAAAATTGCAAATAAAAAAAAATTAAGCGATAAAAAAATAAAATCCTTCGTACGTCGCTGGAGAAATCAATTTTGAATATACTGTGTAAATTTCAAAGCGATCAAAAATCGTTTGTTCGAGTTACATTTCCAGCCAGCTCAAAAAAGTGGTTTCGAGAAAAACGCGGTTAAAGTTTTCAGTACACGCGGGATAGGAGGCGTTGCGGGAGAATTGAGAATTTGAACATTTATGTATTGTTTTCGTCTTCCATTTTTATCATTTTTAATATTGAAAATTCTACAGTGGTGTAAACCCTTTAATAGAGAAAAAATAGTTTGTTTTTCGAAATTGAATAAACTAATCGTCTCTGTACCGTCAAAAAAAAAATAAAACCGTTTTTTCACTGAAAATACCTCATCAGAGTAAAATTTTCGTATAAATCTAAAAATTAAAAATTATTTTGAATTTTCTAATGAATCTAAAAACGTTTTCCTGCATCAAACTGATTTGAAGGCGACATTTAGCTTAATACAATTTTGACACCTTCATTCAACTATGAGAACTTTCCAACGGTAACGCTATCCCAAATTAGCGGTCTGAGAAATTTGACCCAATTTGAAAAATCTCAACAAGAATTTCCCTCACCCAACATCAAACCACATTCCAGAGCACCAAAATGAACTCCCAGTCCAATTTATATTCCGCTCGTTTGCCCCAACCATCACGCGTGAAGTTTATTTGTTTTTAAGCTGTTTCGCTTCGCACATGTAAGCGATAACCCTCCCACCCTAGGCCAGCTAAGCTATGTGGAACCGTAATACATTACTATTCCGACACCAGCAGCAGCTGGTGCTCATTTATTTCACGCAATCGTTCGCTCTAAACCAAACTGTGTTGCCCCACAGCAGTCCGTTCCCGGTATTAGACTGTTTCTGCTATCCCAATTCAAGGCCAATTGTTCAATGTCTTTGATGAGTACATATTGCCAGAAGCGGGGCGGGAAGGGACACTGCCTATGGGAGTGACCGTTCGTCAACATCAACCCGTGTCAGCTCTTTCGTAGGTATCGATTCCGGAACACCGGGTAATTGAATACCGCTACCAGTGCGGGATGCCACAAGCATGCAAAAATGGCCATTGGGGGGGGGGTTTAGAAATTTGTATTTGTATTACCCAAATTTCTCAAGTTGACGCAGTATCAATACCCGCAGCAAAAATGTTAGCATCTGGCATCCGACGCAGTTGGCCCTCGAGTGTTTGCGAAAGTATTTGCCTATTAATTAAATATTTCTGATGGATAAATTGAATTGCTTGTGTGGGGGTGTAATCTATCTGATAAATTGGATCCTACATTCGAGTAGAGTACGAGCAAGTGGACCTTTATTCTGCTCCTTCCGGGAATTATGTTTAAACTTCTCCGAAAAAGACTAATCCGATCCCGTCCAAAGGTTCCCAACGGAGCTATCAGCGGGAATGTGAATCAGTAAGTGCGTTTCATTTATGGTCAATGAAGGCAGCCGACATCGTAGGAGGAGAAAAAAGGACAGTCCGAGGTAAGTTATCACATCGTAAAATTTATTTCCCCATGTTTTCCCACCACCAGATCACGATGACTGGCATTAGGGCCAAGCATCTAAGCTCAATGTTTTTATAGCACCTTTTGAGACTTTCCTTTTCATCGTAATATCCGTAATGTTCCCAGAGGGTCACGATGACAATTTTTGTATTGTTTTGCTAACATGTGAACGGTAATACATTGCCATGTTTGTAAGCTAACCTTTTTCTATTCTTTCGCTTTTTATATTGCAGGTAAGGATAACCCCAAAATCGTTGGCGCCTTGTCTCGAAGGCAGGCAATTTAGCACGTATTTTCCAGAAATTTATTAGGTTCAGGCAGCAAAATTGCCTGTGAATATTTCAAACAATTTCGTCCGTCGTTTTTTTTTATTTATCTCGCCCATTTCAATTCGCTCGAGAGAAATACTTTCGCATTTGTTTGAATCGGACTCATTTTCAAGGTTCGTAGCAACTTTTAATTCACACCGCACCACCGCCTTTACGCTCGTGGGCGAACGAGATCCAGTGGATTAAAACTTTCCAATGTGAGTTGTGAATGAAGTCTGTGGACTCCCACCGGGAGAGCGGATCACCACTTGTTGGCGGATTTTGGTGAATGCAATCGAATAAAAAAAAATTAAAGGGTTGTGTACAGGACACGACCACGGTGACATTAAAAATGTAGCTTTTTTCAAGAGCGTGCAAATGTATTTTATCTATCATACATATCGACTCAAGTTCTTGCTCACTCGCCTGTTTTTTATGTTACAATTTGCTATATACCCTCCCCATTAAAACATAATTTATTGAAGGTCTTTTAACGGTAATCTATTAATTAATCAAGTATCTCACTAGGTGATTGGCATTATTTGGCTGATCCATCTAGTAAAAATAGGCTGGTCTGTCCAGAAAATATATTTAAAAGAAAAGTTCCATATTTAGAACCGTGACGAGGAAGCCCACGCCCAGCAACGGAAATATACAGATTCTTCATGAAATATGAAATTTCATTTTCCATTTAAATTTTCAATAATGTATTAATGAACTTAAGTAAACAATCTTAAGGTTAAGTATTTCTTGATCGATTAGTGGTGAAAAAAATGAAATTATTTGATAAATTACATTGTTATGCAACGTTCGCACTACCAGTTAAAACGGGTTTTATGCTATCTTGGTGACATTTTCTCTTGTTGCTAATTATTAAAACGTGTTATAACTCTGTAGTGTAAACATTGTATTATTAAACCAATTCTGCAGCGTTTTATGTTATATAGGTGTTTTATGTGGTAATAGGACTGACATAATTATAGCTTCAGTACAGCGGTTTGTTGCATAATTTCAAACAGATATATTTTAAAATTTAAATTAGTATACCTAACCGTTCTATTTGTTGTATACTTTAAAACGCAATTAGAACTGTGTTTTAACTGCATAGGGCAGGACAGATACTCTGACTGGATAAACTGGGAAAACAATTTTAAGTCCAGTAACGATTAAGACATGGCTTGAATTTGAATCGAAAAAGAATACCCGCCTAAACTGCTGCTGGGACGGTAAGTTCTGTTTTAAAATTTTCCGTTGTGTACAGTACGAAACAAAAGTGTTTAAAATTAGAAAACAAAAAGTTCTGCTGGGAATGTGATTGTTTCCGATGCAATTACACTCAGGTTTTTTTACGCAGGGGATACAGGCCGTGCAAATGAAAACCGCCTAAATTTCAAAAAAACGCGTAAATGAAAACCGCGGAAATTTCAAAATTCGCGTAAAAAATACCGCGTAATAAAACCTGAGTGTACTCCCCTATATAAAATACTACGCTGCTGAACAGTGCAATAACTACAGAAGCACGTTGTCAGATGCCTTACTGATAAAAAACATATAACCAAAATATGAAACATATGAAAACCAATAGGCTCTTTACCCTACGCAGCTACAATGCGCCGTAAACATGGATTAACAAGTTACAACGCACACGCATGCATAAAAATAAATATATTTTATTCAAACGCAACACTCTTAAGCAGCACACACCGTATTGAATTAAATCCAAACCACCCCACCCACCCACTTTGCAAATCATTCTGTGACACCGTGCTGGTACCCGAAAAATCCGCACACGGCCACCGCTGCCGAAAATGCATAGCGTCTACCGCTTATTGTAGTGCCCACACGCTGCAGCCATGATCTTACCCGTTCGACATAAGAACAAAAACTGATTCAAACGGGTACGCGTCACCTCTATTTATAAACTAACCGTATATGGTTTAGTCACATAGGTGCGAGTGTGTGCAAATGCCAACGTTGCCGAAAATCGATAGCGCTTATTGCATCGCCCGGAGACGATGTTGTTCGTATGAGACAAGAGCAACAACTGATTTAAACGGACATGCGTCGCTTCTATTTATGACTTTTCGTCTTTCATTGAGTCACTAAGCTGCCCTCTTTTGACGGCTGTGTCTGAGAAATCTGCCTCACGAATGGTAATTTTCCCGTTTTTCGTGAACTTTTTAATTTTACCAATTTCCAAAAGTCTGCTTTTATTGGGGAGATATTAAATTATTACCAATATTTAAGTTAGGTGTTTCTGAATCGGTTGGTGTATGAATGATTAAAATCCATCTAGTAATATCGGAGTTATAAGCGTGCAAACCTTACATAGTTTCGTTACATGGGAGATAGTTTAGATTTTAGAATGACACCTAGCCCCAGATAGTGGAGTAAGACATTTTTAATGTCAAAAACATTCGTTGATTTTTACACGTTTGCAGCCAGAGGGATGACTAATCCGAGCGAATGAATCACGTGAGTGGAGAGACTTACATTGAGTTTGACCAATTACAGTTAGTGAAAGTTGAAAGGTTATTATTGTTTTACCGTGTGACAAGAAGACAATTTGATACTTTCAATATTTTGGGCATGAACCACTACGTTAAATTTGAGGTTATAAATACTTACATTAAGATATCTTCGAAAAAAATAGCAATGATTAGCAACATACCAATATTAATAGCGTATTAATATACCTACTTTCATCTTTTTTCTCTTGCGTATTATTGGCATATTAATGACACATTATTCATAAATTAATTTTTGGAAATTATAACAGCTTATCTCACTGCCAATGGAAGATCGAAACCAGCTAAAATCAGTAACAAATAATTAATACAAAACACGCAATGATTCAAGGATTCAACAACCTAGAAACTTTCAAACAATTCAAAACTATTAACTCCAAGTAATTATTAATACCAAACAAGGTGACAGTTACTGCCGCAAGATTCCAGTCTGTGTGTCATCTTTAGATAGGGTTGGCAACATCGAGATTTTAGAATCCAAAATGGTGACTTCTTGGCCCAATAAAAAAATCATAAAGCAAACAATACATGCCGATCGACAGTTGACAGTTTAATTTCTACAACCAAAACGAATCATCGGGAGCGCAAATGCATCTGTTTTTTCGCTCTCGAATTGTTAGCTAAAATTGATCCTAAATGATTCGTTAGTGTTCAACCAACTTCAAGGGGCGTTTTTAACGTATAGATGTTTGTCGGTTCTAATCCTGATGCTATCTGTTGGTTCCCAATACATATATTCAAACGGGATTTTTAAAACAGTGGAAAATGGTAGAAAACAAAATGCGTTAATGAAGATGCTGAAAGGCTAGCGGCGGGCGGGCAGGTTAACGAAATCATAACACTCATGCCCAGTGTTGGAGCTTATATATGCCATTTCACGACTCAACGAGTGTGTGTGTCGTCATAGCAAGGATAGTAAAGAGGTTTTTAGCGAATAGATGTTTATAGGTTCTAATCTAGGCATCTAATCGCCGGATTTTTTTTTCTAGTTTCATGTCATGAGCTACTTATAAGAGCGGCAATGATAAGGTTGTCAGTGAAGGGAGTGGGCAGGGATTATTAAGTGTAGAAGAAAGGAGGGAGCTTCGTAAGCAGCAAATTGATACGAAACCGAATAATAACAAAGTATTTTTGTATACCAATCACACTATTGAAAAGTTCTATTCAACAAAGAAGAATGAAGAATTTTTCCCAGGCATTGTCAGCAATGTTCGATTGGTAAGAATGCACTTAAAATACCCCATTCCTTCCTTCGTGATCCTGCAGCTTGAATCTACCTATTGTCATATCGCGCTGGGTACTTAGGACGATGAGTCTTCAGTAACATTTGCCAAACCATCGGTAAATGCTAAATCATCATGAAGTCGCTGATTTAGCGCTGATCTTGCGCTTCGCAAAAAAACGATCATCAAAACCAACGAGAAGACATGGCTCCACGAACGTAATTCGCAAAACGCAGAAACAAATCAAAGCATTCAGCATTCTGATCATGCCCTAGAAAATTGCGCATGAAGAGTTTAATGGACACACAATAAATCTGTTTGGATTATTATTTACCTGTAGCAAATAAATAAAAGACACATGGATCCGCTAAGTTCATATATAGATTTCTTTCAAATAAACCAACTGGAGGTATAATCACCAAAGTTCAAACGCACTTCGAAGAAGCATTGATTTTTTTTAATTCGTTTATTCAACACAAGCCTTGGTGTAAGCTTAACCGAGTCGTAGATTCTTTACATTTATCGTGAATAAATAAAGAAAAGCTGTAGCTGGGTTATTGTACTAAGCGTACACAGTTTTTCAGTGCGCGTATATTTTTCTTTGCATTGGAGCTTTTTCAGCATTGTTCAAAGGCGAGTTCTTCAGGTTACTTTCTCCAAGGTCTTTGTCAAGAGGTGGGTTTTGTAGCTTTCGGTCGGTTATTCTTTTATCTAGTGCGTTAATTGTAAATATGAATTTATTTATTTGTTCGATCTTCAGTAGATACCGTACAGATTATTAAAAACCTGTTTTAATCCACCTAGCGGTGCAATTGTGCCTTTCTCATTTCTCTAAACTATGGCACAGAGGCTTTTTATGTTCAACATAATTGTGGAAATGTCCATTACATTCTTAGTACACTTTGCACTTATACACAATGGCATGCCAGCCACGAACTTGATGAGCTACGTGTCGACGGTGAAACACTTGAAACAAAAAAATATCATACTCCATTAGCCTAATCAGCATTAGATCAATGTTATCTGCTTGCTAACTCATTTTGTCATGCGGGGATGGGTATGTGAGGAGGGCGAAAGTCCCATGAACGAACGACTCCCCAGCTTAAATTGGTATGCTTTGTACTATAGTGGTGGTTTAAAGATGATGGGGTTGAAAGGGAGGGGTATGAGGTGGTGGTCTGAGGGGTGATTTAAGGAGATTTTTAAAGGAGGGGAGTGAACAGTAGAGGGGGGGTGTAACCCCTCTCCGTAAACCATCAACTACGCTCCTGTTAAAATCCAGAAACCTTATGCGAGTCGAAAAAAAAAATTTGGCCGGGATTAGGTTGACGTTTTTCAGAGTGATTGCATAACCTTTCTATATGAGAAAGGCAAAAATGGGCAAAATCCAAAAAAGTGAATCTTCGTCAAATTTTTTTCGTGTTTGCATCAAATCGTTTTATGCACCTTGAATACATTTAGCATCAAAAATAAAATTTCTATTTTTAATTTTTCCTATAGTTTTTATGAGAAATTTCTGTGTGGCCGCACTCTGAAACCCGTAATTCCGGAACCAGAATTCCGATCGATCCAAAATTCAATAGCAGCCGATGGGAAGGTTGCACCTTTCATTTGAGGTTAAGTTTGGGCAAATCGGTCCAAACTTTTTTGATAAAAGTTGCCTCTCGTTTGATTTTTAAACTGAGATTTATAAATTAAAATAAAAAAAATGATTTTTCAAATTGACACCAGATTTCGACATTTCATGGACTTCTAAAATATTTGGCATATAAAAAAATGAATGCTGCATTTTCAAACTCAATTCAACAATTTTAATTGTACCACAAACACATTTTCTCAACATTACACCAGATCTCAACACTGCACGGCATTGTTTTTTATTGTGCTCAAATTTGGCAAGGGAGCTTTTTTCGAGCTGCCTATACGTTAAAGGTGTGTTCGGTTTGAAAATTCAAGATGACCATGAATATTGGCACTCTATCGCATATCATGTATATTGAGAAGATAATTTTAGGAAGTTTGAACTGATTGGTGGATTGTTGATTACGGTGCATATCATTAGATTTGAATTACCAGTCCAAGGGCCGCCACGGCATTCCGGTTATATCCCAGACAGCACCCACCCATCTTCTTTCAAACAAGCAAGCAAGTGAAACAAAGATGCTTTTATGATCCATTGCTGATTAAGTTTTTCACATAGTCTTCATTCCAGTTTCTAACGGAATAGGTTGCATCCAGCCCTGTATCGTGCGAAGGTAGATGACCACATTATTCGTTTACTATCAAACTAAGACTTGTCTTTCAGATTATATCCCCCATGATTTCTGTCTCTTCGTTTATATTCTTCAGTTTTCACTTTGTGTCTGGCTCTAGGTCCGTGCATAAACAAACTACTGAAATGACCCAAATGATCCTAAAATGGATGTCGAACAAGATTCGTTATCAACGACTCCGAATTTGCATTTAAAATCAAACGCATTGAACTGGGATTGACCTTATCCTATCTTCTTTCGGATCAATGGTGAGTATTCTAATATTCCGCAATACGCGGAAATATCAGATATCTCGAAAGTTCGCCTAGATAAGCTCAGAATTGTGATATTTTGAATAAGAAAAACAAATGATGTTACTGGCGACAGGACTTTTAAGAAGAACTAACGCGTTTACATGTCCGCTCACAAAGTTGAGATCGATGGTGTAGTTATCGATTCGGTATGCTTGGATCTACTGAAGGACTGGATTGTCTATTTCAAGGACTCCTTGCTCCAGTGAGCGAAATGGTCTGCCCCTTCCAATTAGTGTCTGCGGCGAGACTGCTTTGCGTCTTTTTCATCTGTATTAGTTATTGAATTTGTGTTTCGATTTCATCTCATCCGAATCCGACTCTAACTTAGTGACAGGAAAAAGCTAGCGGCGGATTGACGATAGGTCCAAAAAACAGAGAAACAATTTATGTTCCTGAGCAAACCCCTAGTCAAGCGTCGTGATGTTCCGCAAGAAAAGGGGCTCATTTCAAGCAAACGAGAACTTATAAAATCGAAACATTTGGTTTGGCTTAGCAAGCTAATGCATGATACACTATGGTTTTAAACAATTTTCTCGTTAATGGCGAAAAAATAGTTTTTGCCCAAATTGTTCTCCACTAAAGAGAAATATAATATAGATCGTCTGCACGATCGGTTGTTTGTTCCGCGCTTCATGCGTGTAGTATTGCACTAATTTTAAATGGGTCTTTGTTACAATTTTTTTCTATCTTGAGAGGCCGCCAAATATACCGGTAAGAAGAAGATCTGCCACAAATCCGAAGCAAACAACATCTTTCAGCAACAACAAAAGTCTCAAGTGACATTTTAACTAGAGATTCAACTTGGTGCAGCATTGCTTGGACCTAGGTTAGGAACCGGTAACTTTGTGATACTGCGGGGAACTTCTCCCGGCATCGAGGAGACTTCAATTTTCATGGTACGGCATGATATGTGATCTAGCTTACTCTACAGCTTTAAAAAGATGACCTGCTTTAATACGCACAACCACATTTCCATTTCCCTTGTTTCTATGAAACTGAGAAAATGAGCGAGAAAAAGTTTGCAATTTTTGCTATTTTTGTTGAAATTTGAAGTCTTGTTCTTTGTTTATTCTGGACTAACGTTGTCTTCTGACGCCTTTGGTAGAGTCTCAGTTATCCCGGGACCATGTTAACTAAAAAGATATACCAAGTAATAGAAGGAAAGCATAACGGTACAAAAAACTCCAATAAAAAAGAAGCACTTAACACCATTACGTGACAACATATAATGCGCCAACCTTCTATTACATATATATCTAATGGCAGATTCAAACATTCACCATATCGTGAAAGCAACAGATCATCCTACAACTGTTCGCAGCACGTTTGTTCCAAATCATTTCGAAGAAAAAGTAAAGAAAAAATTGTCCTACATGCCTGCCCTCGCTATAAACTGTAAGAAAACGTGACTGGTTGTATACCACCGTACACGTAGCTTTGCATTACAACAGCTGATTCTGTCTGCCTACCTGTTAGAGAATCGGAACGCGCATTGTTAAATATACTCATAAGTTATCACGAGCAAATGAGTGTTTCTGAATTTCTACCGCTCTTTGATTTATCTCCATGATCTTTCAAGTGACTTTTGACCGCCGAAATAGTAAAATAAAATTAAAATCAGAAGTTTCGGAACTTAATAACAAATTTATGTAAAAAAATTATGATTGGATTCAAAAATCTTTCTTGCTATAACTAGAACTTTATCGAATCACATCCAGTCTCATTCTTTATAGAACTGTATTACTGCGATGCCATTGTGGATTTTTTACTGTTTTTTAGACCTTGCAGGTTAGTTCCATGATACTAAAGAACGCCGAACATATGATGAATAGCTTGTGATAAAAGCATCTTACCGCTATACGACCGAACCAGGGCGCAAGGCTATCTACTTAAATAATTACTCCAACACTAGATACGCAATTTCGCATTGACCATACAATGTATTCGCCGAGGCATACAATGTATGCAGCGAAAACCTTACCAAGCCGCTTGCAACCACACTGCCCGCACATGCGATATTGCGCGACAGCAGGCCCCCTTCCGATAGAACCACCTGATTAGCATACAGCCTTTTATTTGTGTTCGAATTCGGAACCAGTTTGGATAGCAACTTCTCACATACCATTTCCCTAGCAATTTCCATATCCAACACCCAGCTAGCGCAATGCTCACGTGTATATGCGCGGCGGCGGTGAGGCAGTGTGCAGTGTTATGGTTGCTCCGGACAGTCTCGATAGCATGAACCGGTCCGGGGCCGAGCAACCGTGCCGGACGGAACGGCACAACCTTCCTGGGACAAGGTCATACCTCACTCCCCCCATCTTCTATCATACTGGTGCAGTTCTGGGGTGGGGTAAGCTGTGTTCTGTTTACTAACAGAACTGCTAGACCGGGACCCGTCACCCGCCACGGCCAAAGTTCTGACGAGAATTTAATTTATTCTACGCGAAATTCTGTTATAGGCTGCTGTTCCGGCGGACGGGCTTTGATGTTCGAAGTGGTCGTTTGCTGATCGGCTTTGGTAGTTTTTTGTTGTTATTGTTAACTCCTGATGCTCGTGGATTCAGCTTTGAAGTCAGACGGGACCAGGCGACGAAATATTATGCGTTTGGAAATTTATCAAAATCCGATAGAGGAAGTGGTTTTTGTAAAAAAAAAAAATGTGGCGATAGTAACCGCCAGATTCAACTAAATGAAAGTTACAGACACACCAACATGAGACAAAATCGATTCTATTCTATTCTATTCTATTCTAACCCTTACACAGCCAGTATTGAAACCATCCTGGAAAACACTGCAGTTATAGTTTAGTGTTCAACATTAATATTTGAAGCATATTATAAGGGACCATTCATAAATTATGTAACGCTTTTAGGAGGGGGTACGACAAGTTGTGACATATGGGGGGGGGAGTAAGCTAAATCGTTACGTAACATGTTTTCACCGAAGAAAAACAAAATTTTCAAAGAATACGTAATAGAGGAGGGTGGGATGGAGAAATTTGTGACAATTTGTTTCATGGGGGGAGTCAATTTTGGGGAATTTTTTCTTTACGTAATTTGTGAATGGTCCCTAATATGTTGCAAATATTAAAACGGCCAGGCCTACTGTGCAGAGCTAGGTTTCAAGATGTTTTAATGCTTTTCGGCAATTGAATTATTCATTTAATGAACAATTTATCCAACGAATCGTTTTGAAACTTGAATGAGGATGAAACGAGGACAACTGTACCGACCGTTTCAGATTATAGGGGGTTGAGTTAAAACGTTGGGAGTGACTTGGCTAAGAAGATTGATGTCAATCCGTTGGTTCTTTTAGATGGGACATGAGATAAAATCGATTATGGACTAAAACGCAACTCTTTTATTAGTGGAGCAGTGTGGTTTTAGATTGCATGAATTTTTTGGCAGCTTACGTGGAGAAAATCTACTCATTTTCGTTTCGTTTAGATTATCACCGCAGAATTACGAAAGATAATGTTATTGACTACGACATAGTGGAATACAATCCAGCTTTGTTAGGAGAAATTGTTCGAATTTGAACGACGCAATGTTTGAGTTAGTTCTTAACGAGTCCTACGTCCTATTGTACATGTAGGTAGATTAGTACTCGATTCCCATGAAATAATTAATTTTGCACCAATATTGATAAGTTTTGGAAATTGGTGCTTTAAAGTACGGCGTATAGTTTGACTCAAAAATATTAATTGCATATTTCATCGTATAGAGGGCGACAAAACATAGTTTTCAATGAATAGAGGAATTAGGACACTACTGCAAAGTTGCAGAACAGATATTTTCCAATAGTTCTCCCGAACATGTTGATGTTCTATCTGTTCGTTGAAAAGTTAGAATTAGCATCCTCTATTCGGTGAAAAATTTAACTATTATTGTCTTGCCAAAGGATGACGCATACTATGTATTAAAATTCTTCAAAACAGTTATACAATTTTTTGCAAAAATAATAAGTTCGCAGAAATCGACTACTGATTAACCTTACGCCGTTATACCCCAATGCCCAATTGACTCAGACAGCACCTCGTTAAAAATGTAATAACTTATTAAATGTGATTGGTTTGAGGTCTTCTACGGACTTGTATAGAATTGTTTTTTCCGAGTGTCACATTTAGAATTAAACTGATCTATACAATGCTACCTAGCGTAAAAAATACATGAAAACTTCAGGTACCTTGGTCCGGTAGCTAAGCACTATGGTCGGACATCGTCCTGTAGATAGGCAACATCGAACCCGAAACCGGTCGATAAAAAAGGTATTTTTTAATCCTTTTTATCGTTAATAAGAACGTAACTTTTTGACCGACTGGGGGTGTTTTATGTTTGGAGATTGGTTGTCAAGTCTTGTATATATGTATCAAACGACTTATTTTTTGATTATCCGACGTTTCGGCCATTTTTTTTCAAGGAAAACTACAATAAAACTGTAGACGGTCTCAGTGTCACTTACGCAGACATTCTACACATTATCAAAAACTCCAAAGCTTCTTAAATTCAGACGCACACCACTAACTCACAGTTCAACTAAAGCTTACCATTTCCGAAGATCCCCTTTTCACACTTTGCGCTCATCATCTCACTGTAGTTTTTTTCAAAAGTGTACCCGTGAAAAATCTTGTGCCTGCTTTTTTTAAACAATTTCAAAAATTTCAAGTCACTGCACAGTGGCCTAATACAACAGTTTGGTTTGCTTGCCTGCCATTCGTAAATCAGACAGCCTATCCCACTGCGAACAAATCACAAATCGCGCTATTTGAGACGATGTCCGTCAAACCAAAAATCACTAGGTGCTAAATCGGTGTTCGTTCTTCTATAGATAAATATTAAACAGTAAATCTAATACAGATGTAACTTAGGCCGCAAACTAGTTTTCTTGGTACATTCGAAAAATGAGAGGAACTAATACGAGTTTCGCTTATGGAATATTCCCAAAAAATCATATCCGTTATTTTCCACTTGTTGCAGGTACTCTGAATTTAAATTCAAGATCATTCTAATTATGTTCGACCAAATAGTTTTGGAATATTATAGTTTCAGTACAACGAGAGTTGCTAACATCTAACTTATAATTCCACCTAGCTTGCTGATCGATATTTAAAAACATGCCCTTTAATTAAAAGGTTCCCTGTCCCCATCAAAGTATACTGTGTGGTAATAATAATTTCCAATTCGTAACTTGCGAGTTTGAGAATACACGCTTCCACGGAATTAGAGAGTTTGACAATTTTTTAAGGCGAAGCAATCATTACAATTGTTTTATGTGAGCTTGTTATCGTTTTAAATTGGAGCTCCCGTCCCAAACTGCCCCTACAAACTGCATGACGTTTATGAGGGCCTTGACTACATATAATTCTAAGTATCCAGTGTAAGTTGGAGAACTGGAGACCAATAACAACACCTTTACTATAGTGATTTTTTGTTTATTTATACTGACTCCCGTTAATACGGGATACATTTCTAGACACGATAACCCTTTGGTTCTCGTCAGCTTTCAACTCTATGCTACATATATTCTTTATCAAAAAATTTGCATTGAACCCAAAATACCGGTACTTAGTTTTATTCAGTACCGGTATTTCGGTACCAAAAAGGGGTCGGTACTACCGGTACCACAACAATTGTACCAAAAACCTAGCACCACAACCCTAGTTGGTGCCTGAGCAGCAACTACGGTTGTTTGTGATTTAGTTGATGAGGGCTGTGTATGCTTGTCACACAACTGACACGTAGGAATCTGTCTTTCGTATGTACACAGCGTGATTTATGGTTTTGTAACGTCTTGTATTTTGCATCGAAGGTTCAGATAAGAAGGCAAAGAGATCGTCCCTCGCATTCTGTCGACATGAACGCCGTTTGGGAAATTTTTCTCTGGGATTCAAATAAATCGAGGGATAAATCGAGTAGACGCACATTAATTTTATCATCCTCCATATATACCGGTATCTTGATTCTAACACTGTCACGCTCAACGAGGAGTTGCATGTTGTTATTCATAGCAAAACTTTACGCCATATATTTG
Organism: Topomyia yanbarensis; assembly: GCF_030247195.1. NCBI lineage: Eukaryota > Metazoa > Arthropoda > Insecta > Diptera > Culicidae > Topomyia > Topomyia yanbarensis. The sequence continues at coordinate 37,632,051 of NC_080671.1, read as the reverse complement.
CGAAAAACTATTTTTTGACGAAATAATGGTTGATTTGGCTGAATACCATGCTTGAAAAAAAAATTAGTACATGATATGAGTCATCTTTAAACCAGAAAATTTTAGTTCTTTGTTTCGCCAGGTGTCTCCTACAAAGTTGCGTTGCGTTGCGTAAGCACGGTATACTTCCTAGATTGCAGACTGATGACTCTCATTTCCAGCCAGACTACTTGAGGAGCATTGTTTGGGAATAACAATTGATCCAGTCCAAGCGAGAATTTCGCCTGAGAGCCACCATTGCGGGCCACGACCATCTTTACCGTAACTTGGGATGAGAAAGGAAGTGTTGATGTGGTACTTACTGAACGGAAGGCCCCGTCTCAGTGACACTCCCATAAGTACCACGGATTGGGTAGTGAGTGCGTTGTTAGTCAGGATTCGCTTCAAGTAAGCGATGCAACTGAGAATATATTTTCATATATTTTGCATAAGATGTTTGAATAGTTTATTGACTGTAGGATACGTAAATGTTCTAGGCGTTTAAATTCTGGGTAATCGTTTATCGAGGTTGTTTCATCGAGAACAACTTGAACTCCGGACAGTCGGCTGTCGGGAGTGTTGTCGACAATGTAAAATGGACCGCAAACAATGAGTTTAAAAGTGGTATAGTGGAACATTCATAAATTATGTCACGCAAAGATTACACAACGCTAACTAATATTACCACGTTATTTTTCCCCTTGGTCTAATACGAATCAAATGATTTTAGTTTTTCCTTCATTTTGTAGTAGCACATTAATGCCGCTACTCGCAAAAGTGTTAATGTTCTATGGAATTTCCTATATTCATGACGCAATCGTGCGTAAAACGGCCGATTGCGTCAGAGCACATGATGTGCTCCCCTCCCATTTATGTCACAATTAGTCTTATCTCTTCCTCCTAATAGCGTGGCAGAATTTATAAATGGTCCTTACTGGTATAATCACAAGTATATTGAGATCCCGTAATTTGAAATTTTCCACCTCGTTCGAGTAAACGTTGCGATATTACAATGAAGACGCGAAACAGAAAAAATATAAATGCTGCATTCCTAAACGATATTAACATTATGCACGAATCAAACACCCCCAGTTTCCAAATAGTACGTACTTATTCTTAGCTCAGTATAATTGACTGATGAGTTAATGGACAAAAAGTAAATCATTAAATATGACCATAAAACATTTGTATTTTGTGTTGAAATGATAGCCGCAAATTGGTAATTGGATTTGAATTGATCTTGTGAATTGTCAATTCTCGACCCTCATACATAATTCAAAAGTCATTCACTCAGACAAGACCATGCGTATTTCCCACACGCATTAAAGACCCAGTGGATTCGTTTACTAGTTGGTCAAATAAACACTAAACAAACAAATAAATTAGTTTGCTCAGTCTAAAGAAATGTCAGCTCGATTGACATCAACCGGCGGATACGTGTTCCCTTACAATGCCATCAAATGATTTACATTTAAAATTACATACGACAAAATATGTGCAATTCAGAATATAACGAAATGAAGATTGCTTAATTATTTGCATTTAAAAAAAAGATCGGAAAAAATTAGTTGCATAACCAAGGTGGTCCATTTTCAAAGATAGCACTGCTGATGAATCACTTTTTAAAAATTGGTGATAAGGGACGCGGACGAAAATAGCTAACCACCGCCTCGCCAGGTGTCTCCTACAAAGTTAAAGAAAAAGTCCATGCCCATAATCCATTTAATCTCCTTTAAAAGTTAGCGTCCTCCATCCGGTGGAATATGGAACTAATTTGATTTTGTAGCCAAAGATGACTCATATCATGTACTAAAAATTTCAAACATAATATTCAACTAAATCCTATTTCGCAACAAAATTAGGTTCGTAGGAATTGACTACTGGTTTACCACCTGACCTAACCACTGACTCCGACATAAGTGTATTAGTTCAATTTGCAAAGTTTAATGATGTCTCCCAAGGAAGTTGAATTGATTTGCAGTCTTCGGCGAAGTTGTACACAATAAAGTTGTCTTTCCTATTTTCACTTTCAGTGATAAAATGATGCATACAGTGCCACCTATCGGTGAAAACGCAAGTTAGTTCTTCATGTAAATTGTTGAAAAATTCCATACAAACTTCGAATACGTTGATCCGGTTAGCTAGACTTGTCCGATTTGGTTCAAATTTGAACAAGACGCTCCTGTTGGGACTGGGAGTCGGCTCAGAGTTGAGCCAATGCACTTTTCAAAAATTAGTTTTTTTACTGGGCAGTCCAATGGGGGAATTTTGGTCTTTTCGTAATATGCGTATTTATAATTTACCTGAACGAAGCGATGTTAATATTGTAAAACAAATCGTGGCTTACCTGTAAAGAAATAAAAATAGTACGAATTATAATTAATTAATAATTAATAATTAATATATATATATATATATATATATATATATATATATATATATATATATATATATATATATATATATATATATATATATATATATATATATATATATATATATATATATATATATATATATATATATATATATATATATATATATATATATATATATATATATATATATATATATATATATATATATATATATATATATATATATATATATATATATTGTCTTCGAATTAATAAATTTTCGAGCAGACTGAAATACTATACTAACTTAAACCTATTTTGAATTTGAACATTTCTTTACTTAAGTTGAAGTCAAAATTATGAAAAACACTATTGAAGAGCTGATAGCAGACATCTACCGGGTTATTCTGGCCGTACTGAGTGCGATGAGTAGAGCGCCGAAAGAAGTCCATTCTCCGCAGAGACCTACCAGGAACGTTGAAGTCCAGCTTAGCGAGAAGCAGAGGGCAGTCAATGTTGTCAGCGAGAAGATCGAAAACAAAAAGTCGCTGCAGAAAAACTCTCCTGTTTCGTAGCGTAGGCAGGTTGATAAGAGCACAACGATGCTCATACGGTGGTAGTTCAAATCGATTTCGCCAGGGAAGCCGTCGAAGGGCATACCGGACGAAGCTCTTTTGCACCCGTTCTATGCGATTAATGTGTACGGTGTGATACGGGGCCCAAACGATAACTCCATACTCTAGAATGCTGCGTACCAGACTGATGTACAGTGCCTTCAGGCAGTAGACGTCGTTGAAATCTTGGGTGTTTCGTTTGATGAGTCCTAGTACTGCAAGGGCTTTAGCAGTAACTGCATTGAAGTGTTCGATGAAACGTAGCTTACGGTCAAGTATAACACCAAGGTCCTTGATTGATGAAACTCGTTTTACTGGGGCAGTGCTCACTGCATACTCAAACGTAATTGGCGAGAGTATTCGTCTGAATGTGATTATGTTGCATTTCTGAATGTTTATAGTCATTCCGTTTCTATCACACCAACTCATGATGCTATCTATGTCCATCTGAAGTGCACAACAATCTACCAGAGTTGTTATGATGCGATAAATTTTCAGATCATCTGCGTACATCACCTTACACGATGTCAATTCGCTGCAAATGTCATTCACAAAGAGCACGAAGAGAAGAGGTCCAAGATGACTCCCTTGAGGTACACCCGATGTGATGTCAAATGGGTCTGAAAGTACAGTTCCAAGTCGCACAGATGCACTGCGGTTTGTAAGGTACGAGAAGATCCAATTGGTCAGCCAGTCCGGAAATCCAATTCGCCTCAACTTTTCAACAGCTAGCTGATGAGGAAGGCGATCGAAGGCTTTGGAGAAATCTACATACACTGCATCAATTTGTTGTCGTTTCTCTAATTTATCAATCAGCGTTGACACATAGCTCATTATGTTCGTCGTTGTTGAGCGCTTTCTAACAAACCCATGCTGATATGTAGTGATGATGTGTTTTACTGCAGGGTAGAGAATATCTAACAGCATACTTTCAAAAACTTTTGGGAGGCAGCTCAGGATTGAAATTCCTCTGTAATTTATGACGTCATGGACGTTACCGGCTTTATGAATTGGTGTTATTAAAGCCTCCTTCCACTTGGCGGGAAAAATACTTAATTATAATTCAAAATTATTATTATTATAAATACATCTAAATGCATAAAAAATTATTTGAAACTTGTAGTTCATAAAACGTGACTGTGAGTTTGTTAGTAAATTTTCTTATGGTAAAAAGTTACCGAAATCCGGAACAAACGTAGAACATTCAAAACAAATATTTCGATGACATTGATGAATAAATATTTAAATAGCCATCTGTAAGCTGTTTGATCAATGTGTATTACGTCTGTAAATCAAACTTTTCCCTACAACGTTTTCATTTTTATGGTCACGCTTTAAAAGTAGTGAAAACAAATATAAGTAATATGCATTATCAAATTTAAAACTATTTCATTGAATATACAGGGTGAAATGGTCAAACATGATTGAGTGCACGATTACGTTTTTCTATAAATGGACAAACTATATTTCTTTATGAAGTTCAGCGACTACAATATATAAAATAAATTAAGTGATTAGGCTTCCAATGACCCCATTGCGAATTATCGGGTAGTACGTTTTCCACCACACCGAACACCAATTTGCTTTGAATTGGTGGGTTTTTGTCCTTGGGTACGACATGCACGTTGTTGGGAGTATACCATTCCTGAGCAATTTTCCCTTAGTGTCAGGAAGCTAGACCTGGCTAAAACAGCAAGGAACAACTGTGTTTTTAAGCGACCAGCGTTTTTCTCAAAATTTTTCTTGACATGAATATTTTGATTGGCAGTGTCAGTTCACGTCACGAAAATAACGCTTTTTAGGCTACATGCGGCAATTGCCTGCCAAACCAAATATTTTTCGGAAACTTCGAGAACAATGTTAAAGCGAATTTCAAGGAACTCCCAGGTCAAGAGTTTTTCACGATGATTGGAACAGGAAAGGTTCAAGATAAGTGTAAGCATAACAACATTGAACCAATACCTAGTGGAAATTCAATCTGCAGAAAATTAAATATGAGTTGTGAACACTTTGTGAGTGCGAACTTTGATTAATTCCATTATTTTAAAATTTTATGGCCTAATGAACATCCACAAAAGAGGGTTCTATTCTATTCTATTCTATTCTAACCCTTACACAGCCAGTATTGAAAAGCATCCTGGAAAACACTTCAGTTTTTCTGTAGTGTCTTTCTTGTCAACATTAATATTTGAAGCATATTATAATATGTCGTAAATATTAAAACGGCCAGGCCTACTGTGCAGAGTTGGGTTTGAAGATGTTTCAATATTGTACGGCAATTGAATTATTCATTTAATGAACAATTCAACCAACGAATCGTTTTGAAACTTGAATAAGGAAGAAACGAGGACAACCGTACCGACCGTTTCAGTTTATAGGGGGTTGGAATAAAACCTTGAGAGTGACTTTGCTAAGAAGGTTAATGTCACTCCTTTGGTCCTTTGCGATGGGACAAAGGTATTTACACCTTGCCCTGACTCATTGAGCCTAGATTAAAGCGCCTTTACTCGCTCAAACATCCACAAAATAGGGTTCCGATATTATTTCATTCATCTTGTATTTCACGATTTTTGTGCTTTCAGTCAACCATACTATACAAGTACTCAACAACCCAAATCCGGGTAAATCAGAACGATTTACTAGCGATTCTATCAACACCCAGTTACTACTTGCTCTACATCACCCAGTTGCTCACATCCTAACCAACTTTGGATAAACGGGAGCAGCATAATCGGCGCGTGGAACTTATTCGCGCGCTATTAACGGCATCCGCCCACTCATGAATAATGATGCTATAGCATCTTTTATTGCATCTATTTCACGCTACCGAAACCGATTTATGTGTGCGTTGGTTGGATCGAAGATTCACCCGTGCCAGCCTGCCATTAAATATAACCGGTTGCGGTAAATAACTGGAGTAATGTTGGTATGCTTGTTTATGACTTTGCGTTTCGTTTCGGCCGGCGGGCGGTGGAACCTCTCGAGATGTAATTTGACGTTTTCAGCTGAGATCACACGATGATCGGTTGCTAGAATAAACGTTTGCTCCAAGGTCGAGAGTCGCTCAAAGCAATACCTTGCGCTGCGTTCAATTGGTTTATTTTTAAAATAAAAACCAACTAATTTCGATCGTATCTAACATTTTTTGATCTGATCGGCATATTTCAATCGTATCCCGTTGCTACATCATTTAGTATTAAATATGTCGGCTGATGGATACGGGGAGAAAAATTGCAGCGAAATCGAAACCACGTTTAAGGTTCGTTAATCGAATGCACAAAGTAAAGAGTCTCGCCGTCAGTTAGAATCAGTGAATTAAATTATTTTACTTGAAGGAGATATTTCTACAGGTCTGTAACCAGCCAACCGCAGATTTTTTTTCAGGCACTTCGTTGCAAAACCGCCAATCAAACTTGCGATTTGTCGAACGCAATTAGTAACAGCAAATTTGCATATTGCATAATCGAGCATTAATCGATTTCAATTAAATATTTATTAAGCGGTCTCCCGGGTAGAGAAGCTATTGAGGTGAAATCGTTTATAGCAATAATTACTGGAGGTTTCTCATCAAGGGAAGAAAAACAAGCGATTGGAGGTCTTTCCTAATGGGTGGTTCAACCTAAGTTTTGCTTTAGTGGTAAGTCGTATAGGGTAAAAAGCCTATTTTGGCCCTATTAGGAAGGGTGCCGCAATATTTCAAGAATTTCGAAGCTTAGAATGGACTAAATGCGTATAAACTTGCATCAGTATTTCTATTTCGGTCCTAAGAACCAATATAATAACAAAAATGTCCGGAGAATGGTGAAGTAAATCTGTTTGAACTCAACGAAAACTCGAACCGAAAGCCCCAAATTATGGTAGGAAGGACGACCACTTTGTTTTTAATATGAAGAGATGGCTTTTTGGTCACGGTTTTCATACGACAAGATCTATATTTCGTCTAATACCAACGTTTCGAAGGTCTACGCCTTCATCTTCAGGGCAAAAACGGTAACTAAGATAATACTGTTACCGTTTTTGCCCTGAAGATGAAGGCGTAGACCTTCGAAACGTTGGTATTAGACGAAATATAGATATTGTCGTATGAAAACCGTGACCAAAAAGCCATCGCCCCAAATTATAGCACAAGAACCATGGCTACATGGTATTTTTAATTTCTATTTTTTATATTGTAACGACATTTAATTAGCAAGGAACTGGAAGGTATGAAATATTTTTCAATATTAAAAGCCATAGTACTCCAGGAAGAGCAAGCAGTTCAAGGAAGAAAGTTTAGAAAAGCGTCACAGGGTCATATGAGCAAGCTTATGCAGATTAAGCAGCGGAACGTTCGCTATACGCATCCAATTTTTTTCGCCGATGATCGGCTCTATTTTGCCGGATTTTGTTGGCAGGGGTTTGCTGCGACTTTCGCCTGATGGTAACTCGATGTAGTTTTGCTGGGTTTCGATTATCAAATTTCGATGTGTACATGCTAACTAACTACTATCACTATCCCATGTAGTTGATGCTGCACGTAGAACTGCGGGTAGTAGGTGTACGCTGGTGCCTGGTAGAACTGAGGATGGTAATTCATAGTCGGTACAAACACGGCTGGATGCATTGGGAGCGAGTGAACTAACTCATCAGTATTCCTACACTTGTTCGAAGTCCGATGATTCGCCCGACGTCGGGATTTTCGTGGTTTAGAATCCCTTGGTGGTATAACATTGTGATTCTTCGTTTCGTGATAAAATGGTTGCACACTTGTGGGAGACACGGATCGGGTCTGAAACGATCATTGCTACATCCAAGTTCGAATCCTCGACGGAATCACCTCGATTCATGCAGCACGTTCGTAGGTAGTCATGTTCGTAGTGTTGGCAATGATCCGACCTTGGAGATGAGGAGCAGGACATCCTATCGTTTTTACTGAGATGCCGATGAGTATGCTTTGCCAATTTCCAGAAGTTGGATAAAGGAAACGATCCGGTCTACGAAATACAAATTTGTTGTCAAACAAAATCTCTTTTTTTTTGGAACAACTGTGCCCAGTGATTTCTAAAAGCCTCTTATACTTTTCGAAAAAACATTGTAGTATGCTAAAAAGGGTTTTAACCGGCTACTGCAAACTCCATTATTACATGACTATTATTCAGCCCGCTGAGTCATTTGCTTGTGATCTTTGTGAATCCGACTACGAAACCTCATATCGTCTGATATGCAACTGCCAAGCAGCAACGCAATCGTGGTTTGTATTATCGTGTCAACGGATTGGATCACGTGGACGTTTGTATCTCGCATTATAAATTCATGTATTTAACCGTGTGGTCGTTTGAATATTCGCTTGATTTTAAGAAGGTTTGTGCGGGCCGTGATTACAATGTTTTATTTTGTATGCACGGTTTAGATGCCAGAAACGCCATATCTATAGCATCCACCAATGGAACCCCGAAACCTGTTGTCTAGTGTATATGGGCGTAATTTTTTTTAGGAAGGGTTAAACTGGAGGCATAGTTGCTAGAATTGAGGGTGGAAGAGCTAACGCGTTTTTATGTTTGCGTGATTGCGAACAATGGTTGGCGTGGATCATTGCGATTGCAATTTTGCGTTCGTGACAAGGTTTGTCTTATCACGAAGAGCTCGATCGATTGTATGTTAGCAGGAGTATGTATGGAGCTAAAGGGCCGTTCCAGTTTGAATGACAAACTAGTTTGAGATGTGCCCACTAAGCGGCGCTACAATCGTTCAGTACATGTTTTTGGTAAAGTTTTTGAGGTGATCAAGGACTGTTTGATGAGGTATACGAATTTTAGGATAATTTAGGATAGTCGTGTTTAGGCAAAGTTTTTCCGGAGCTCGATTGTAGCCTTGTGGTGTAAATTTTGTCGCAAAATCCCTCCAGTGCGTGGCTGAAAGAAACATACGAGCTAACAGTACATAGTAGATGAAGATCTAATTCAGAAAAGTAGAAAATTGTGCAAAAGTTGATTCGGTAATTACGCATTATTTTAGTCCTTGTATCAAGATAATAATAATTTGGAATTATTACGTTTTATCACATGTTGAAGTCCCGAACAAGAAAGATTCTTAGTGACAGTAGTATAGTAACTCTAGCCATGAAATTGGCCTGAATGCCAAGAATTTGAAGACAATGGGTAATCGAATGTTCGATGATGGTTACCGACGTTTTTCGGCCGATATCTCGTCGAAAAACGTCGATAACCATCATTGAACATGCTTAACATTTGCTGATTGTGAGGGGAAATACCAAAGCCCGGTGTTCAGCAAAGATGTTTGGGATGCCACGGGTTTGGTTTGAATTTCCCTCGATTGCGCTAGTGAACGCTGCGCTAGTATTATTGAACTGAGGTAAACAAACTTTATTTCTTAATCGATAATTGGCTAAACAAAAATAAATTATTTAATAAATTATAATGTTTTCACCGCGCAAATCTAAAATTTTGACATTTTAGAATTAAACGGTATCCAGTTTGAAACTAATACTTAGTTCATATTTTGCTTCGTATTTTATAATATGGTTGTTTCAATGTGGAACTAAAACTGAAACGAATTAAATCCCCAGTATAGTGTATTGTTTTAAAATTTCGAAGCTTTATTTGAAAATTTAAATTGGCATGTACACCGCTATACCATTTGTTGTTTAATTTAAAACACGTTTAAAACTGTGTCTCTACTTTTGGGTTGATTACGAAGAATTGCTATTGATTGGCTTCGAATTTTTCTGAGAATAAAACTGAAACTACTCTAACATATCTCCATCTACTCGCCCACTAAAGTCTGTCCTTTCAATAGGCACAAACTTAGATGAGTCCGCCCGTGCTTTCGAAATGCCTACATAAGCATATTATCAGATGACTCAGTGATAATAAAACGTATTTCTTATATCCCAAATATAAAACGTGTTATTGGCCAATACCATACGTACCTACAAACCGCCGAAAACATTTTGGCATGAGAGTTTCCCCAGTATCGTCAACCCAATACACACACACACAAACATAAAAATTATTTGATTTGTCCCAACGCAAACCAACAAGCAGCGCACACACATCGCACCCTGTAGTGTTGAACTCAATCGAAATTCCCACACCATATTGTACGGCCAGGACGTTAGTCATGATGTTGCTCGTTTGGCATGCGAGCAACAAATGATTCAATATTTACAACCTCTCGTATTTGATTAAGCCACTTCAGTACTTCCTATTGACCAGGGATGCCATTATGTCAGATTTATCTGGCACATCCAGAAATTTTGGCAGCCTCCAGACAAAAAGACAGATTGTTTGCACACAAATTTTGGAAATTTGGGTCATATCTTCGCAAATTTAACAAAAATCGATTGATAAATTTCGATGACATTAAAGGCGCTGTCAAGTGACAGTCATTTTTCCAGAAATTTTTAGTTGATCTGCCATATATTCTTTGAAAAGTAGTGGCAACTCTGCTATTGACGGTTTTGCCTGAAAATGGCAATTCATGGTCGAATAGAGTAATCAACTAAATTCTTGACACAGGCACTTCCAATTCACATTAGCACAGTTTCTAGCAAAAGACAACAAACTGAGCAGCATTGTTCTGTTTCATATCATGTGTGTTTTTTGTACAGGGGAGATTTTTTTAAATTTAGAAATAACTTAAAAAATTAAATGATAGTTGAAAAAACAACGGTTCAAATTGATACTGAAATTGAAGAACACATGCAACATGAAAGCAGCAAAAATTTCCAAATTTTGTCTGTATTGTTTTGATCAAAAAGTACTTACAAAGTAGCAATGTTTTCCCTCATGCAAGATGTTTGACATCTACTGACATGAAATAACCCCGAAGTGAAGTAGTGGAGATCAAATTGCATTTCTTAAAATATTTAAGAAATCATACACAGCTTTGAAAACAACATTCATCGAGACGTACGAAACATTTCTTGCTGGAAAAGGAGTTTGACTAGAGAATATGCTTTAAACTCGCCCTACACCATCATTCCTCATCGTTTCTCAAGGCACTCTTCATCCTCGAACAACGGTTTGTAACCGTAAGGCCAGATCTCCACGTGTTAATTCTGTCAGCATACTACGAAAGATATTTCAAGTCTTGGAACGTTTTGTTATCTATCCAAATTTTTTTTTCGAGAGTTGTCCTACTGGAGCTGTAGAGCTGAGTTCTCGGAAGGGCTCCCTGTCAGAATCACTCATTATATTTGCAGACGAGACGGAAAATGTCACTCACTAAAACACTGCATCAGGCCAATCCTCACTGGTCCGTGATTCTAATAGTAATATTGAATGTATGGGTTGAAATGTGCGGGCGTAGGGACTTTACGATCGCGTGGGTATTAGCGCGCTTGAGACCATGCTAATCAGACTATAAGTACTATAGCGTTAACTAAATCATTGGGGCGTTTTTATGTGTTTGCGAAATCTCAGGCGTAGTTGTGTGTGGATGATCGCAATTGCATGTTTGTTGGTATGTATCATCGCGAAGGGCTGGGGCGTTTTGTAAGTTAACGTGTTCACTCGCGTGGGCGTTTGTATGTAGCGTGTACGTAACTTCGCGTGTATTCATTCGATTTTACAACCGTGTTTCTATTCGCATGTTCGCGTGTGTTATCGCGAGAGTTCCCGGTCATGTCCCCATGGAACGTGTTATCTAGATATGAACGACATTTTTTATTGATCCAACTGAAAGCATGAGTCTAGACTGCTATGATCGAGGGTGGGAGCTTCCGGACGTGACCGAATCATGATCGCGCGAACGCTAGAACAGGAGCTAAAACGTTCATTTAAACACCGGGGTGTTTTAATATTGACTAGATCACGGGCGTAAGTATGTGTAGATGATTGTAACTGCATGTTAACGTTTGTTACCAGGTTTGTGTTATCGCGAAGGCCACGAGCGATAGTACGTTTGAAATAAGTGAGTGTGTATGAGTGAATTTGCAATTAATTGTGCTTGTGTTAGTATGTATGTATGTGTTAGTATGAATCTAATTTAACATATAGTAAAAAAGGAAAAATACCATGCCTAATAAAGGTAGAAAAGAAATTAAGTAGAAGCGTATAAATTGACCGATATAGTTTTTGGTATACATGAGTAGTGGAAAAGCAAACTAATAAAAGTACAATACTTACGAGGTAGAATAAAAGAACACATGCAACATGAAATCAAACTACTTGAATTCCTCTAAATGCTAGCAAATGTTATTTATTTACGATTAACGACAATTTCAGTCTATTAGAATTTTGTCATATTGTGTTGACCTCAAATGGATGATTCCCGCGCTTCGTAAATTAATCGTACTTTAATTAATTCAATCCGATTTTTCCGAACAAATCGAAGCGAATGCTCGAATTAAACAACGGAAATGAAGTGCTTAATGAATCCTGGGAAGGAAAAAATTGTACTCACGAGACAAATGGGTAAATACCCATTATTCTTTTTCTTCTTCTAATTGGTTTGACAGGGCTCAAACCGTTAGCACAACTGAGCCGTAAATCTTTCATGTTTTTACAAATTGTGCAAAAAAAATAACTAAGTTATTGCCTATCCGCAGCTTGCTGCTGCGTGTTGAGACCTTTTTTTGGCGGTGATGCATTAGTTGCGTTATCCTCTGCAACTTGGGGGTCAGTCCGTCTGCTTTCGCTCGTGTTGTTGTTGGCGTCCATGTCGTCATCAGTACTGCTTTCATGCTCTTCATTATCAGAAGCTCTAGTTTGTTTCTTTTTGTTTGGAAGCATTTGATGCAATCGTTGTTTCTTCGCTTTTGGTTAAAGCAATTGGTTTACTGGTACTAGGCATGATCATTATTGATTTAATGTTTGTTACTGCGCGATCCGCAGTCATTAGTTCAGCAACCGGTTGTGGTTTAGCATACGACGACTGTGTATCAGTCTTGCTTGTACCGGATGCAATTTCTTTAGCAGCCTCTGCGCAAGGCTTTCCGTAGTGTAGCGACTGATCACAGAATAGGTACGTAGGAATCTGCTCTGGATACGTGACTTATGGTCGCTGACTATATGTGACGCCTTGAAATGATTGAATGGTTATGTAGGAAGTGATAAGTTTTGTCGGGCTCTTTATCACCACACGCACGTTGTTGCGAAGACCCGGGAAGAAGTTCATCCAAGTATCTTCCTTAACGGTATCCACTTCTCCGTATTTTGCCTTGAGTCGTTCGATGGCGGCGGGATTAACACGCGGTGCCAGGTCATGTAGCTTAACTTCAATAGGGTCATTTTCTATGTATGTTGGGATGCTGTATAAAATGCCATCACATTCGACAACGTGCTTCAAGTTGTTCTACGTAGCAAATGATTCTGCTTGGTTAATGTTGTTGAACATAATCAGCACCTCATGACGTAGATGGTGGAGTTGCACAATGCACATCATTAACTTCTGCTATGTTCAGTTTCATGTTCATCTTCAACAATTGCTCCACTTCACGAATCGATGGTTTTACCGGATATTTCGAAAAGTGGACAGCAACACAGTTCGACCGAATCGGGAAATAACCTATTTTTTCATTGTCACTCATTATTTGTTCACGTTTCACACACTAGGTAGAAGGTACGAAATTTTGCGTTCAGTAATAGACAAAGCAGCACACGGGTAGATTTGATTGCGTGCCCTGCTATTACATCGGAGCGATTTTTAGCTTCTGTTACCCACTGTTCTATTATATACGCCAGTTCTGCATCCACTCCCTGACTCAGCTGTCACAAATACTTAAGCGAACACATACCCACGTAGACACACGAGTAACAAATAACAATTGTATACTGCTACTAAAAACTACAATTATTACTACACTACATCTAACAGGTTTCTACTCTTATAGTTCGTTAAAACATAAAGGAGCTCATAAGCCTTTTGACGAATTTCGCGCTAAATCGTATTCAGAGTTGGCAGCGCCCTCTCAGATCTTAATGAAACTTTTGTACATGAAGACTTTGTCACAAAAAGCCACTTCTCATACTTTGTTTTTCCAAAAATGCCCTTGACTGTCTTTTGAAAAGGGTCAAACTTTTTTTACCAATTTTTTTCAAATGGCTGTAGTCTAAAAATGACAAATCCTACAAAAAAGGTTGTAGGAGTGATTTTCACAAAATTAGTCAAATTTTTTAATCACAAATATTGAAAAAATTCTTCATCGACTCCTACACTGAAAAAAAATATGTTTAAAAATTTATAGTAGATTTACAAAAAAAAACCATCGTTGATTTGGATTAAATTTTGTTCCAAGATAGGCAATTATATTCCCTACCTACCGTCAAAAATTCAAGTTGGACACTTTCAAGGAAAAAAATTATTTAAAATAACTTTTCCTTGTCCAAACTGATTTTTTTTCAGTGTATTATTATCGAAAACTAAACCAATGAAAGTCATAATCATCTTAGAATCCAATTTACCAACTGCTAATTTACTGATGTATGCAAAAAGTATCAGTAACGAATTTGGTACATATTCATAACAAACTTGAATGAGGGCAAGGGTAAGCCATTTAAAATTATCGATATATGCGAGATTTAACCCTCCGGAAGTCGCGCAAATGGCCCACTGAACGAGCAGCCGCTGATGCGCTAAGACGATTTCGCTATATTTTCAGAGCAGCGTGCACTCAGTGCACTAGCGCGACTTCCGGAAGGTTAACTAAATACCACTTGTACGACTTGCCGTGTACGAAGAAATATCTTGTCTATATACCCGCCGGGAAGGTAGAGATTGATGGTGTAGTTTCAAACAGGGGCCTTAATTGCGAAGTTTGGGGTTCGCTCCATCGAGAACCTTTTGCGTCGGCCAGTGAAAATTCTGGTTCGCAAGAAATTGTGTTCAGAAAAAAATCAAGGAGTATATGAAAACAACTTATTTTCCATCAGCCTCATTTCGAAGCTTTCACCGAATCTGCTCGTCCAAACTTTAATCTTTTGGACGGGGCTAGTCTACCTGGTCGCTTTTTGTGCCGCAAGGCATGAACTGCCGTCGTTGCAAACAATTGGGCCTACAACGACTTATTGTAGAAACAAGACACGCTACGGAAAATCCGAAGAAAATCACGAAAAGTTTCCCTACTATGGAGAGACTTCGCATGATTTCCCGACATATCCTGCATATAAATGATCTGGGGACAAAATGAAACATTATTTTAAGGAACGCTCCGATAAGAAATGCAAAGAGTGCTATGCCACCGACAACGACAAATTTCTACGTTTCCTTGTACTGAAGAGCGAGTCTGACCATCCCATTGTGGGAACATCTTCCAATGTGCCTATAAATTTCCGAAATCAGAAATCAAAAAAATCAGTTTTCTCTCCTAAGCTTCTTCGTAAAAGCGTGAGAGTGTCCCTTGAAGGGTGCTGTTACAGAACCGAAGTAAGTGGTTTCTGGTATCGGTAATCTTAGAAACTAGCAGGAATTTCCACATGGGACATCAAAAACCCCAAGTGTCCCTCTATTTCAGCCCCTACATTTTCCCCCAGGTTTTACACTATACTTTTGCACTACGATTAAAGCTCAGACGAACCGAGTACCCGACGCGAACGCTTAGAATTATACGCGAAAGGAACTTTTGAACGTCGCATTGCCCGAATTTTTCCCAATATACGCGACGCTACAGATGCAAATGAAAAAATTGATGAAAGATGAAAAACGCGATTATTGGCACCGGTCCGTCGACGGAATGACGGACGGATCATCAGAGAAACAATGTTACGTCTGGTGGCTCGGGCCTACGTTGTGTATTCGATTCATCCTGTGATTGGAATACACGAAACGTTCGTATGCATCGCTGTTATGCTAATTATTATGACAGTAGTGGTGAGTGCAATCATAAAAGAGGCTGTGCTGCCAACATTCTCCCCCACAAAACTGATGGTTTTATATTTACCTATCAACGACCATGCCCACATCGTTACAGTTACAGGAGGCTCTCCGTTTGATGGAGCATGGAAAGCACTCTTTGTATTTCCTGGAGAAAATATGGGAGTTTTTGAGTACTTTATCTGAAAATCATAGCAGGTTACCTTAGTTTGAGTTCTTTCGCAGTGCTCTATTCTGGGTAATGAGAAGGCGGACACTTGGATTAGAATGATAATGAGAAGGTGGTCTTTTAGGCATTAGAAGGAAAGATCGCGTAGCTTCAACGAGTTTTCAAATATTTCTTCTCAGTGGACGCTCGGAAATTGTCAAATTTCGCGGAGCAATGGAGGTTCAGGAATTCCAAAGGTATCAACCAACCTTGGTCCAAGAGAATGGATGAGGGTCATGACTTCATTCGGGTTATATCTCGGATCATGTACAATCATTATACGTAGAATGTCCATCGCCGATGTATTGGGGTCGTGGAGAACAGTCTCTGCGCTTGTGGTGGCGATTATCGCGATATTAAACATGTTGTCTGGTCGTGCGCTAAATGTTCTAGTACCAAATCTCCGTTAAACGAATCCCTTCGGCCTCGTTTCAGTCCAGTCCGAGATGCTATACCAAATTCGTTACTGATACTTTTTACATGTATCAGGCAACTAGCAGTTGGGAAAATGGATTCTGAGATGATTATGACATTCATTGGTTCATTTTGCGATAAAAATACTCTGAAAAAAAATTAGTGGACAAGGAAAAGTTTTTTTCAAATAATTTTTTTTTCTCGAAAGTGCCTAACTTGAAAAAAATTAAATTCGATTTTTTTCAGTGTAGGAGTCGATGAAGAACTTTTTCAATATTTTAATTCAAAAATATGACTAATTTTGTGAAAATCACTCCTACAATATTTTTTAGGGTTTGTCATTTTTAGACTATACCCATTTGAAAAAAATGGTAAAAAATGTTTGACCCTTTTCAAAAGACAGTCTAGATCATTTTTGGTAAAACAAAGTATGCCAAGTGGCTTTTTGTGACAAAGTTCTCATGTAGGGGAGAGATGATAACGGTGGATCAGCAGGAACTATGAAACAATCGCAATAAAATCATAATGCATGAACATAATCGTGTCATTCCCTCATATTTCATGGTTTCTAATTCTTTACACGTGTTACTATATTTTGGAAGATTTCTGATAACTCTATCTCTTTTAATGGATATTTGTTTGTTTTATAACAGTCAGAGTAAATTTGCAATAAAAATCATTATTCCATTTTTATGAGTTACCGTTCACCTGATAAATGTTTATTCTACTGTTATTTGTAGCAAATTTTATGCTCAATATTTGCCGCGAACAAAGTTTTTTGGTAACTTGTCATGGTTCTGTGTAATTTGACAATCTCCATTGGGTAACTGTGAAACGGTAATATATGGAGAACAGTGAAAATTTCTTGTTTTTGTGATCTATATTAAAATGTGAATGGGTTCCGTTTTCCACAATAAATACAACTCATTAAATGGAAAGTTTGTCAATTTGGGCAAGTTTTGTAGAAATTATCGCTTCTTTCAGGATTGCATCTTATATGCATATATGGTGGTCCGATATTACGCGATGATATAGTGATATCTTGCGTAAACAAACGATTTGCGTCTCAAAATAACTTTAATAGGAAGCTTTAGGATCTTTATTCGTCAAAACAAATGAATGAAATTTGCAAGTAGAATATTTCACTGTAGACGACGTCGTGTTTCATAGTCCTACCCATGGGGCTCACTGGTACATTTTACCACCGACTGTTTATTACCCCAAAAAAGTTATTTCACGTGACTTTTACCAGCTGGAAAAAATATATGTATTAGTTAACAACAGAGTGAAAATATGTATCACTTTTGGCTACACAAATAACATGTATTGTCATCAAAATTAAATCGTATAAAAATGTGTTCCATTGTTACCCCCTCTCCCCTACACAAAGTTTCGTCAAAATCATCAAATGTTGTTAATGTATTCGTGATTCCTAGTACAATAGTCACGACAGACCATTCGTGATCGAGAAAAAGTTCACGAAACCATGAAATTCATCGATTATTCATGGAGCCGTGAACTGGTTCATGATTCCTAGTACATAATTTACGATCTATCTTGCGTACTTGTGATATTTAGAAGATATCCCTAATAATTTTCAATTTCATATAGCATGGTCATGAAGTTTTCACGGCGACTATTTCACAAAATTTGGAGTATAGCTCGTGGAGACATTTTTATTCCATGCAATGTTTCTTGAAATGTCATATATGTCCAGCTGCTAGCGACCATTAATAGGTACGAGCAGATATAAAAAAAACCATTAACACATCGATGTTCATTTGATGAGGTTCAGTGTGATGTCTGAACAGAAGAAAAACAGAAAACGAAAACTGCGCTGAGCACCAAAATACAGTATACAGTGATAGACATTCGTTTAGCCGACCCCCATTTTTTTCTAATTATTTCGAAAAAAATACAACTTGGTTATCTTTTTTTTGGAATTGCATGGTAGATCTTTTTATTTTTGACATATTTGTCATAATCATTTAACATTAATTCGCTTTAGAGCAACAAAAATTAAAACAAGGATGAAAAAGGGGAAGACATTCGTTTAGCCGAATGTAAAATTTCGCCATTCAGTCGACTAAATAACCAAGAGATTTCGAAGACAATCGATAGCTAATATTTAGTATGGCCGCCATCGTTTCGGATTACTTCAAAAATTCGGTTTGGCATCGAGTCCGAAAGTTTTTGAAGTGTTGCCATATCGATTTTGGCCCAACACTCTCGAATTGCTGTTTTTAGACTGGAAATGCTGTCAAATTGACGTCCGTTCGCATAAACCATTCTAGCCAAGATTCCCCAGAGGTTTTCTATGGGATTGCAATCAGGACAGCAAGCTTGCCAGTCCAGCAACGGGATGTTTTTCTCAGTAAACCGAGCCATGGATTGCTTTGACACGTGGATGGATGCATTGTCTTGCTGGAAAACGATATCCTCATTCGCATCATTCTCAATATGGCCGATCAAAACATCTTCCAATAGCTCCAGATACATTCCGGAATTCATCCGGGTGGAGATAAAACAAATGGGAAGCTTGGCATTGTAGGAAAAGGCACCCCATACCATCAAACTTCCACCTCCAAAGTTTCGTTTCGATCTCACGACGCTGGTTTGCTTCAAATCGTGCCAGTAGCAACTGTAACAATCCGGTCTGTCCAAATTAAATTTTTTCTCGTCAGAAAAAACAACACTCCGCCATTCTGTCTTCCACTCCATGTACTTTCGGGCGAACTTGAGCCGATTTTGCTTATGAGTGAGGTTAAGTTTAGGCTTTCCTTGCAATTTCTTCCATTTAATGTCCGGCGATTCATTTAAAATCCGAGCAATATGCCGAAGGGTTACTGGAACATCCAGCTTTTGTTTTATCTGGGAGCAGGACAGTCGATTTTGCGTAGCTTCATGTCTGATTTGGCCTTTCATCCTCAAAGAAACTTTGGTGCGCCCTTTGGTAGGATGTTTAATTCCATATTTGGGTCCTTTTTTGATGAAATTGCGTACTACTTTCTCAGATCGGCCAATCTTTTGTGCGATTGAGACATTAGAGTGTCCTTTCTCCTTGAACAATCTTATAATACGTCGTTCTTCCTCCGTCAGTCGGGTTCCCTTCGCCATTCCTGTAACTATTAAATTTATCAACAATCAATCATAATTAAATACCGCATTATTGACGCACCTTGCCGATTATACGTTGTTCAGTCGAAACGTTTCAAAATATATCTGAAAACCGCTTTATTTCTTCTTAAAGTTCAATTTTTTACGCACCTCGGCTAAACGAATGTCTAGGGCCAAAACGCTGAAACAATGTTTACATCCGCCGCTACCGGTTCGTTGTGTGTGTGCGTGCGACTCGTTTCCTTCTCATGCAAGCGGTTCAAGTACACTACCACTACGACTAAAAATAGCCTGATTAAAAACATGCTTTAAATATTTTTGTCGAATATTTTTTAAGTTTAAGGCGCTCGGCTAAACGAATGTCTATCACTGTAGAGCAACAAATCGTGTTCGTGATATAGTTCACAGAACAAGACACCGTAATTCAGTCACACTGTTATGATCCAGGTAATATTGTCACTTTACTCCGAGTAAAAAATTCGATGATAACCAAAAAATAACATATCGCGATAAGGCAAAGAAAAATTACGAATATCATGATAAAACCGCTGGTATCATGAACATGAGTCATATCACTACACGTTTCAAATTCGAAAGCAAGCTCAAGAATAAACTATCACGATAAGGTGCATGCAAATAACGAAAATTCAAGGCTAAGATCCTGATATCATGAACACAAACCACTCTGCTCGTGACTAAAATATCACAATAACGTCAATAGAAATTACGAAAATCGTTACTAAGATCCTGAAATCATGAACATAAATTACATAACTCGTGATTTAAATATCAAAAATCGTGACTATGATCCTGAAATCATAAACATGAATCACTTTACTCATGACTAAAATATTACGATGACGTAAACCAAAATTGTACAAATCACGCTATTCTGACAGAAAAATCCGACAGTACACTCACGGCGATAATGTGATGGAAAATTACGAAAATCGCGAAAATGCTCCTGAAATCATAAACATCGTTTAACTGTCGGCTGTGTATTGCCCAAGAAAACCATCAATTCCAATCCTAAGTTGACCGCCAATTCTAAGTCGGGCGGTTTCTTGTCCGTCTACTATCAAAATGTTCGAGGAATGAGAACAAAAACTCAGGACTTCTTGCTGGCGCTTTCCTCTTGCGATTACGATGTTATTGTTCTCACGGAAACCTGGCTGCGTGCTGACATACATAACTCGGAACTTTCAATGAACTACACAATCTATCGTTGCGATCGCAACTCTTCCTCTAGTCAACTACGTCGCGGAGGTGGCGTTCTTATTGCGCTAAAAATAATCTCACCGGCACTGTAATAAAAATGCCTGGTTTTGAATGCTTGGAACAAGTTATTGTGCGCATTTCACTACCAAATAGCGCTCTATATATTTGTTGTATATATCTACGGCCGAACAGCAGTCCAGACCTGTACAATGCCCACTCCTCTGCAGTTCAACAAATTCTGGATAAAGCTAGTAGCTCAGACAGTGTACTTATTGTAGGTGATTACAACCTTCCCCATCTCAGATGGATATTCGACGATGATCTCAAATGTTACCTGCCTGAAAATGCCACAGCCGAACAAGAGATAGCTATCACGGAAACGATAGTCGCTGGGGGACTGTGTCAAATCAACTCGCTCACTAACGCAAATGGACGGACGCTCTCTAGCATTCGTGAACTACGACGATTTAGTCGAGCTTCTCGAGCCTCCGACCTCTATACTCAAAGTGGACGCTCACCATAAACCCTTCGTGCTGAGGTTTAACATGCAAGTTGAAACAGAAGACGATTTTGCCGAATCCGTCGACGGTCTCAATTTTGACTTCAATCGCTGCAATTTTGAAGAAGTGACCGCGGCCTTCGATGCTGTTGACTGGTTAGATCTGTTAAGTGGAAACGATCTGGACCATGCTGTCGCGGTGTTCTACGGAACTCTATACGAGATACTACGCCGCATAGTTCCTAAGAAACGTGTCAGCAGAAAGACGGACTACAAATATCCGTGGTGGAATTCCAAGCTTCGTCGTATACGCAACATTCTTCGAAAACATCGCAAGCGTTACTTCCGTCATAAGACCGACGAAAACAAAGCTGTTCTTCGCCGAACTGAACTTCAATACGAAACAGCCCGGAATAGTGCATTCGGCGAGTATATAAGTCACGTCCAAAGCAACCTTCGGAACAACCCCTTTGACGTTCTGGAAGTTTGTGAACAGCAGAAAACGCGCTGGTGGCATTCCCGCAAATGTTTATCTTGGAGATGCCAGTGCGCAATTCACAGCCGAATCCGTAGACCTTTTTGCAGAACATTTTCGTGGGGTATTCACCAACCCAGCTATCTCTCCCTCACAAGAGTATATAGACACATTACCATCATACAATATCAGTGTCACTAGCTTGAATATGACTGAAGCAGACGTATTGAATGCTCTATCCAGTGTCGACCTATCGAAAGGACCAGGCCCGGATTGTTTGCCTCCGATATTCATAAAAGGATGTGCACGATCATTGTCATTGCCGATCAGCATTATTTTTAACCGCTCAATCACTGAAAGCGTCTTCCCGAGTGCATGGAAACAAGCGGCTATATTTCCAATTCACAAGGCTGGAGCCATTCATAATGTTGAAAATTACAGAGGAATCTCACTTTTGAACTGTTTTGCTAAAGTCCTTGAAAAATTTGTTTACAATGAGATGTACGCTGCTGCTTCTCACATCATCGACGAATGTCGGCATGGATTTGTGAAGCAACGTTCTACTACTTCGAATTTGATGATGTACACTAGCATCTTGGTCCCCTCTGTTGAGAAGCGGCAACAAACCGATGCAATATATTTTGACTTCTCGAAAGCATTCGATAAAGTACCATTACTCTTCTGAAACTGCAAAGACTAGGTTTTCCTGCGTGGTTAACTGGATGGTTGCAATCATATCTGTCTAGTCGGAGTGCTTTCGTTGAAATTGGTTCAACACGTTCTAGCTTGCTCGACATGCCAACCGGAGTCCCTCAAGGAAGTCACCTAGGGCCGCTAATTTTTATTTTATTTATAAACGACATTTGTGCTCGTATCAAATCTGGAAAACTATTCTTCGCCGACGATTTGAAGATTTTTCGTTCCATTGCTTCTGGCCTTGACTCTGCTGCACTTCAAGATGATGTACTTAATATTGAACAATGGTACCTTTTGAATGGTATGCAGATAAACGTTGACAAATGTATTTGAATGATAAGTTTCAGGCGATCATCCCCTCTATCTCATTATGAGTACTTGCTCCAACAAGGCCGCGTCATCGAAAGAGTGGACTCCATTCGTGACTTGGGAGTGCTTTTTGATAGAAAGCTTAGCTTCTCGGATCACATCACCGTAACGACGGCGAAGGCATTCGCAACACTTGGTTTCCTGAAGCGAAATACCGCTGGCTTTAACGATTTCTACGCACTAAAATATAGAGGATTGGTGCGAAGCATTTTGGAGTATGCTGTGCAAGTGTGGGCTCCACATCACAACGTCCAAATAAACCGATTAGAACGCGTACAAAGATGTTTCGTGCGATACGCTCTAAGAAATTTGCCGTGGAACGACCCTGCCCATCTTCCACCTTACAACGATAGATGCATGCTGCTTGAGTTACCGACGTTAGAGTTCCGCCGCACATTCTTGCAAAGAATGTTTATATTTGATATGTTGTGTAATAACATTGACTGCCCAGATATTCTTGCACGGATTAATGTGTTTGTACCTCCACGCGCTCTAAGGAATCGTCCTCTTTTGTGGATTCCTAAACATCGTACTGTTTACGGTCAAAACAATCCTGTGGATAGATGTTGCTACAAATTCAACGAAACTTCACATCTGTTCGACTTTAATGTCACCAAATCTAGTTATAAGTTAGCTATTAGGAATTTTTAATTAATTTAGATAGTTTGTTCTATTTTATAATAATCTGTACGGTATCTACCGAAGATCGAACAAATAAATAAAAAAAATAAATAAAAAAAAGAATAAACCAGAATCATTACAAAAACTAAACATATTTAGGGAACAACCACAGTAACAGAACCAAACATTTGAACGAAAAGTTAGGCATATATTCGGGGCGAACTGGAAACCCTGGAAACATGAATACTAGATTTATTATTCATAATTTCAGGAACATGAACATGGTTTTCGTAAATCGTTCAGTTTGCGAAATCGTGATCTTTTATTAATGAATTTATGAACGGATTTTTTCCATGCACGAGTATTTCAAATTTAGCAATGAATGACTAGTTCAGCCCCTCCAAAGCATTTGCCCTGGTTCTGATTCTATCATTTCCCTGTTTTTATTATAAACTCGCATAAAACCTCGTGCCATACTGATTGCACAAGATTTCTCCATCCTCCAGGGTCAACCTTCATTCGCTTCTCATTCGAGGCTGCATTCTTTATCTGCCCAGAACCTTCAAATTCCAGATAAATGCACACACAACAAGCCTTCATCACGGTCATTCTTCCATCCATCGCATCGTATAAAATCTGTATATCTGTATAAAAATTCCTTGCGGTAGTTGTTTATGAAACTGCAGCACAGCAGGACGAACGGGATTGCCAGAGGACGGCGCACAACTAGCGAAATGCCATTTCATCATCGTCAACGAGGACGCTATGTGAGGGAAGCACTGTCGCCGGCGAGGCAGAGCATTTTAGGAGGAACGAACGGAACGGGACGGGACGTGTACGGACTAGAATGACGCTTTTACTAGCCGTTTGGCTCGGAGCCAAAAAATTCAATGAAAACGCGGAGACGTAGTAGGATGGTTTGTGGGAGTAAAATGACGTAAATTGTGGTGTGGCGGGCGGCAGCGTTGGAATCGATTTTTCAGGCGAATGAATTTCCAATAGAGCAAAGGTCAAGGATGAGTTACCTGTATGGGGACACGACGTTGCCAATTGGGGTTATTTTTAATTAATTTTTTTTAAAGGAATTTATATTTAGATGTGGACCGTCAAACTATAATTCAACGCTCAAAGGCCACTCGCAATGGTGCAAAAAACATTAAAATCGAATTTGCCTAAAGCTTACATCATGCGTATGTTCTGTACCAAACATTTCCCATAACGACGGACATGTTTGACTAGTCGTAACCCGATCAGAACGATATAACAGAAAGCTATCAAATTTATATCTCATGTTGATATTTATTACTCACTGTGTTATTTTTGTGATATCCCTATCAGCAAGGCAAGTAAACTTATATCAAGATTATATCTTCTGGTGATATCATTGAACTGCTAATATGATTTTAATGTACGCATATAACGATGATGTTATAATATATTACATATTCTTTAACAATTATCTTTGAACGCTAACTGTAAACTGTAAAACGGGCAAATGACCAGTCGGTTAAAGCCCCAATAAACAAATCAATCGATCAACTGTGAATGATTGTTATATTACACCAATGATCGTCTATTTGCTAATACGCTGAAGCCTCTTTTTATGCGTATTTATTCAACTTTTTAAAGCAAATTTTCGAAGTTTTTATTGATTTCCATATATTTGCGTTTTTCACATGGACATTCAAAGTTCCACGAGAATAAATAAGTTTTAGATGCAAGAGGTCGGAAAACTTGAAAATAAGGTTTTTAACTTACTTGGTTGCATTTTGATTAAGAGATTACCTTTTTGTGAGACACTCGTCTGACACGCACTTTCGAATATGTAGCTTATGATTTCAATGTTGAAGCCTTTATTCAAAAAGTTTTGGAATCGCAAAGTTATTAACAAGCTATTCTAAAGAATATAATTTTCATATAAAACTTATTTTAAAGAAGATGCAGGAAGTATCAAGCACTCCAGATGAAATAAAAAAACGCGGATCCAATTAAAAAAACATTTTTAAACTATTTTTTATGGTTTAGTCAAATGATTCTACAAAAAAAATTTTTTTAATTAATTGTGTATATTGCGAAAACGAATTTTCAGAACTTAAAAAACTGTTGGATATATACTGATTTCCACGATACCGTTATGAGTTTTGAGGATCTTCGAGGATCTTCAGTCCGATTTTTCCAATTTATGCGGGTTTTTCATAAACAACCGAAACTTGTCCAGTTTGTGGGTATCTGATTTTGTGCGTTCTCCGAATTACCAAAGCATTGTAATTTCTTTTATTTCAACCCCCGCATAAAAATGTTTAAGTTTGAGATTGTTGTATCTTTTCATTCCACCTAAGACAGTTTGACATTTACAATGAACTGACAATTACTTTGAATGCGCATTTGTACTAATGGTTCCTTTGTATTCGATGGTGCTTCGTTCGTCTTAAAAAACATCGAACTAACAAATTTTCGTAATAATCAAGATACTTGATTCATTTTGTAAAAAGTTAAAAAAGTAATAATGCGACCTGTTCAATTTGTTGAAAGATTAATATTTGTGAGTATGCCGCATAAAGCTATCAATATTTCAAAATGGCCTAGAAATCTTTGAATAAATACACATTCCAGCTGGTATTATTGTTTGCTGTAACAATTTCAATATGTGTTTTAGATAGTGCTTGAAATAGCTGAAACGTTAATGTAAAAATATTGAATAATTTCCTCCTTAAAACTAAATAAAATTTAGAAAAGAAAATGTATTTTAGAAAACATGAAATATTTTAAAATTCGTCACACCGAAGAATCCTCCACAATTTCTCGAATTTTATGATTATCTGTTATAATATTCGCAGTTGATAGATTGAACTATTATAAAAAATTGTATTTCTGAGAATTTATTAGATGTGAGATAATTGTACTGGTTTGCTTAATCTTCCCCATTTAAAAAATGCCAATAACAAAACCCCAAA
This sequence comes from Topomyia yanbarensis, assembly GCF_030247195.1. NCBI lineage: Eukaryota > Metazoa > Arthropoda > Insecta > Diptera > Culicidae > Topomyia > Topomyia yanbarensis. Next base: position 37,605,678 of record NC_080671.1, on the reverse strand, counting down.
AGCGACTTTACTTGAAATCTCGAAATGCAAGCCTCAAAACTTTGGTATTTGTTTCTTTGAATCTATTAGGAATCATAAGTAACATTTGTCGTGTTCTCCGTAAAATAATGTAGGTAAATTATCCGCTAAATGTTACCATATCGCATCGACATTATTCCTTAAAATCGTGTAAATCATGTTAACGTACAAGATAAGCACCGAAGCGCACTATTCAGAATCTAAAAATAACCCCACTTTCCTAATCTGAAAAGATATTATAAAGCTATTCAGTCTATCGTAATATAGGCAGCTGTAGTAGTGAGCAAAACTGTATGAAAACAAAGCGTATTATACAAGGAAAACAAACAGTCCTTTGGCTTTGGCAAAGTTCAATGTGTGCGTTCTGGAAACATCTTCTGCATCTATAATCGTTTTGCCCTTGACGAATGCGTAGAATATTATGCTAACATTAAACATCGGTCGAAAGCAACGTCGTTGGTTCATGCAGGAAACATCCTCATAACACTCAGAATACCCAGGTTCAAATCGCTATATCCACTAATAACAATCAGCGTGTCATATATTCTATTCATAATAACAATCAGCCAGCATGTATGCAATCATTTGACAAAACTATAGAAAGCTTTTGCTACATGAAGCTTTTTGCTTCCAACTGAAAAGCGCCTTAATGTATGCTATATTTTTCAATTTTATTCTATTTTTAGACCTGCACGCTAAATTCGTTAATACTATACAATAGGTAATAAAAGCTATATTGGCCGTGGGAGAACCTAACAAATTTTGTTGTAATTCTGATAGAAGCCTATCACAGGTTGTCATATTTTTGATATATACTAGAAGAATTTCTGTTATGTTTTCTGTTATTTTACCAACTAACGAGACCAAATTTATAACACAACTTGTTATCATAACAAAATAACTCAGTCTGTAATAATTTTGTTATTTCTTTCTGATCGGGAACCCTAGCAAAACCAGGCGTTCGAATGTTTATTTCCACCATACAAGCAACAGTACAGAGCTGTCTGAACATTTGCCGTGGAATGTTTACCATTCGGTGGTTGGTTCTTCATAGCAGAATATAAATATGTGCCGTACCGATGAAAAAAAATCTGTTTTTTTTTCTACTGCCCGGGGTGGTTGGTTGGGAATTACGCAATCACTATACTTGAACTTCTCCCAGCGATCGTAAAGTTTTGGGCCAAAAGCAGGGCAAGCCTTTTCAGTATGGACGCTGAGGTGGCTGCCGGTAGGCGGGGGTTAATGACCCGAGCTACGGTTAGATTGGATTTCGTCTGCCTGGCTTTATAGGTATGTTCCGCCGTGTCTAAAGGCACCATGATTTAGCCTGTTCGGTGGAGTAAACATTTTTCGAGATCATTAATCTATATTTTATCACTGTTTGAATGCTAATCGAAAAGAAATAGCCGTCTGGTTTTTTTCTGTTCGATTAGCTAGAAAGGGGAAAAATTCTCATCTTGTTGAAAAGGTATGGATTGTCTATTTTTTACTTAACTACACTTTAATTAAGTATGAGTAAATAATCACACCTACTTTAAATAAATTTAGCTCCACTGAAACTCGCACAATAACCGTCAAACTAACAAAGAAAAGAATTATGTTTGCATCTCGGAATTTTTCAGTTGTAATAGATCTTGAACTTTCGAACATTAACTTGTAAACATGTTTATGTGTGGCCTTGTCCAAAGCACGGTGCAGTGAACTGTTTGATAAGAGTACCCTTACTAGTTATAATTAATCGATCTCTCAACACTGTTGCGGAAATCACTTCACACCTCCATGATTGTTATGATATGTAGAGATGACAAATGTTCACCGCAGGATGACTTGAGATAGGTATCTTCGTTACACACCAACCACACAGCTTTCTATACAGAGCCAACAAAGGAAGCCCTCGCATCAACCTCTGCTAGCTGGAATTTGTTTCCACCAAGCCTCTCGGGGACCACCTGCCTGCCTGCTGTAAGGTGAAATCGACCAGTCTTTGTCACACAGTCCAAACCTCATTAGGCCGTGTAACCGCAACAGTAGCACCGACGGAACTTTTCGGAACGATCAGTGTAGGAGAAAATGCATCAGCACCTCCTAATCTGATACGAAGAGCATCGTCACTGTCGAAAATGGCTCATAAATCAAGTGTCATGAATGTGACAGGTCCATAACATATTGCCTCGCGAAGACGCGGTACCGGCTGACGGACGGGTAGGCGGGCGGTCGCCACAATGGATAATAAATGTCCGTGAAGCTGCTCGAACTCGTGTCGAACGACGATGGGTATTAGATAGATATTGTTGTACGGTACTAGTACTTACCTACCTTCGCCTAGTGCACACGTACGCGCCGTACCTAAAACACATAAGGCGAACGATCACGTTTCGGTTTGCAGAAGCCTTAGCTGCTTTGTGTTATTTTACTTCCCTCGAAACGATAGATGATGCTTTTGTGGCGAATAAGGTACTGTTATGTGTAGGAAATTCCAGCAGATCGTCTTCGTCAATTCAAATTCATCGCTTCACCGAGAGCGGTTTCGAATTTCAATAGGCAGTGAAGTACTTCTCCGATACCCGGTAGACACGGTGGGTAAAATCGATTACTCTTGGCAAGTGATTGAATGGGATGGGAATTAACTGCGCTACCCGTTTTCGGATTGATCGTGGATGCTTTATTTGATGATTTTATTTTGCGCGAGTTCTTCAGAGGGAAAGTACCAGGGCATAGGAAACTTAGATGGTAATACATTCGAGAAGTTGTCCGATCAAAATACAACAAACTTAACTAACATTTCACTTAATAACCCACGCAATGTTAGATTAGTTGGTAAACCGTTCGTCTTGTATCCAGCCGATCTAAATTCATTTCCTAACGCTCGCATTTAGGATTAGATTTTATAACTCGTAAAATTGCCTTCAGATAGAAAACGCTATTATTTTTTTTGAGCGTGATCCAACTGGAGTTGTAGAACTTGGTTCTCAGTAGAGCTCCCTGTCAGAATCACTCACTATAATTGCAGATGAGACGGGAAATGTCATTCACTAAAACGCTGTTTAAGGCCACTTGTAGCGGACAGCGATTCTGACTGTGATATTAAATGTACGTTTCAGATGTGGAGACGTGGGGATTTCATGATCGCGTGGAAACGAGCGTTTATATGTTCGCACTTAAGATAGCGTTTAAAATTTTATAAGTGGAAAAATATTTAATTAATCACCGGGGTGGTTACGAGATCACGAACGTAGGTGTGCATGGATGAATGCGAAGGGCTCGAGGAAGTTAAGCGGTTTTATATAAATTTGGAACTCATAAAATCGAAAAAAATTGAACTTTCTGAAAGTACATACTTTTGAAAATATCTGTGCGAAATTTCATCCTGATAGGAGCACCAGATTTTAAACTACAGCCGTTCACAGCGCGCTGATTCTTCCGCGAATGAAAGTAACACAAAACCTTAAACGCAATTATCTCGGAACAAATTTTTTTGAAAAGTTCCGTTGCGATGAACGTATTATCTCAAAAACTATTCATACGATCTTCAGATTTTTTTTTTAATTGTTTGTATTTACATTTTCGTTTTTATCCCTTTTCATACAAAAATTTTCGAATCTTTGCAATGAATTTTTGATTAACATTATAAACACCACAAAACTCAATTTTTTGGTCAACATGTTTTTTTGCAGGAAAAATTTTTATTATTGGGAAACCAATCCATTTAAGTACACCATAATACATTTTCTTCAATATCCTTATTTATTGATGTCTTCTTTTCTTGAATAACACAAATAATCGATTAATCTCTAAAATAATCGACTAGAAGCTTTCGGTATAATCGAGTAAATCGATTAGCTGATATAAATTAACCGACAGTATAGTTCATGAAGCCTGTGCAAATGTTAAATATGAAAATCGCAGAACAAAGCACGACAAGTGCCCTCCAAACTTGAAAATGTACCCTGCGACCTTTTTTTGGTTGCAAGCTAAGATTTTCTACCTAATCGATTCTTGATTTTAATCGATTATCTTGGTCGATTTATCGAATCAGTTGATCAAGCTCTCGAAAATTACTCGATTAACAGATAATCGTTTATTTACAAAAATCAGATATCACTAATCTATTTACCTTTTGCCTTTCTCCTATAGAAAGGTTATGCGATCACTCTGAACATAGTCAAAATAATTCCAGCCCGAAGGGCCGTCTGTCATATACCATTCGACTCAATTCGTCGAGATCGGAAAATGTCTGTGTGTGTATATGTATGTGTGTATGTGGAAAAAAATGTCACCTCTGTTTCTCAGAGATGGCTGGACCGATTTGCACTAACTTTTTCTCAAAAAGCGCCGCCTAGAAGAGTCTGAGAGAGAGAGGAGATGGAGCTGCTGTATCGCGCTCAATAAACGCGGGCGTTCTTCAAGAAGCTAAATGACTCTCGCAACGGTTTTGTGCCGAGGGCCGAAATGTGTAGAGACAAGAAAGGTGGCATCTTGACGGACGAACGTGAGGTGGTCGAAAGGTGGAGTTAGTACTACAATGAACATCTGAATGGTGCGCAGGCGGACAATCGGGCGTTCGAGGAGGACGATGATGTCAGTGTCGCAGCCGAGGGGATGTACCGGCGCCCACTATGAATGAGATTAACGATGCTATTCAACAGCTCAAGAGTAACAAGGCAGCTGGTAAGGATGGTCTAGGAGCGGAACTCTTCAAGGTGGGGCCGGAGAAACTGACGGAAAGCATGCACCGAATAATCGAAAGAATCTGGGTCAGAGAACAGCTACCAGAGAAGTAGATGGGAGGGGTCATCACCCCGATATACAAGAAAGGCAACAAATTGGACTGTGAAAACTACAGAGCAATCACAGTGACAAAAGCCACTTACAAAGTGCTATCCCAGATTCTGTTCCGGCGCCTATCACTGCTAGTAAATTGATTTGCCGCACGGAAAGCAAGAAATCAGCTCTAGTGCTAAATCCTATTTTTGTTTTCAAATTAGTTAAATTTAACAAAAAAATCCCTAAAAACAACTAGCAGTTTGGTTAAAATTCAGCTCATATTTTTCTAATTTTGTTTTTGTTTTTAAGAGAAGGCTTTAGCTGAAAAAAAATCCTGGACACAAACCAGCAAAACAAAATCTAAAAATAAAACTTGCAATTTCAACTTTGTTTTTGGTTGAAACTAGGAATTAAAACAGCATTCTCAAACGAACAGATGAAAAATGCCGTTTTGTTTTTTCGGAGCTGTGTAATATACAGTGTGTATATCTGCTGTGAAAATTCAGCACGGTGAACAAGAATGTTTACTGAATTTTATAACCAGAAACAATGTTAAAAAGCAAAACAGTTTTTGCTCATGGCGAAATCGCTTGAACGCTTGAAATGAATTGTTGGTAGTTGGTGTTTGCGAAATGTTTCGTGAATTAATGTTTGGCTTTAGTTCAAAAGTATTGTTGAAAATAATTGATGGAACCGATAAAATGAAAAGTTAATGCTGCCTTAAGTTGTCCAAGAAAAGTGTAGCATTTCGGTTGAAAATGATGGTAAGCTTTGATTTCTGCTGAATATATTGCTGTTAGTTACAATAATTATAATTCCATACTTGAATCTGTAGATTTTTATACTGTCAAAGTCAAACGAAAATGTTGAACCGTCGAAAAAATGGTTTCGTTCCTTCTCAAAAATAAGTGATTAATATTAGCATTCAACCAGTGGAATGTGTGGAGATAGTCAGCATCATGCAGAAAAGATTAGTTGAGAGTTTAATAGTGCAAATTATATCAACAATCTTATTTTGTTACAAGTTGGGAGTATGGCCGAGCAATTGTTTGGTTTATCATGTAAACGGCCTGCCTATTGAATGGTAAAACAGTAAAAGCTATGAACACATGCAAACTAAATCTTTAGGAACAAGCTAGCCACCAACAAATAACGAACATTTAGCTACAAAGTGTCGTACTACAATCATACAGTTTACCGCACATCATTCTGTGGATTTGTTACACTTACATTTGGAGTTTCCTTTCGTTCTTCTCACTTCCATTCAACACTACCAAAACGTTATCAGAAATTCTACACAATGTCCATTATCCAAAAAGGCATTATTTCCTGCTAAGTGATTCTAGTTCAATAAATTGAGAATAATTACCAAACGTGTAAATAGGTGATTTGAAGTTTGCTGTTTCTACACTAAAGGACGGAGCTAACGTAGTATCACACAAGCCTTGATTTAGTAATCATGCTTAACCCCATGCTCATGCTTAAGTGAATGACGAACTTATCCAAGAATAATTACTGGAGTTAGATTGTCTGATCAAAGCAGAACTGACGACAAAACGTTTTATCCAACATCCAACGTATTGCCAATGCTACGTATTTTTAGTAGGTTAGTTATTAACAGAAATGAGTGAAATCTACTCCTTGCTAGAAATTAAAATCAAGTCAAGGATCAAGTACAAACTTATAACGCCCCTTTTGTTCGATATTAGTACATTGGACATTCGTTTTGGTTCTCTGCATAAAACATTGGTTACCTATACTGCAACTCTACGCATGGTTGTCCCATGTACATGTATAGGGAGTCCCATAGTACACAAGGGACAGTTATGCGAATAGCAGTTAATATAGTGCCGTACTTGAATCTCTGCCCAATCGATCTCGTTTTATAAATAGTCCATATGTCGACATGGTAGCAGAAGAAAGAACAACATACGGAAGTTTCACAAGACCAAGCAAAGAGTTAAAGCCAATTCAGACGATACAACAGCTTCCGTCAACGGAAAACAACAGCTACGTTACGTAACTTTTCCGTCAGGATAAGTTGAATGCGTTTCTCGTGTATTCATTCACACATTCCCTACGCCAAAACGTTCCGTGCCGTTGATGTTATGTGAATGTCTCCATGTCAGTGCATGTAACTAATTTTGACGTTCCTTTGATATACTGTACCGGTGACGGAAGCCTGACGTATTGTGTAAATCGTACTTAAACCAGCAACGACAAACGGGAACTGGAAGCAATGAACCCTTGATGATCATACTTAAATTTCGGAATCAATTTAGTGATCCTTTTCAGCAAAGCTTATCTAGCTTATCTCGCACTTAAGGGCAAGTATATTGTTTACTATAGGAATGTATGTACAGTGAGAATCTTATGCTGATTTCGGTTTTAGATCAGAGACGCCCTAGGTTCGCTCTAATATTTACAAAACCCATACAAAAGTGAAAGTTCAGAGCGAACCTAGAGCGACTCGATTCTAAAAACGAAAACAGCATTAAGCAATCTATGAGACGTTTGTTTGACAATTCAGCGGTGGGTCAATAGTCTACTCCTGCGAACAGAAAAACTCGTCCGACATAGATGAACTAATCAGCTAATCAGAAACGTCTCATGGATTGCCTAATTGTCATTTAGCAATTAAACACGGTTTCTAGTACGTACTTGATATCGAATGATTCCTATACTTGTCCGAAAAAAAACCGTTTTCGTATATACGTCAACTTCAACAATTTTTTCTATAAGGTTTACACTGGAGTACAAGTACGGATCACTACACTAATAAACACATACTAAGACTTAATATAATGTAGCAAATTGAATTTGAAATAAATGAATTATATTTTTGTACTATAGATAATTATAAACACGAAGTGTAAAAATCTGCTGAATCCATCTCCAAAATTTGTTGAAGTCAGAAAAGAGCCCTCGCTCGAATCAAAACACGTCGAAATATCAATTGACACTTATTATGGACTGGATGTTGTAGGCCCATATTATTGGCTCGAATCAAAACTCGTCGAAATGTCCATTGACGATAGGTTCATCCGGAGTGTTCATTTCTCGACAAACATATGATTACGGCCTATAAGCCAACTGTCAAAATCCACTTTGAATGGAAATTCCGGACAAACCGTTACATGTCAATCACAGATGTTGGTAGTAAACGAAAGAGAAAAGTTTTCTCTTTCATAAACTGTTGTGAAATGTGTTCAGCTAGTAACGGCTTGTCCGGAATTTCCATTAAAAGTGGATTTTGACAGTTGGCTTTTAGACCGTAATCATATGTTTGTCAAGATTTGTGTTTACATTTTGCTAGCGTTGCCAATTTTATTATGTGTCCAGCACCCAATGTGGCTACGCCACATCGCTTTTACGCGTGCTGTCCGACTTCGCTACCGCTCAGTCGGACTTAAACTAGGGATAGCCCCTATGTTTGAGTAAGTCGGGCAAACGAGTGGATCACAGGTTCGCTTGCTTCCGACGATGGGTCGGTGGCCACCTCGCCCGGCGGATCCTCAGCGGCTTTGCGCCGCTTCGGTTACTAGGCCTCGGTTATGCGACTAAGCCGCATTGAAATGGTACCCCTTAAACATTCCAACTTGAATCGGTTGTGTCACCGGAGCCGGAATACGAATTAGAACCAGCCAGCATTCCAGCTTAGTTAAACTGGGAAGTTTAGGAAAAATCAAATTTTTTTGGCAACGCTCCAGCACCCCGTTGATTTCACCACCTGGGCGCCAGGTTGACGATATGAAATGAACTTTGTTTACTTTCGACAAGTTTTGATTCGAGCCAACAACATGCAGCCGGATGTTGTTGGCTCAAATCAAAACTTGTCGAAAGTAAACAAAGTTCATTCCGTAGCGACAAACTGGCGCCCTGATGACGAAATCGTTAGAGTTCAACGGGGTGCTCGAGCGTTGCCAGAAATTTTTTATTTCCCAGATAAAATTTTAAGAAACTTCCCAGTTAAGCTCACCCTGAATTCTGGCTGGTTCTAATTCGCATTCCGTGTCCCCAGGTGTTCGAATCGGAAGATCCGAGGTGAAGCGTGGCCTTTTCTTTCTTTTTAATTGTTCGCCAAAGAATTGGGTCATTAAATGAGAAAAAAAATATTCTTATTTTTTTTTTATTTTATGTATATTTATAAAAAAAAACATGTCTGGAGACATGATTACTTACAATGTTTGAAACCAAAATCTTTGTTTCTCCTTATTTTTTCATTTGTCAAAACTATCCTTCTTGGAAAAATATAGATATGGCGAAATAAAACAAAGATGGGTTAAGATATAAACATAAAAAAAATCAATCAACAAATCAATTTTTCCGAAACTTTTTTACTGTTGAAAATTTAAACAAATAGGCGTTAGAGGATTTTTTTGCACCCGCTAGCTTCTACCAAAAATGTTCAAAACACCAGCACCATTATTCTCCTTATCTACTATTTTTCAAATGGTTTCAGTTTGTGATATATTTAAATTACGCAATTTGTAAATATTTTGCTAAAAAAAACAAACAGAATGGAAAATAAAAATGTTTATGTTTATTACCTTCACCAACAAGCCCCTTGGCCCCAATGGTGGTTGCTTAAACTAATTACATTTTAAAATTGACAACATTTTCGCTTTTATAGCATTCCGCGTCCGGTTGAAGTCGAAGGCCGTCGCCACACTGTTAAAAATTCGTTGGAGTCCGGTTACAGCGCTCTGGCAACCATAGTTGGTTCTCCTGAACGGAACTCGCAGAAGGGAGTTATTACGTAGAGCTCGAACGCGGGCTTGAAGATCCAGACGTCCGAGGATTGTAGGGCAATCCACTCTGGCAGAGAGTAAGTCCGAGACGAACAGGGCTCGAGAGCAGTCCCTCCGAATGCTGAGTGTATCGAGGTGTATAAGCTGGCAACGGTTTTCATAGCTCGGCAGCTGAAATCTGTTTCGCCATGGGAGATGACGAAGGGCGAAGCGTATGAACCTGCGTTGGACAGCCTCGATTCTGTCAATCCCGTTCTGGTAGTACGGATTCCAAACAGCTGAACAATATTCTAACGTTGAGCGGACCAACGCGCAGTAAAGCGATTTAAGACAATATACGTCCCTGAAGTTTTTCGGAAGATGAACCCAAGCTGTCGTGATGCCTTATCCACGATGTATGACGTATGTGGTTTGAATGTTAATGCCGAATCCATGATGATTCCGAGATCTTTGATGTGAGAGTGTCTTGGAATGCTCGAGCCGAAGAAATGGTAGTTAAACTGAGTCGGTTGGCGTTTCCGCGTGAACGTAACGATTGAGCATTTGCTCGGGTTTAAAACCATTCTGTTTTGATCACACCACGTGCTAAAGCTGTCCAGATCCCTCTGAAGAAGCTCGGCATCGGTTTTATCCCGTATTTGTTGAAAAATTTTCATGTCGTCGGCGAAAGAAAGGCGGGGTCCTTGTAATGTGAAATTGACGTCATTAAAGTAGAGGAGGAATATTACTGGACCGAGATGGCTTCCTTGTGGTATGCCGGATGTAGCGAAGAATGGTGCAGATAGACAGTCCTTAATGCTGATTTGGAGTTGCCTTCCATCGAGGTAGGAACGAAACCAGCGCAGAAGTTGTCCATGAATGCCGAGTTTGTCCAGCTTCGCTATTGCGATATCATGGTTGATTTTGTCGAAGGCCGCAGATAGATCCATATAAATAGCATCGGTTTGCAATCCGTCAGCGAATCCATCCATTACATATGTTGTGAACGAGAGCAGGTTTGTCGTTGTCGATCGTTTAGGCATGAAACCGTGTTGGTCATCTGCAATGTAGTGTTTGCAGTGAAAGAAAATAGGATCTAACACAACCAGCTCGAACAGTTTTGATACAGCACTTAAACACGAGATTCCCCGATAATTGTCAATGTTCGATTTGTTTCCTTTTTTATGAACTGGAAACATGTGCGCTGCTTTCCAGCAGGAAGGGAATGTACCAGTAGTGAGTGATAGCTCGAAGACTCGCCGAAGTGGTTCAAGAAGCCCGCTGATGCACTTTTTGACAAAAATAGAGGGAACACCATCTGGGCCTGGGGAACAAGATGCTTTCAGTTTGGCATTTGCTGCAAGAATGGCAGCATTATCGACACAAATTCGGTTGATGGTTCGTCCTAGAGAAGGAGTTAAATTAGCGGCGGCAGCGACTTGTTGTGGTGGCAAGCGCTCGTTGGAAAAAACGCTTGAAAATTTGTCGGAGAACAGTTGGCAAATTTCCTTAGTGTCGGTGCCTAAAACTCCATTAAACGACATACAAGATGGCAAACCGGATTCCTTTCGCTGCTCGTTAACATACTTCCAGAACGACTTGGGCTTGGATTTCAGTTGACGTTCGACGTTTCGCTGGTGTCTAAAAAAGGCGCGTCTGCTTTGTTGTTTGTATTCGTGGTTGAGTTGAAAGTAGTGATTTCGTAATGCAAGTGTCTTATGCTTCGAGAATTTTTTAAATGCAGCTCGTTTGGCAGATTTTAAACGTCTTAGGACGGTTGATTGCCAGGGAGGGTGTTCATCGGAACTAATTGTTCGTTTTGGTACATGGCGGTCGATAAGGTAGTTAAGAATACTAGAAAACGTCATCGCTGCTTCGTTCGCGTCGTCATTGTTAATATTTTCGTCCCAGTTTATATCCAACAGCGTGCTAACGATGCTGTCGTAGTCAGCGTTTTTAAAATCGTAGACGATAGAGCTTGAGACGTCTTTAAAATTCACTCCTAAATTACCAGCGAATACAAGATGTAGTGGGGGATGATGACGCACCTGCTTGACTAAAGGAGTCGGTGCAGTGCAGCAGTACGGAGCGCAGTCCCGGGCACTTACAAAGCAGAGGTCCAATGTACGTCCATTCTCGTTGGTGACATTATTAATTTGCCGAAGAGTTGCGTTGCTGTAGTTGTCCAAAATACAACTGGCATTGTTAATAAGCGCAGATTTTTCGATATCCAATCGTAGAAAACCATTACTTGCTTGGCACCACGTCAAGCCAGGTAAGTTGAAGTCGCCCAGTATAACGATATCATCAGACGGGGCGGCGATCGAGGCGATAAAAGAAACGGAGGAAAGATGTACATCGATCAGGCTGGAATCACGAATTCTGTCAGGTGGAAAATACACAACACACAGAAACAGATTGCGATCGGCAAGTTTCACTGATATCCACACTTGCTCGGAGCTCGCCCACCGGTCATCGTTGATCACTCGGGCTTTTATACCACGCCGAACGGCGATAAGCACACCACCGCCTGATGTCTTGTGGCTGTTGAGGGCATTACGGTCACAGCGGTAGACATCGAATGTTGAACCAAAGACCTGGCGAGACAGAGTACGGTTGTCGAGCCACGTCTCGGTCAAGGCGATAACGTCGTAACAGCAACCCGTGGTCGCGAGCAAATAGCTGTCCGTTGATGAATTTAGGCCACCAACATTCTGGTAGTAAACCTCGATGTTGTTGGAGGACGGATCAGGTACAGCAGAGAGCGAAGCCAAGTTGCCGTGTAGGAAGATCCTTTCGTCAATCTCACGAACAGTATCGGAACGGTTCACGGTTGCCTGGTCGACTGTGGTGAGGGATTCGAGGCATCCCGAATCAACTGCGTCGCGCCCCAAAATACGACTATCGTCGTCGTCGAGAGAAATGGTTGGCATCTGATAACAAGATGTCGGAGCAAAAGGCAAAAAACTGGAAGCGAAGAATACATCAGCGCTTGAAGTGTTCGGAACAGATGTATACTTGCCATTTGTGGCAGGTTGGAAGACCCTTTCACCCATCCCACACACAGGACCGGGACGACTGATGATCGCTGGCTGCAAGTGCTCGACTGTGGCGGGGGGATCGAGGGCTTCTATAGTGCCAACTGCGGTGCGTCCCAGTATGCGTTGGAACCCGATGGCGGAATGCGGAGAGCAGGAACGGGGTGGTAGCAGCTTGCGGCGAGATTCGTACGATGAGCTAGAAGCGTGAATCGGTTCAACCGTTGTATCGTTACAATTTCTATTATACTTGCCGAGAAAGGCGGCTTGGAAGACCCTTTCCCCACCCACACATACAGGACCGGGACGACTAATGAACGCTGGCGGCAAGGGCTCGACTGTAGCGGGGGGATCGAGGGCTTCCATAGTACCAACTGCGTTGCATCCCAGTATGCGATCGGCATCGATACTCCTTCACAAGGGCGGTGTGGCTTGGTATAGTGGCATGGCCAATCGTTGCGGAGTCCTCTGCAGGACCATTGATGGACCGGGTTGCATTAGAGAGGTACATGCTTCTTCTGGAGGCGGTGGAAAATCAGTCGGCGGACTCCAAATGTTCTGGGTACGGCTGTCTTCAAATTCCCTGAACAGTATGCCTTGCGGCCATGTGTCAGGATTAAGAGCTGCATCACGGTACTTTGGGTGAACTCCAACTTTGAAGGATATGAAGTTCAAAGTACTGACGTCTATGCCTTTTTTAACAAGCGGAATAACCTTTATCTCCTCGTTACAATTTAGTCCTTCTTTAGACATTTTTTCGACAGTCTCTTTGCTAATGCTAGGATGAAAGCGCGAAAGATACATCCAGAGCAACGGCGCGGGAGGTGGAACCGTAAAAATGTTGCTATTATCGACTAGCTTTCGACTACCAACAAGAATATTGCTCGGATCAGGGCCATCCTCGCGACGACGTTTCTGAGGTGGTCGAGAGGTACCGGAGTTTGGCCGGAATGGAGTAGCTGTTGAAACCTTTCTAGCCAGGCGCGAAATTTGCTGGTTATTTTTGGATAACTCGGCCTTTAGCTCAGCACAGACGTCATCCGTTTTCCCAGCGATAGCAGCGATAACACATCCAAGTGAAGAAACGGTGTCGCGAAAGCGAGCAAACTTCATCAGCTTGACACATTCATTGCACATCCAAAATAAGTTTGGGTTTTCCGCAAGTTTTTTCAAAAACGGCTTGTTAAGTTGTTTCCCACATTGCATATGTACCACATTTTTGCAAAAACCCATGCATTCAATAAAGTCGTCATCCGATTTGACGGTTTTCGCGCAGTGATCACATGCACTTGCCATAATGCGTGCCGATCTGAGAATGCGAACAATGAAATATAGATGGCGCTGCGGTCGGTGGAAAGTTTGGTGGTTAAGTCACAGAAGTTCACTCAATTACGTTCTTCGCTGATTTTTTCGCAACACAAAAGCAAACAGGAGACACTTTCACACTGCACAATAACAATGTTAAAAACAAAATACTGAGTCGATTAACACGACAAACAACGATAAAAACTTCACAAATCTCGTCAAAAAGTAAAAATAGTTGGAGCGATTTATGTAAACAACTAATCGGTAGGAATACACTGAATGATACTTCCTTGTATGCTGCACCTTTAAGCTAAAAGATAAGAACCATTTTCCTGTTCTTTATCTCCGCCTGACAGTCAACCGGAAGGAAAGCGAAGCTGCGATCTAGTATGATTCCAAAACAGTTCGGCGAACCAATAATTGTGACTGCTAGAATAAGCTTTGTGTGGGCTTCCTCTTGTACTTCTCCTCTCAAAACCCTCATGACTGCACTTTTTGACAGTCCATTTGGCTGCAATTTTTGACACTTCGCTAGTCTGTGCATAAAGTGATAGTAGCTACTACGATGCATTCTGATACTCAGAATGCGAAATATTTCTCAAAAGAAATTCGTCAAGCATCCATTAAAACAAGTCACTCGTGTTTACACAAAACTCCTGGTTGCCAAAACTAGCAGACAAAATAACTTGGTAAACCGTGCCATTTAATTCACTGTTTTACTCTCCGCGTGTCTTCATTAAAACATCGTCTTTAGGATGAAATTATTGTCAATTGACATTTAGGCGAGTTTTGATTCGAGTCAACAATAGGAGCCCGCCCTAATTGCTCCTTGCTCCCCCAAGTAGAAATATCCGCCCGACGATCGTCTTCCGTTGGTCCTATTCGTTTGACGTTCGATCCAATCGATGATTAATTAGACGGACGTCATGCTGGGATCAACCCAACCGTAAAACGCCAATGAAGATAAAATCTCGACAAACATGTCAAATGGTCCTAAGTGCAAATGAGAGCCTCTCTTTGCTTCTTTTCTCTTTCGATTATTATGGTGTCATCATAAAACTTTTCAATATTATTTCAGGATATATCGAAAAACTCTGATTTCGACTAGCATATTATGGTAAGAGTTAAGGAACAAACGTATAAACGGCCGAGTTATTAGCTAAAGAGAAAGTAAACAAAGAGAAACTGTCATTTGCACTTATGACCATCTGAAATGCTTGGCTAGAAATAAAAATCGCATTCTTCCGTTTTGCAAACCCTTCGATTTCGTGGCTTTGTGTGGAGTTACTTTCTATAGTTTGTGATACGGAAAGATAACAAGGCCTTGTTTTGCACTGTAAGTAATCAATTTTCATCTTTCGGAAGGTCCTAATTTTTAGCAGTTGAGGATCGATTCCAAAAGCTGCAAAAAATCATACTTAACGATCATACCATCTGAAGTAAGTAATACTGACATTTACTCAATCGATTGTTGAATTCAAACTGGAGTCCAGACATAACATTTGTAATTCTAAATCAAATTCCGAATGATTTTCACAGGTAGTTTTGACACAGGATATTCGTATTTAATTTAATTAACTAATGATTACAACATTTGCAGTGAAAAACATACTATTAGATTTTTTCGACTGAACGACACAGAAAGCAGCCCCCAACAATCGATTCCAAACGGCTAAAATCGGAGTTTATAGTAAATGTATAATGTGGAATAAATCATACCGGTTGTCGTTCGAAAAGGCAGCGCATTTAAAATGTCGAACAGTTGAGTCGAATTATGTTTCATTTTATTGTAACGTGTTGATCCAAAAGTTTGTTAACGTACATGCGTCATTATCTGATCGTTCTTTGTTTTCAGATAAACATCTCTTTTGAGCTGCATCCAAATGCCATGTGTCGTTATTACTGCTGGTGGTTGACGATTGTGTAACCAACTTTATCGTTAGTTCTTTAGCTGATGGATGAGGCTGTGTGTGTTGATGTGCTGGACGCAGACGTGAACAAAACGCTGCGTATTCTTCGTATTCATTGACTGAGTAGCCGTGTGCACTTACACTTGAACAAGATCCAACAAAACCGTTAAACACAAGATGAAAGAAGTTGCAGGGCGTAGGTTTTTATTTCTACTTAAATCAATTAGGTTAATCATATATGTTATTCAAGAAAATTTTGTAAATAGTCAGCAAAACCGCCTACAATGAAATTAAACAAAACTTTTCATAAATCCCGGTAATTGACGTTTATTAGAAGTATTATGTATGAAGTGTAGATGCTCCATTTAAAGTTTCTATGCAAACAAGCTGTAAACTTTGAGTCGAAATGTAAGTCTTGAAAGCTGGATATAATATTTTTTAAATCAATAGAAAAAACGCTACATTGAACTAAAGCTGTCTTAAATTTAAAATATTGACATTTTAAATTCAACTACCAAAGATTTTAAATTTAAAAACAGAATGGCTTAATTTCAAAACCGAAATTTGTTGAAATCAACTGAAGAAAAAAACTAGATTCAACCAAAAAATAGCTGATTTTAAGGCAAAAAAGTTTTGAATTGAGAGAATATATTGGTTGAAATCGACAGAAAATAGTACTAAATTCAACAAAAACTGTAGTTGAAAAGATGGAGAATGTGTCTCCGCTAAAAAAGACAGCATCTTTTTCTCGCTAAATCAACAGAAAAAACAGAAATTCCAACTAGCATTTTAGCTCTATTCAGAAGGATCGAATACAACTAATCAAAATCAGCAAAATGAGAATTTGCTTAGTTGTCCTAAATAATAACTAATTGAATTCAGCAAATCAACTAAGGTTTTCGCATCTGAGCTGAATTTTGGTTCTCCGTGCGGGAGTTATCAGGCCGGTTTCATCAACGGCAGATCAACAAACGGCCAAATCTTTACTATACGGCAAATCCTCCAAAAATGTCGTGAAGGTTCCGACACATCACCTGTTCATGGACTTTAAAGCCGCATATGACACGGTGGACCGTGTAGAGCTATGATGGACGAGAACGGCTTCCCTGGGAAGCTGACAAGACTGATTAAGGCTACGATGGATGGTGTAAGGTGTTGTGTCAAAATTTCGGGCGGCCTCTCGGGTCCGTTTGAAACACGCGGGGGACTAAGACAAGTCGATGGGCTGTCCTGCCAGCTGTTCAATATAGCGCTGGAAGGTGTAATGCGAAGAGCGGGGTTCAACATGCGGGGCACGATTTTCACGAGATCCGGACAGTTCGTGTGCTTCGCTGACGACATGGACATAATCGATAGAAACAAGGAGTCGGTAACAGATCTGTATACCCGACAGAAGGGCGAAGCAGCACGAGTAGGACTGAAGATAAATGTGTCTAAGACGAAGTACATGCTGGCTGGCGGAACCGATCGCGATAGGGAACGCTTGGGCAGGATTATTACGATCGACGGCGACGAGTTCGAGGTGATTGACGAGTTCATCTATCTAGGCTCATTGGTGACTGCGGACAATAACACCAGCCGGGAGATCAGAAGGCGTATTATCTCTGGAAGTCGTGCTTATTATGGGCTCCACAAAACTTTGAGATCCAGGAAGCTTCACCACCGCACGAAATGCGCCATGTACAACACACTGATTAGACCGGTGGTTCTCTACGGGCACAAAACGTGGACAATGCTCGAGGAGGATCTGCAAGCACTCGAAGTCTTCGAAAGAAGGGTGCTGAGAACGATCTTCGGGGATGTACAGGAGGATGGCGTGTGGAGGAGAATGATGAACCACGAACTTGCGCGACTCTATGGTGAGCCAAGTATCCGGAAAGTAGCTCAAGCTGGAAGGGTATGGTGGGCGGGGCATGTTGTGAGGATGCCGGACAACTTCACCAAATTGGTTTTCACCTCCAACCCGGCAGGTATAAGGTTTTTTCATTGTTAATACTGTTACTGATTCTGATTCTGACGTCGAAAATGTAAAATTCAAAATGGCGGATCCAATATGGCGACTGTGCTTGGCTAAAAATAGCTTCCATTGTGTAGCCGCCCTTTTGAATTTACAGATGTTATCAGAAACGTAATCAGCGACCTCAAAAACCACATAATCTATTTTAATGCTAGTTGAGAAGTTATCCCTGTCTCTCAGAATCTTTTATAGACCAACATAATATTAAACTTCATTTTTGCATATTTTGATATTTTTTTTTTCGAAAAAACTGACCTGCGAAAATTAAATTAATTAAAAACCTATTATTTAGTTCAATGTTTGAGATAGTTGCAACATTTTTTTAGATCCCTAGGACTTTTAGTTCAGACACAGCCACAGAATTTATTATAAAAAGACGAGGTTTTCGAGTTTTAATTGTTTATAACTAAGAAGTAATTAACAAATTCACATAATGGCGGCGGTCAGCTATTTTCGTCCGCGTCCCTTATCACCTATTTTATAAGGTGATTCATCAACAGTGCTATCTTTGAAAATGAACTATCTTGGTTGTGCAACTAATTTTCCTGATCTTATTTTATTGGAAAAAATTAAGTAGGTTTTATTTTATTATATTCAGAATGACACATATGTTGACGTATGTAATTTTAAATGTTCTTTGATTTGATGGCACGGTAAGGGAACACGTATCAGCCGGTTGATGCGAATCGAGCTGACATTTCTTTGGACTGATCAAACTAATTTCTTTGTTCGTTTAGTGTTTATTTGACCAACTAGGAAACTAATCCACGGGCCATTTAATGTGCGTGGGGAATACGCATGGTCTTGTCTGAGTGAAATGTTGACTGTTGATTCATATAATAGGGGTTGAGAATTGGCAGTTCGTGAGAAGAATCAGGAGCTATTTACCAATTTGCAGCAGTTATATCAGCACGAAGAATATATGGTCGGTGTTGGGTCAGACCGGACTAAGTCGCAAAACCTTAAAAAATGAGATAATCATAGTACTGGATAAAGAATTTCTACATTTGACTTTTAGTTGATTTGAAACTTTTTTTTCGTGAGTTGTCCTACTGGAGCTGTAGAGCTAGGTTCTAGGAAGGGCTCCCCGTCAGAATCACATACTACAATGTGCAGACGAGACAGTCGAATGGCACCCACTAAACACTGCTTTAGGCTAAATGTAGCGGGCCGTGATTCTGAATGTGATATTCATTGTACGGTTCAGGTATGTGCGGGCGTAGGGACTCGCGATTGCGTGTATCATCGCGAAGGACTCGGCTCAGATGCTAGAAGAAATTTGTGTTTTGATTGGTCTTACTGAATGTATGGACCTAACTTACTAGGAGAGAGGGTAATGGTTTCCGGACGTAACCGATCCATGATCGCGCGAACACGGACGTTTGTAGGTTCGCGTTTGAGACAGCGTTGGAAACTTCGTAAGTATTAAAACGTTCACTTTATTACCTTGGTGTTTCAAGCTTGCGTGATCGCGGTCGTATGCGTGTGTGGTTGATCGCGAAAGGTTTAAGCGTTCGTATGTTAAGGCGTTTGTTTCGTGTGCTCGCGTGTATAAATTCGATTTTGTAACACTGTTGCCATTCACATATTCGCGTGTGTTCTTGGAGAGTCACACGGACCGTAATTCTGATATTTAGTTTTCGGTGTACGGTTTACATTCTGACAGGGAGCGGGTTACCCTATATCACTAGAGTTCCCGGTCATGTCGCCATGGAACGTGTTGTCCAGTGGACATGAGAGCTTCCTTTTTTTTAATTGGCCCAATTGAACCATGCCTTCAATTGGGCCAAGACTGCTGGTACCAAGGATAGAGACTTCCGGAAGTGACAAATTCATGATCGCGTGAGCGTTGGAGTTTGTAAGTACATGCTTAAGACCGCGTTTGAAAATTTATAAGCGCTGAGACGTTCACCTTATTACCGGGATGGTATCATGTTTGCGAGATCGCGGGTATAAGTTGCGTGGGCGGTCGCGAAGGGCTCAAGCATTAGTATGTTAACGCGTTTGTCGCGTGTACGTGACTATATAAATTTAATGCGTATATAAATTTAATTTTATAATCATGTGTATTCTTCAATGATTGCGCGCGGACTGTGAATCTAATGCTTAATTTTTAGTGTATGGTACAGGTGCCAGAAGAGAGTCAGTTTTCACATATCACAGGAGTTCCGGACGTGACCGATTCATGATCGCGCGAGCGGGGGGTTAATGTTCAAAAACCGCGTTTGTAAGTTTATAGAAATTATAGCGTTCATTTAATTACCGGGTTGTTTTAATATTGTCGAAATCACAGGCGTAAGTATGCGTGGATGATTTCAATTGCAAGTTCGCGTTTGTGACCAGATTGTGAGTGCATATGAGAATGTATAATTAATTGTGTTAGTGAGTGTTAGTATGGATTTAATTTAAGATATAGTAATAAAAGGAAACATAACATGCCGAATAAAGAAAAACGATGAATTAGAAGTGTATAAATTGATCGATATTATTTTTGGTATACGTGAGTAGCGGAAAGCAAACTAATAGAAGCACAATAAAACAGAATATTGAAGTTGAAAAAAGTACACATGTAAAATGCAATCAAACCATTTGAACTCATCCAGATGCCAACAAATTAAGTTTATTTGCCATTAAGGACAACTGTTTGAACTTTATCATGCTACGCTAACCGAGAATGGATGATTCATGTGCTTTGCTAAATTAATCGTATCTTAGTTCATCTAATCCGATTTTCCCGAATGAGTCGAATCGAACGCACGAATTGAACACCGGCAAAAAGTGCCGAATGAACCCTAGGAAGGAGTACCCACTATTCTATCATATACGCCAGTTCTGCGTCCATCCATCCATAAATTAGCCTGTGCACGACGACGAAGTCGAACGATAAATCAACAGAGCGAGCCGTGTTTACCGCCATTAACGCCATTACCATAACCATTTTAGAGCAATTCTTTGTCAGAGGTTCTTTAGCACAGATGCACGATTATGTTTGATCATGATTGAAATATCGTCAAACCCATGAACTTAGGAGAGGGATTCTATCCACGAATGAAGTTCACACAAAACTTTGAACACAATTATCTCGGAATGGAGTTTCTTGAAAAGAACCGTTGCGATGAACGTGATATCTCAAAAACTAGTGAACCGATTTTCACAATTTTTGTTTTAAATTGTTCGTATTTAGATTCTCATGTACTTCATTTTTCATCACCTCAAATATCAATGTTTTTGTCAACATAGCTTTTTCGCTAAAATTTTTTTTTACCACGAATTATTTATTTTTATCATTTTTTTATATCTGTTGCGATTCTTATACTTAAGTCCGGGTTTTAAGAAGCATGTTCTGTTCTTCTGACTTTCTATTGTTTCGTCTACCGCCGTAGAGTGATTCTGGCAGAAGGCTCTTCCGAGCACCTAAGTCCATGCCTTCAGTTCAACCTCTCTAAAAACAATATGTATCTCCAAAGAGGCGTTTTATCCAAAAAATCGAAAAAAAAAGATTTCCCGATGTTCTGTTTACCGGTATAAGTATCGAGAAATCAAAAGCTTCAATATAGAATTGTAAATATCACCTCTAAATTCTGTCTCTTACATCGACCCTAAACGATGAATTTAATATTTCTCGCCATTTCAAATCGGTAATATACAAGGGGTCTACATTGCTCAAATAGCACCGTTTCCCAAAATTATCCAGCGAGTAGGTAAGCAGATACTTTCGTCTAACAACCCAGCCAACCATACACGCAAGCGGATAGTGAAAACCAGACATAACAGGCCACAATCGAAACAAAAACAAACATTTTCTCACAAAGGCCACCGACTACCGTTACTGAGGCTGGATCCACAGTTGATTAACGCACATCAACCTTCGGTCGCCCCTTTTCCTTGATCAACGAAAAATAACCTTCGCATCGCACATCAACCAACCAGACCGAATCTTGATACAATCACGAACAATCAGCCCAGAGAAAATTGTTACGAAACACTGCTTTTACACCCAATTTCGCTGGGAGGAGATCCGCGCGTCCATCCGCCGGAGATTAGTCGTGACAATAAATTGCTTCGGGTTCAGGTTTTTGGGCTTTCGGCGCGGGCACTTCCCCACTGACCGACCGACTAGCGGCTATAAATAATCGTTATGTTAATTTTACTCGCGATGAAACAACACCGTTAAATGGCTATCCGGAGAGCGCTATTTTAGATTGGGGTTGTTTTAAGTCATTTCGGTTGTCTTTTGCGAGGCGAATCATTTCCAGTTTTTAATTATCAGCTGACCGAGTGTGGATAGGGTATGATGATGATGCGATGGTTGGAGAAGGAAAGTTGGGCTACCGGAATTCGGCGGCAGATGGATTGGTTGTGGCGTTTTTCATACGGCATTGGGATGATTTAAGAGCTTCGACAGCACAAAGTAATGCTGATTTCGCTTTTTGGACGTAGTCATTTTAGGTTCGCTCGAAACTGTCATGGGTAAATAAGTAAATCCATATTTGTGGTTCGACTCAAAACCAAAAACAAAATCAGCATAAGAAATATCTTTGAGGTTTCCAAAAGCAGTCTAGTCTCGGGTGATTCACATTTTATAAACTTTATAGAACATCCCGACTACTACGGTTGAAGACTTGCTCATTTGATCCAAGAATGATGCCATAAACCAACCTTTCATAGTTTTCTTTACCAATTCCTAATCATGTCAAAATGAAATGGTCGTTGTTAAGTCAGACCGGACTAACTCGCAAAACATGAAAATATGAGATAATAATAGCACTGGATAAAGAATTTCTTCAGCTACATTTTGACTCTTGCCAGATTTGAAATATGTAACAACAAACAAGAATTATGGTAAAAAATAATTTCCAATTATAACGTAAAGGATACTGCGATTGAAACTTAAACTCGGTTTTTCTCGAAATCAATATATTGTCACTTAGTCCGGTCTGACTTAACACCGACCAAATGTTAATGTTCTAACAAGGAGAAAAGCTTTTTATAGGCCATTCTATTATATCTACGAGTGCGTTTATCTCTTTGTATGCTGTGAGTTAGTGATATAGGTAATGCGTCCTGAAACAGTTCGCTATGGCTAAAGGGGAATACTTGTAACTATTTACACATCATGTTACTTCCTTTACGTACCTAAACTGATGGCAAAACTAGAGACAACCGTTTCGGTAGAAGTCTAGATAAAAATCAGATTACATCACCTCGGTTCATTTCCGACTGTAGTGCGTTACTGGGAAACGATGACTGAACCGGACTTTGAATACCTTCAATCGTTTCACGTGATACCCATAAGCTTCTTACCGGTAGCCGTAACCGTTGCGTATGAACCGCTCGCACTTATGCGTAACATTCTGCCATGACTATCGCTCCGAAGGATAACTGCTACGCAAAAGAAAGAAATAGTGTCTAGCGTTAAGTAGGAAATCTTATTTAGTCGTAGGGTGTTAAGCCTTTTTTTAACATATTTTTATGTTTCACCATACAGCGTTGATTCATCACCTTTTGTCTTTGTTCATCAAATTGACACAACAGATATGGTGCAAATTGGGGCGAGCGATTCGAAATCATGCCTCATTCTACCACTAGAATTATATATTCTTCACACCAGATTTGTTACTGCATACACTGATTTAGGAACGAAGCGAAAACTTGGGTACCCGTTGAAGCATCGTTTATCGTAGTCCAAGTAAGTATCGAAACAGTGCGGTACCCTTCCTAATAAGATTAGAATGGGCATATCACCGTTTATCGGTCTAAAGAAAAAGTGAACCAATCTACGAAGAAAGGGTCCAACGCAAATCTTTAATAAGAGCTTATGACACCTTCGTAAGTGATAGTTGGGATGGTTTTCCATATTTATGGAACTTGCACGTCTTCAGACGTTACGCCTTGTCGCAAATCTCTTTTTCTTCAAAGGAAGGTAGACATTTGCGTAGTACACCTTTTGTCGTAGAAAATTTTATTTTTCGTTTTTTTGAAATATACGAAGAATAATGAAAACTATCCAATAATGCAAGTATAATTCTACTTATAATGTGTGTGCCCGAAACACTTTTTTGAAAGCCTTACAAAATTTGATTCATGCTAATTTAAAAAATGGTGTAGTATCTTTTAGCGTCATCATCACAATTTTCAATAATTCCTATAATTGAGTGGATTTTTCTTTTAATATGTAACTGTTGGCCGGCCCCAGCTGTAAATAAAATACATCGGGGTCAGTACGCTTACCCTAGAGTTTAGTGGATAGTAAGAAAATGACTGATTACACGGAAAAAAACCGTTCATAAATTCATGAACAAAAGATCATGATTTCACGAACTAAACGATTTACGAAAATCGTGACCAAATTCCTGATAATGTGAATAATAAAACTCATATTCATAAAACTATTTGTGTTCCTAAAAAACTAGTTCACCCTGAATATATAGGGGAATTGTGGGAAAAACCGACACTGTGGGTAAAACCGACACCCCACAACTTTTCCTAGAAATCAAATTTTTATTCATTTCATAATGATACAATATTATTAGTACGTTTATTTAGAGCATTTGAAGAAAAATTGGATTTACGTTAGTGCGCCGAATGTCATAAAAATTAACAAAACATTCGACAGCAGCGTTCATACTCGTCTGGATGTAAAATTTCGTTGGTAGATTTTAAGGTTTTAACCGAACGAAAGCTTTTCAAATCACCCCATTTTTCAGTACCTATTATTATCGGCCTGTCCTATGATCAACTAGGTGCATTGAAGACGAGTTTGAAAAATTCAATATTTTTAATTGCTTTTATAAAAAAATGTGCGCTGTTGGGGTAAAACCGACACCTATGGTTAGGGTAAAACCGACACCCTGTTAAGATGGTTGTGTATAGTTGCGATTCATTTCAAAATACTGGGGATCTTTGTGACACTTCAATTAGCCTATTAGAACACTATAGTATTAGCAGAAATACACAGAAATACTTTTATTGTGTTTATTTCTTGTAAGTCTCTTTAAAAATCAAAAATTGGAATTTTTGCTTATCTGATTCTAACGAAGCTTTTGCTATTTCTGCAAAAAGGTCATCAAACCGAATTTCTAGTGTTCTCTTGGTTTGTCATAGACGAATTTTATCACAATGAGACAATGATATTATGTATACTCCAATAGATCGTTGATGATCAGAGTCCGAAAAATCAAATCTCAAAAAGATAGTTTTACTAAGAAGTGTGTGTGTGTGTGTGTGTGTGTGTGTGTCACTTATAAGTGAATGAATCCAATTAGCAGAACGTAGAACGCTTGAAAATCTTCTCTTATGAAATAAAATGACACTGGAGGTTGCAATGATGTGCGCAAGGATTATTTGGAAATACTCATATCAATAAATAATCCTATAGCATAAAATACTCTTATTTATAGTACTACGCTTTCGAACTTTCTTCCCCTCACTACATGATGAAGCAATAAAAAGCACATATTTGCATCATACATACTCACACTTTATTAATCACGCATATATCTCATTTTTAATAAAGATAAAGATTTTAATAAAGTGGAGAGAAAATAAATTAAAGGGGGTGTCGATCTTACCCCTATGGGGTGTCGGTTTTACCCGCAGTGCTTACAAAAAGTCATTTTGTTTTCCAAGTTTTACAACCAATATTTTTTAATGAAATTAATTTTTTGAAGCGCTGCAAAAATTAAATCTTGTTAAGAATTTTCTGAAGAAGAATTCTGCATAAAAATTATAATTTTATTGGTTTTGTGGCAACTTAGAAAAAGTGTTAAGCTTAAGGTGTCGGTTTTAACCATAATTCCCCTACATGGCGTTACATTCGAATTTTTGGTTGGGTTACTGTTGTTGTTCCCTAGACATGTTTAGTTTTTGTTATGATTTTTGTTCATAATTTGGGAATAAACAGCCGACAGTCAAACGATGTTCATGATTTCAGGAGTTTATACTATCAGATTTTTTGTCAGACTGGCAGGATATACGTTCATGATTTCAGGATCATAGTCGCGCATTTCGTAATTTCTATTCACGTAATCGTCATATTTTAGTCATGAGTAGAGTGATTCATGTTCATGATCTCAGGATCTTAGTCACGATTTTAGACATTTTAATCACAAGTAATGTGATTTATGTTCATGATTTCAGGAACTTTGTCATGATTTTCGTGATTTCTGTTTACGTTGTCGTGATATTTTAGTCACGAGTAGAGATTTATGTTTTTATGTTCTTGATTTCAGGATCTTAGTTAAGATTTTTGAAATTTTTGTCACGAATAGTATAGTTTATGTTCATGATTTCAAGATCTTGGTCACGATTTTCGTAATTTCTGTTCACGTTATCCTGATATTTTATTATAGAGCTTTTTTTCAATTTGACAGGTTGCGTAATGCGACTCATGTTCAAGATATCAGCAGTTTTATTCTGTGAACTATATCACCAACTCGATTTGCAGTTTTTAGTTTCTGTCAAGACATCACACTCGTGAACTATTTCACGAGCATGAATGGTAAGTCGTGACTATTATATGAATATTCACGAACCGGTTCACGTAGATGTACATGAAAAATATTTTATGATTTATTTCACGGGCACTCATGGTCCGCCGTGACTATTATACTAGGAATCATGAACCGTGATATTGGATCGTGACTAATATATTAGGAATTTCACGAGAAAATATTCAGAATATTTTGATTTTGTGAACTAACCTTCCTAAATCTATGAACAACATCATGAGTTAACCTTTGGTTTTATGAATAATATTCATAAAGTTATGAACTAGTTCACATACAGAAAATCGATTTGGTAGTGACATAGCGGAAACTGTAACTGATGTTTTCAAAACAAAATCAAATGTTTTGTCTACACGTTATTGGCTACACAGTACAGAGAAAACTTGAAGAACACATACTAACGTCTCCATGCTGTCCTGCGTGTGATCGCTGGTACAATGATAAGAAGTTTATATAGCTCATTCGAACAGCTATCCATCATATGTCTCTATGGTATATGGTGTAAGTAGGCGTTTTAACGAGTAGATGTTTGTCGGTTCGGGTTCAGATGGTACCCGTTAGTATTTTTTAGTAGTAAGGCTTAGTTCTCAACACATACATACAAACAGAATAAAACAGGAAAAAAAAATAAAAAATGCTGAAATACCGGCGTGGCGGCGGGGAGCCAAACGATATTATCTTGCTCATCATTAGTGTGAAGCGTATATATGCCATTTTACTACTCAGCGAGAACATGTCGCCATGGTACGGGTTATAAAGAGGTGTTTTTATGTTAGTAAGTATGTTAGTTTGTCGGCTCTAGTCTAGGAATTTGACGGTCGGATTTTTTTACTAGAAGTTTCAGGTCATGAGCTATTTATAGCAGCGGAGAAAACAATTGCACAAAACAAATTTCAGTGCAACACCGACTAAATTGCGTGTGATGGATGGGTGGGTGGGGGAATGCAATATGTAAGGTGGATAAGAAGAGAAGAGGCGTGAGATTCGTAAGTAGCAATTTGATACGAAACCAAATACTAACAAAGGCTCGTTGTGTGTGAGTGTGTGTTATCAATTCCTTTTCGTGAGCGTTGCGTTCATCTCAAACTAGTTCACGAATCCATGAATATTTCATGATTTTTGTGAACTATTTCACGAGCATGAATGGTAAGTCGTGACTAGTATACTAGGATTCATGAACCAGTTCACGAATATATGAAAAATATTTCATAATTTTGTGACTATTTCACGAACACGGATGTTGGATCGTTACTAATATATTAGGAATCATGAATTAGTTCACGAGGATCGAAGGGATTCATGAATAAAATTCCGAGTTTCGTGAACTAGCTCACGAGAAAATATCCAGAATGTTTTGATTTTGTGAACTAATGTTCCTAAATCTATGAACAACATCATGAGTTAACCTTTGGTTTTATGAATAATATTCATAATGGTGTGAACTAGTTCACGTACAGAAAATCGATTTAGTAGTGATATGGCGGAAATCGTGACTGAAGTTCACATAACAAAAACAAATGTTTCCACTAATGAAAGCGTTACTGAGGGGAATCGAACATAATTATAAAACACATGATTTTTGTTCATGGTCCTGTTTTCGTAACGTAAAAACGTGATTGTTCCAGGATTCATGGCACATTATTCACGATTTTGGGAACAATTTTTTCCGTGTAATCTATGCAAACTGTAATGTATTCTTCGTACTTTCACAAACTTCATCTTTCTTTACTTCCACTTTCTTAAATCTATCTGACAATTTCTTCGGGGCTGCAGCTTCACCACCTGATTTCTTCTTCTGCTGTCGAACTGCCGTTCTCTTTTCAACCACGTCTACGGCCTTTGCCATCCGCTGCACTGGAACCGACAAAGGAATGGTCGCTGAGCTCTCCTTCCAGCGTCGATCTCTATCCAGTATGCTTCCCCTAGCTTCGGTCTGTGGCTACCGTCGTAGGTAAGCCGGACCACCAAGGACAATGGCTTCGGTGTTTGATGCACTTTTCAATAAAAACTGCGGGTATTTCAGTGCCTCTGATCCGTCTAAACAAAGCTAGAGAGGTCGATGCAGTTGCTTATATCAGTAACAAGGGTAACAGAGGTACTTCAGCCACCCCACATAATTCGGCCTACCCAACTTCTCTTTTTATGTTTATTAAACAAATTTACATAAAATTTTGATAATCTAGAAATAGTTTTCTCGAAAAACTCTTATAACAGTTATTGTATATCAAGATTATTGTTCTTGATACATATTACTATTATAAATCACAAAATGGTGGAAACTCATCAACCGCTATACCGAAATGAAGAAAAAACTGGAGAAAGTAGCAGTATTGCGAACTACTTTGAAAACATATAGTAATTAAAATACGCCATGTTTTGTCGAATAAATTATGTTACTGTAATTGTAACCAATCTATGAAAGTAAAATTGCGTTAATTATACAATAAGCTATGACCACAATGTTTGACACGGCTCAACGTGTTAGCATAACTGAGCCGTGGGACTTTTATGATTTTTATACTATGTAAAAATTAAAATTAGCTTTCAAAATATCGGGTCTTGTTGCCGCAGCTTGCCGCTGCGTGTTGAGATCCTCTTCCTTGGCGGTGAAACATTAACTGCGTTGTCTACCGCACCTTGGAGATCATTCGGTCCGTCTTGTCACGCGTTTTGGCTCACGTCCATGTCGTCATCGGTACTGCATTCATGATGCTCACGGTCGGATATTCATATTTGTTTCTTGTACTTACGGGTCGCTGGTGTTGGTTGTTGGTTTGGAGGCATTTGGTGTAATCATTGTTACTTCGCTGTTGGTAATAACGGTTGGTTTAGTGGTACTAGGACCGATCGTAGTTAATCTGGTGTTTGTTACTGTACGCGGCATTATTCAGCTCAGATTTCCCTGCTGTTACATAGAACGGACTTCAATATTCGAAAAAATATAAGAGAAACCTTGAAGAACAGTAAAATTTGATAATTCTCTATTCTTTATTCTTATGATGGTAGTTTATTTCAACAATATCTAATTATTGCGAGTATACACAAAGTGAGCGGTGATATGTTTGCAAAATTATTACCATGGGCAAAATATAATTCCACCACCGGCCAAAATAAAATTTGGGGGGCGGAAATGGAATAAAAGTATTCAATGAAAAATACCATTTTTATTGATTGTTTGGTAAATAATACGTTTTTAAGAAATCTTTGTTGGTGGTCAATGTTGTGCATGAGTATATTTTCCAACCTTTGCAGTCGTTATATGTCTTATTGGTAAAATTTTGAAACTATGTCCTAAAGTGGGTAAAAATACCTTTTTTGCCCTACTTTCCGAAATTAAAGCAGTTCATCGAAAAAATATCACGCTTGTGCAGCAATCATGTTTTGGTCGGATCTTTCAAGCTGTCATTATGCGAAATGACGACGGAATAGCTGAAAAGATAAAAACACAATTTGCGGATAAATGCAAACGTTCCCTTTGCTGTTCCATAGTTTACAAATCAAATATGTCAATTTAAAAAACGCGAATCGAGAAGATTTCCGACGGTGAAAAATATTTGTTCAAAAAAGACTTGGAGATATTGGAGCCCTTGAATATGACAGGAATCGAAAGAAACCCCATCTCTTATGAAAAGCTTTTCGCGTACTGCGACCAAGAAATCGTCTTTCGTCTTGCTATTTAAGCTGTATAAGATTCGTATGAATCATAATTTTTTCTACAAAAGAATTAAAAAGGCTCAATTGTATATTTTTATCAATCAACTGCACCGGCTATATTTTTTTTAATATATGTCTATACGAAGAACAGCTCATGTTGAAAAGAAGGAAATTTAACAGATATATTTCTCGAGGGGTCCGACAAAAAATAATAAGGACAAACAACACAAGACAGTAAAATATTGAGACAAGAAGTGTCGTTGCTAGTACTGGACGGAACATATATCTTGTTCTTACATACTATTGAACAAACCAATTTTAACTGATGTTTCGGATTATCAAAACAATGCAATAGGTCGAAAACAGAATTCTTATTGTACCGATAGCTATGTTTTTAATTTCTCTAAGTTTAGTTGGAAAAATTTCTAACGGAAAAACAGAGTGAGAATGGTGATAAAATCAGTGAGTTCCCCAGTTTTTAGTTGGCTGCACTTCTGTCCCAATATCCTAATAGTGAGATTCATCGATGCGGCTGTGGTCCACTAGAAGATCGATAACAGTCTATTTGCTTTCTTTGGACAAACCGGTCTAGAGGCTGTGTGGCATTAGGGTTGTGGTACCAGTAATACCAGTACCGGAAATCCCGGGAATACCGACCCATTATTGGTACCGTAATACCGGCATTGAACAAAATATAGAGTTTGAAAAATTTAAATATATAGAGTCTACATAGCGGACCCCGTTTCCAAATATCGGTCTGCAAGGTGGCTTTCAATTATATTTAATTATCTTCTGGATAAATCGTTCAGCTTACGCCTTTGTGGGAAATGAGGTGGGGCCATCATCATAATAATTCTAGAAGTTAAATATTACTAGCTCCCGTTGTACTGAACGATATGTTTAAATTCCTGCGCTATTTGGTCTAAATAAAGTTTCAACTATCTTCTACTAAATTTCAAAGTATTCACATCTAGTATAAGAGTAAAAATTTGCTTTGATTTTGTTTAATAGCGACATTCTGATTGGTTCCAATTATTCACGAGGTGGCGCGTAATAAGAATTTGGCCTAAGTCATGCCTGTATTTGTTTTGCGCTTAAATCTTTATCTATAAAAGAACGAACAGAGATTTAGTAGCTTACAATTTTAGAGTAGATGAACTGCTTCGAATGGAGCGATGCGTAATTTTTGCTGATCGGAAAAGTCGACAGAACTACATTGTTTACAGGAAATTAGGAGCCTTGGTATGCATAAAAGTCGAAACCAATTTACAACAAAGCGATAATGCCGAGAGGAAATGCGACCAACGTACACGGGTTTACATTCTCGCTACTGTTGATAATAGGGTTTCTTACATTTACCATCTGTTGAAGTCGACGAAAGTCGCACCGCTTAGCAATTATTGAATTCAAAGTGACCTAGATCTCAAAATAAAAGCAGGTGCCGCATTCGAAAAATACTTTCTGCTGCAATGAGACATCAGTTTGAGAATTCAATTTCACTTTGAAGAGTTTCTCGAATCTTTTGAAAAAATATTCGAGTACCGGTACTTTATCGGTACTAGGGGCTTCAGTACTGCAGTACCGGTTCTCGCCAAAATGGGTCGGCACTACGAACCCTATGTGGCATGCGGCAGGTTGAAGAATCGCAGCCAAGAGTCGATCTGGATTCCTGCTCCCATGTCGTAAGAGGCGACTGGAAACAGGAGTCCCCAAGTCATGGTGTTTATTCGTGCCGAGGACTGAATGGCTAACGGGACTAAAATATGCCAGTATGCCGACCTCACAACTCGCGATATTTGTGCTATCACAGTCATATGACTGTTGATAATATATACAGGACGTTTACGGCTATTTTTGACATATTCATTGTATAATGAATCAAACCCATTGTAGCATACTGCGGCTAAATAGGTTTCCACTCATAATTGGCAGTGATGCCAATGCCCATCACATAATTTGGGCCAGTTCAAACATTGAGAGGCTTTGAATTGATGGGATACTTAGGCAGCACAAATCGAGATATATTCAATGTAGGAAAACGCCCATCACTTGCACTATTCAGCTGAGAAAAGGTGTTAGATGTAACTCTCTGCTCCCGCAGTACTATGCATGAGTTGGCAAATTGGTTCGTACCGTCGTTATTTGATCGGCCTAAATACATGGTACAGACCGCACAATTCGGACTGATTTGCTACTTTGCTTGCCTATTGCGCTAGTTTAGGTTTTATTCCGCGAACTGCTCACAGGAACAGTAATTTTATGCACCGTAACCGTGCTCTACACGAGTATTGCCAATTTTAGCTGTACCGTAAGTACAATATCACATCACAATTACTTTAATTAACTGTCTGGCTAATTGCTTCACTCACTATCTGACCCCGTGTAAAGCGTTCGATAGTCTGCACTTAAGTGATTTGATCAGTCTTTTTTGAGATAATTGGTGGCATGACCTTGGGAAAATAAAAGCATTTTCCTTCTCGCTCAGTCCTATCGGAATTTGTAACTGACTCTTAAGTGGGCGCGAAAAACGAAGGGGAGCAGATCTCGGTGATATAAATTTCTATCAGCGAGACAGCCTCCCGATGACGGATAGATGGCAATGAACGTAATGCTGTCAGTCGTATACACAGTGGGCTAATTGATATCAGTACATATTTGGCCATTTAATAGTCTCGCCAAATATCGTCACAGCCCAAATCTACAAACTGGGACATCTACGAAGAGGGATTGGAGACCAGATTTCATGGGTACTTTCCAACGATCGAATCTCCAAGTGACTTGGATGATAATAACTGGAATAAAACAAACTTACTCACAGTAGCAACATACGAAAGGCTTGTCCGCGTCGTGTTGTGCGTGCTTCTAGAGAAGCCCCTTGGCGAAATGCCGAACTTGCTAGATTCAAAAAGTTATTTAGAAATGATTGGACTCGTAGACGCAGGACGGGTCGGAGGCATTTAAGTCGACTCGCGGAGCATACAGAAATGCCCTTCAATCCTCAAACCGACGTGATTGAAAAAGTCTTTGCAAAAATATCTCGAGTACCAACGATTCTAGTAGATCAAATAGGTTTCCTACTAAATCGAAAGACGTTCATGTTAGTTCAATTGTAACTGTCCATTGCGAAGATGAAATGAGCGATGTACGAAACATAAACTTCCAGGTTGTATGAAGCCATCACCGAAGACTGCCACTAAGTTTTTTTTCCAGGTAGCTATTTTCCAGGTGGATATTTGCTTGTAGAATTGTGACAAACGAATTGATGAACTGGGCGATTGAAAGTTTTGCTCCGTATGAGAATGATGGGAAAAGATAGAATCATTCCAGTTCTATTTCGAAGTAAATGTAAATACTTTCGAACTTCGACTTTGTCTCATCAGAATCCGACACTAAGTGATAGGGCTAAGTTAGCACCGGATTGATTTCTGAGCAAATCTCTAGTATTTCGTGATGTCTCGCAGGAAAAGGAATTCTGATTAAGCTGATGAGAAATGAAATCTAAACTTTGGTTTGGCTGGTTAGACTTAGTTAGGTAATATGCACGTGGTTACTATTCAGCGTACGGAGTATTGTTCACGTGATCTTTGTGAATTTTTAAATATGGAGTACACGTTGAATTCAAAATTAGACGGAAATATAATGGCAAATGTCCGTTAATATACAGTTTCATTGAAAAGACATTTCCTTAGGATCCCTGAAGTAACTGAATTCCCATTTGCTTGTTTATTTTCTGGGGTCCAGCTAACATACCATATATAACGCCAACTCAGATCTCGTATGAATCATGTGCATAAAGTTAGCACTACCACTTTCGAAAAAGTGAAGTATGACACATGGATTAATTGTCGCTTAATTGTCGTAAATTAGTTGTGAAATCCAAAAATTTGTCGCATTTGTTTTTTAAAAAATTGGTATAGTAGTGCTAACTTTACAGTAAAGTTAGCACTACCACCCTATAAAACTGGATATTTCCGAAGTTCAAGTACTTTAATCACACCTAAAAATTTGTCGCAAATTAGTTGTGAAGAGAAAATAAATGTCGCACTTATTTTCTCAAAAATTTGGTATAGTAGTGCTAACTTTACAGTAAAGTTAGCACTACCACCCTAGAAAACTGCACTGTTCCGAAGTTCAAGTACTTTAATCGCACGTAAACATTTGTCGTAAATTAATTGTGAAAAGAAAATAAATGTCGCACTTGTTTTTTTAAAATTGGTATAGTAGTGCTAACTTTACAGTAAAGTTAGCACTACCACCCTAGAAAACTGCATTGTTCTGAAGTTCAAGTACTTTAATCACACGTAAACATTTGTCGTAAATTAGTTGTGAAGAGAAAATAAATGTCGCACTTGTTTTTTAAAAATTTGGTATAGTAGTGATAACTTTACAGTGAAGTTAGCACTACCACCCTAGAAAACTGCATTTTTCTAAAGTTCAAACACTTTAATCACACGTAAACATTTGTCGTAAATTAGTTGTGAAGAGAAAATGAATGTCGCACTTGTTTTTTTTTTTAAATTTGGTATAGTAGTGCTAACTTTACAGTAAAGTTAGCGCTACCACCCTAGAAAACTGCATTTTTCTAAAGTTCAAGTAATTTAATCTGACGTAAAGTTAGCACTACTATACCAAAATTAAAAAAAAAAAAAACAAGTGCGACATTTATTTTCTCTTCACAACTAATTTACGACAAATGTTTACGTGTGATTAAAGTACTTGAACTTCGTAAAAATGCAGTTTTCTAGGGTGGTAGTGCTAACTTTACTGTAAAGTTAGCACTACTATACCAAATTTAAAAAAAAAACAAGTGCGACATTTATTTTCTCTTCGCAACTAATTTACGACAAATGTTTACGTGTGATTAAAGTACTTGAACTTCGGAAAAATGCAGTTTTCTAGGGTGGTAGTGCTAACTTTACTTAAAGTTAGCACTATACCAAATTTTTGAGAAAATAAGTGCGACATTTATTTTCTCTTCACAACTAATTTACGACAAATTTTAGGTGTGATTAAAGTACTTGAACTTCGGAAATATCCAGTTTTCTAGGGTGGTAGTGCTAACTTTACTGTAAAGTTAGCACTACTATACCAAATTTTTTAAAAAACAAATGCGACAAATTTTTGGATTTCACAACTAATTTACGACAATTAAGCGACAATTAATCCATGTGTCATACTTCACTTTTTCGAAAGTGGTAGTGCTAACTTTATGCACATGTATGAATCCAATTCCAACAACACGGTTTTTCGTAAAAATAGTCCTCCGGCGGATCTATTTATCCGAAGAAGTTTTGAGTGAAAATGTGAGTTTTTATATTGTCGGAATGGAAAATTATCCGGACGCAATTACTCATATGAGTGATCAATGCAATGTCTGGGCCTCAGTCATCGATATTTGGCATATACTCGTCAAGCCAGTTCCAAAAATACCCATATTGATTGGATTTTAGAGAATTCCGCTAAGTCGTAAGTCGCCATCTTGATTTTTAAATCGTCTCAGACATCGATATTTGGCGTCTACTCGTTAATAATGTTCCCAAAACAACCATATAGCTGAAGTACAGGCCAAAAGGAAACCTCAAGATCCGACGTTACCACTTTTCCAGAAATCTTCTAAGGAATTAGAATAAAAGCAGAAACCGTGCTGTATATATTTTCAAGTGGACCAATTGCGAAAGATTTTGTAAATAAAAATGTTTAGCCTAATATTTTGAGCATGTTAAGATAAGTTGGTATAGCACAAAATTTGAAAAAATATGTAAAGTAATTTTAAAGCTGTAAATTTCGATAAAACTTGTTTCATTCATAATCTTTCAAATATTTACCCAATTTTTCCAAGATTTGGGTGTTACCCTCCGTTCTTCTTATATTTATTCTTCGACCAGAATGCAGCCACTAGACTTTCAAGCGGACCGCAAATATTTACATTTCCGAAGTGTATTCTTTTCGAGAACGTTCAGCAAAAAAATATGTTGCAGCTCCGTTAAACGAATCAGTAAACATTCGAAAAACCCCGCAGCCTTGCAAGGATCAACAGGATACTACTGCTTGGCTGAAATAAATATCCCCCCCCCTTTCGGCGCACAGTTGCTTTGGTTAATAAAATTAAAATTTTCCAACCATTTTCTGCAGCCTCTTTTTTGTGATATTTTACAACCATGGCCGATCTTTCCGACTGTTTGCTTGCTTCCCGTCCTACTTGTAGTCGGTCTTTATGACTCCCTCCCAGTGCCTAGTCTTGGTCACAGCATATATCCGAATATCTATCGCCAGAGTTGGTTTTTAGTTGGTTGCTGGTTGTAAGCCGGTTGTTTGCCTAGAGAAGAAAGCGAAAGAGTCCTTAAATAATTGAAATCAGCTAAATCGATTCGTGATCCACATGACGGGTCCTGTGTGCCAGCTTGGCACTCGGTCCCCCTGGAAACCGAGAAGAAAACTGAGCAGAGCAGTCCAATCAAGCCAAAATAAGTTTATTGAATTTGATTTTGTCTTTTCCCATCAGTTGGACAGTTTGGCTCAGCGTTTTGTCCGACTATTGATATGAGGATGCCGTGTTGATGGTCAGCGGGGAATTGACTGAGGGGGTCAGCAGATTGAATTATTTTTCTCCGTTAGAAGGAATACTTCTGTAGAATACGGGTATATTTTTTGTCTGCTTGGGGAATATTTATTCAGTTGATGCACAGCTTTGGCGAGCTTCTTCTATAATTTAGTTCGATTTCAGTTTAGTTCTGAAATAGCATGAACTAAAATACAATGGGATTTCTATCGACAAATATCATTCTTAACTTCGGATTCTAACGTTGGAAGTACCCACTGTAAAGCTAACAACACCGAAAAAGGGCACGGGCATTCTCTTTCATAGCCATACTAAACAGTATTCTATTCTTACCTTCAATTGCTTGCGGAAGTTGCCATATGACAAACTTCGGCTGTTGAGCTCCTCAGAACGAAACCGGAATCTCAATTCCAAGACAGCGAAAGTGAATAATAAATAGAATCTGAAGACTATGATGATAATGATGAAACGTTCATCGTAGTGATCGAAGACTTGTCAAGTTGTCACATAGTTTCGTATTCCGGTCGGAAGTTCTTAGCAACTAACCAACCAACCAACCTACGACATGATTGATTCAGTATGGACCGGCTTTCCTTCTGCTCCGACTAATAACGGTGTCATTCCCTGGTGACATGTACAGGACATTGTACACACTTACTGCAAGTTGATTGTTGGACTGGAGCATAGAGATGTTACATTTCTGGGCCGAACATCCGCAGGCGGATCATCTTCCTCTGGCGCTCACGTTACTTTTGAGCATGTGAAATTATGTCAGCAACAGCGAAGGATGATTACAAACAAGTCCTTTGGGCATCAGCATATTACTGTTCTGTTTGTGTGTTTTATTTGTCATAGCTTCGGAAGGCCGGAGCTTGAATGCAAGGAGTGTAAAAATAATACATATACAACTTGTGTCCGTTGGTCACATGATGTGCGATGCATTTTCCCATTGGGAATGTTGCTTACTTTTGCCTTTGATCGTACTGTAAAATTACTTCCACTTTCCGTTGAATCTGTTTTTTGTAGTGCAATATGTATTGTTCTTTCAGTTAAAAGAAAAGTTTAGAAACCACTCGTACTTTCCGAGGCCGAGTCCTACATACTAATCGACTGAGCTCGACAAATTGGGATA
Source organism: Topomyia yanbarensis (assembly GCF_030247195.1). Classification (NCBI taxonomy): domain Eukaryota; kingdom Metazoa; phylum Arthropoda; class Insecta; order Diptera; family Culicidae; genus Topomyia; species Topomyia yanbarensis. Next base: position 37,568,044 of record NC_080671.1, on the reverse strand, counting down.
ATGGCTGTGTTTATGTATGTTCGCCATTGTACACAGAAAAAAATATTTTGTAGTTATACTTGTTATCACTCCGTTATCTAAGAATTTTGTTCACATTAAAGTTTCCTTAATCAAAAAACTAACATTTATTTTTATTTTTATATGATTGAAAAGAAATATAACGTGCAAAAGGTAAAGTTACATGCATTTTGATGCTCTAATTCCGAAGGTTGATTGGTTTGCCGGTAGTGTAAGTATCTTCAGCATATTTCGTGCATCGGTTTTAAAGAACCCCTACAGACAATTGCTTTAAGATGGTTGCATTATGCTTTGATAGTAATGCATTCGGGAGACCGAGAGGCTTATGGGCCTTTTGTGTTTTTTTCAATCTCTACATCAGTCCAAAATAACGATCAACTATTAAAGATATGTAAAAATAGAAGCCTATTGATGTTAATGTTGTAATAATTGTAGTATTTAGTACTAGTGCAAAATTGTTATAATTTATTCGTATTAAAGTGCTCATCTGAGCATTTGTGACAGCTGCGTCCGAAAATGGATGCAGTACTGGCGTATATGATAGAATAGCGGGTAATTTATTGTGTAGCGTGCATTTTTTCCTTCCTTCCTTTCAGTATTCGATTCGATTTAACGGGTATTCAATAAAAAATGAGAATTTTTTCAGTCATATTCAACTTTGTCAGTTAACTTCGTCGCAATGCTCTTACAAGAGCGCTGACGTCCATCTTCCGGATACAATTCCGGATCCTGGTGGTCAACTGCTTCGCATCCTTGGTCCGCCAATTATTTTCGTACACTATGACACTGAGGGTGCCGAAAAAATCCCCAACGGGCACTGGGGCAAGTTGGTCGGGTTCCTTTCTTTCTGCACGTACGGTATCTTTTTCTGCTCAAGATACTCCAGCGTTTTCTTGGTGTAATGGGCCAGAAGACGTACTTCTCATCCGCATGATGCTCCTTTACGAACGGAAGAAAAAATTTCTCAAGACACTACTCCTGGCCAGACCGCTCGGCCCTAACCACGGTTTTGAAATCTCTCTATCCGAAATCGCGTACAGCATAACTTTTTTTCAAATTTGTTCTTAAACTTATATTTTACTTCGGGGGTTGTGGCTGACTTGTCGCTGGAATAGCAGCTGTCATTTTCTGAAATGTGTGTCTTCGAGATCGGAAAGTAACTTTCGTCGTCCAGCACGAACGACGTCTCGCGGTAGTTCTTCCATCGGCACTGCGATTTCACGCTCGACCGAGTCTTCTTCCGACAGATGATGTCCTCCATCTTGAGGGTTCGGTGAATCAAGGTATGGGAGCAGTGATATTTTCGGACGGCGTAATGCAAACTCACATTCAGGCATGCCAGGATCCGTTAAACTGTACTCACGGGCACGTTTTCGTCTCGAAAGTGATCTACCGTAAACTTTTTTTCCACGATGACCATGCGTTTCGTAAACCCGTACAACACGCCCGTGGAGTGCTTGCTGTTTTGACGCCATCTTCGATTGAACTGAATGCACCCTAGCGAAAAGAAACATGCCACCCATTTTTAGGGAATCCACCCTGAGTGGGATGGCGTTTCCGCGTGAACGTAACGATAGATCATTTGCTCGGGTTTAAAACCATTCTGTTTAGATCACACCACGTACTAAAGCTGTCCACAGTTCCCTCTGAAGAAGCTCGGCATCGGATTTATCCCGTATTTGTTGAAAAATTTTCATGTGGTCGACGAAAGAAAGGCGGGGTCCTTGTAATGTGATATTGACGTCATTAAAGTAGAGGAGGAATATTACTGGACCGAGATGGCTTCCTTGTATACCACGGATGTAGCGAAGAATGGTGCAGATAGGCAGTCCTTAATGCGGATTTGGAGTTGCTTTCCATCGAGGTAGGAACGAAACCAGCGCAGAAGTTGTCCATGAATGCCGAGTTTGTCTGGCACAATCAGCGAAGACCAAGCCAAAGAATAAAGACTACCGATTGGAAACTCGGGTCGTGGAATTGTAGGTGTCTCACCTTCATCGGAAGCACCCGCATACTGTCCGATGCATTGAAGGATCGCAAGTTCGGCATAGTAGCGTTGCAGGAGGTTTGCTGGAAAGGATCAATGGAAACAGTATGATTACATGTTACATGTGTGCTTTTCTTCGACTGCAGCAGTATGCTGTACTTCTAATAGTTTGCTTTTCCACTACTAATGTATACCTAAAATAATATCGGCCAATTTAAACGCTTTTACTTAATCTCTTCGCATCTTTTTTTTTCTTTATTCGGAATGTTATTTTTCCTTTTATTATTATATCTTAAATTAAATTTATAAAAAACACTCACTAACGCAATCAATTGAATATTCTCCTAGATACACTCACAATCTCCCCCATTCCAAACATACAAACGCTCGTGGCCTTCGCGATAGCACAAATGTGGTCACGATCATCCACATATAGTAACGCACGCAATCTCGCCAACAATAAAGCAATCCGGTTTTTTCAGTGAACGTGTTTGCACTTATAAATTTATAAACGCGGTCTCAAGCATTAGCCCACCGCTCGCGTGATCATAAATCGGTTATATCCGGGCGCCACATTCTCGGTCCTAGCAGCCTATACTCATGCCTACAGTTGGACCAATAAAAAAAAAATTGTCACTCATATCTATTAGACAACACGACATGACCGGGAACTGTAGTGTTATGGGCAAACTATCTTCTAAACGGAAAAAAATCCGTTAATAAATTCATGAAATAAAGATCACGATTTCGTAAACTGAACGATTTAAGAAAACCATGACTTAGTTCCTGAAATTATGAATAATAAACTTCGTATTCATAAAATTATTTGTGTTTTCAAAAGACTAGTTCGCCCCAGCCATGGCGTTTGATTCGAATGTTTGATTGGATTATTGCTGTTCCCAGGACATGTTTAGTTTTTATTTTGATTCTTGCTCATAATTTGGCAATACACAGCCGTCAGTCAAACGATGTTCATGATTTCGGGAGCTTACTCGCTATTTTTGCGATATCTCATTACGTTACCGTGTTATTTATTGATGAATTTAGTATCGGATTTTTCTGTCAGACTAACGAGATTTATGTTCATGATTTCAGGATTTCAGCCACTATTTTCGTAATTTCTATTCACGTTATCGTGATATTTTAGTCATGCGTAAAGTGATTCATGTTCACGATTTCAGGATCTCAGTCACGATTTTTGATATTTTAATAACGAGTATGGGATTTAAGTTCATGATTTCAGGAACCTTGTCATGATTTTCATAATTTCTATTCCCGTTGTCGTGATATTTTAGTCACGAGTTAAGATTTTTGTTTAGGATTTCAGGATCTTAGTCACGATTTCGTAATTTCTGGTTACGTTATCATGATGTTTTATTCCAGAACTTACTTTCGAATTTGATACGTGAAGTAATGGTACTCATGTTCATGATATCAGCAGTTTTATCATGGCATTTGTAATTTCTCTTCGTCTTATTGCGATCTGTTATTTTTTTGTTACTATCGGTTTTTTTTATTGGGAATAACATGAAAATATGAACAGGATCATAAAAGTGTGACTGAATGGCGGTATCTGATCCTTGATTTTTGTTTTCTGTCTGGACATCACACTGAAATAAATCAATAAATAACAATGTTCGAGGTCTTTATAGTTTACTTAAATCTACTGCTCGTACCTATTACTGATCGCTAGCAGCTGGAAATTTCATGAAAAAGTGAATGGAACAAAAATGATTCCACGAATGATACTCTAAATTTTGTGAAATAGTTCACGTGAAAATTTTATTACCATGTTGCATGAAATTAAAAAATATTAGAGATATCTTCAAAATATCACAAGCACGCGAAATATAACGTGAATCATGTACTAGGAATCATGAAGCAGTTCACGAATCCATGAATAATATTTCATGATTTTGTAAACTATTCGACATGCACGAATGGTCAGACGTGACTATTGCACAAGGAATCATGAACCAGTTCACTACTCCATTAATGTTTAATGATTTTGTTGATTTTGTTACGAGCACGAATGGTAAGTCGTGACCATTATAGTAAGATTCGTGAGCTAATTCACGAATTCATGATAATTTTCAGATTTTGTGATTTATTTCTCGGGCACGCATTTTCAGTTGTGACTATTACACTATGAATCATGAACCAATTCAAGAATAATATTTCATGATTTTGTGAACTATTTCGTGAGCACGAATATTAGATAGTGAATATAATAATAGAAATCATGAATTAGTTTATGAGAATTTCGAGTTTCGCAGAATAGTTCACGAGCAAATAACCAGAAGGTTTTGATTTTGTGAACTAATGTTCCCAATTCCTATGAACAATGTCCATAAAGTGGTGAACTAGTTCAAGTACAGAAGATAGTTTTGGTAATGACATGGCGGAAACCGTGGTTGAAGTTCACAAAACAAATATTTTCAGTAGTAAAAGTACAAGTATAAATAAAATTAAAAAAATATAAAAAAACACTATAAACATATAACTATACAGCTCCAATACATTTAGGAAAAACGGATAGCGAAATTCATAAGAATGGTCTTATGATGCATAAAAAAGTAATAAAAATGTTTGCATACGTTTAATATGAACACATACGACTTTTATAACTATCTTAACAATTTATAAACTATTGCATATGTTAGTCGATTGAATTTCCTACGAGCATCTTAACATCTTGTGTTTGCAAAAACTTGGGCTTAGATGATCGCGATTGTACGTTCGTCTTTGTGTATCGTCACAAAGGGCTCGAGCATTTGTATGTATTGGTTTGAAATGTGCTTTAGGATGTTAAAAATGGTATCCCAAAAAATGGAACACAAAAATATATATAAAAATACTCGAGTTTTCAATTCTGCTACAACTCCTCTTAGGTATACTTCGAGTGCACTGAAAACTTAACTCGCGTTTATTTCGAAAGCACTTTTTTGAGCTGCCTTTTGCTTTTGCTGAGCTGTTTTGTAATTTTTACAGTATATATTTACAATTGATTTCTTCTGCCACGCACGTTGGATTTTTTTATGACTTAGTTTATTTTAATTAAAGATTTTGTGGCATTTTTTCACTCAAAAGTGTGTCATTTAGCGAAAAATTAAAATGTCGAAAATATCCTACGTGCGACGCTTGCTGTTGTCATAAAGAATCAAAAAAATTAAGTCTTTAGCTCGAGGTCGAACCATGTGCCCATTCGCATATTCGCATGCGTTCTTGAATGATCGCGCGCGGACCGTAAATCTGATAATTATGTTTCGGCTCAGATGCTAGAAGAGAGTGAGTTCTCCCACATCACAAGAGCTCCCGGACATGTCGCCATGGAACGTGATGTCTAGTCAATGTGAGCGTCATGTCTAATTGGTCAACTTGGTACACCTAAACTGCTAGAGCCTAGTAGGGACATCTAGACGTAACCTATTCATGATCACACGAACTCGTGCGTGTGTAGGTTCACTTTTGGGACCACGCTTCTAAATTTATAAATGCTAAATCGTTCACTTATTCAACGGGGTTTTTTATCATGATTGCAACATCGCGGTTGTAGATGTGCATGGACGATCGCGAAGACTCGAGCGTTTGTATGTACGTGTTTGTCGCTTGCGCTAGCATGTATGTAACTTCGAGAGCTAAAATTCGATTTTATAATCGCGTGACCATTCGCATATTCGCGTATATTTTTAAATTTTCATGGGCCGACCGTGAACCTGATGTTTAATTTTTGTTGTATGGTACAGATGTTAGAAGAGAATCGGATTCCCCATATCACTAGAGCTTCAGGTCATGTCGCAATGAAAGCTGTTGTCTAGCGAATATGAGCGTTATTTTTTGATTGGTCCAACTGAAGGCAGGTGTCTAGGCTGCTATAACTGAGGGTAGAGATTTCCGGACGTGATCGATTAATGATCGCGCGAGCGGTGCGTTAATTCTTAAGACTGCGGTTGTAAATTTTTAGCTGCAACAACATTCATTTAATTACTGGGGTGTTTTTAATGATGACGAGATCGCGGGCATAAGTTTATGTTGATGATTGCAATTGTATGTTCGCGTTCGTTACCAAGTTTGTGTTATCGCGAAGGCGACAAGCGTTTGTATGTTTGGAATGGGAGCGATTGTAAGTGTATATTAGAGAATATGCAAGTGAATGTGTTAGTAAGTGTTAGTATGAATCTAATTTAATCTTTAGTAACAAAAATAAAAATGAAATTCCGTAGCAAGATAAAAACTATGCAAGGAGAAGAGCATAAGAAGCTTTTAGGTTGCCATTTCAGTCACATCAAATCACCGCATATCTGTTTTCTTTAATAGAACACTTCTTTCACTACTCAGGGTCGATTTCAAGCCGCATGTCGCGTTTAGTTATTTTGGTACTTTGCGCTAGCCCAAGCTGGTTCGAAAAGCTGGGTTTGGTAGGAGCGTTGTCGTCAGAGTTTTTTGTTATCAGTTATCCTTCCAGTACTATTAGCGCAAGGTCACCACCACTATCAGTGTCATTTTCAATATCTCCGAAAAAAGCTCTTTTATTGGATCAGGCGATGGTCTTGTACATAACTTTGCTGGGGAGGTGATTCGGGTTACCAGCTCAACATTACACCGCGGGTAGCTGTGATTGATGCGGTCCAATTTTTCGTAAAGTGCCTCCTTCTTAGCCTCGGGTCTCGCTTTGTGTGAACAGTGCAGGATGATGCGGCTTTAGTTGGTGAAACAGCCTTTGACTCTCACTGCACACACAATAACTCGCTGTTCGCCTGCAACTCTATATCCTGTGGATGCAGTTTGCCAAAGTCGGTAACCATTTCATTCGTTGTGTTGCTGCTTTTGTAGTCGCTCGTCCCCGGCTGCTCCGTGCCTTCTGTTCCGCCAAACAAAGTTCTTGATATGCTAAGATTCCAAAACTGCAAGTTTACAGTTAATCCTGCAGAATCCAGTTGAGCTCCGAGTAGGCAAGTGACTTGCAGATTCATGTTCCAAGTTTCCAATCGCAGTGCTTTTCCGGGTAACCTGTTGAACCTGCACCACTGTCTTGCCAAAGAACAACCATGAGGGGTTTCTTTGTTGTCTGCCATCTGACACAATCCTTTCTGCGACAGATATTTATACTAACGGTGGGGTTGAAGTTCCCGTATTTGCTATTACAGGGGAAGGCGATAGCATTTATTTGACGATCGCATAGCTAATTGGACATTGACAGAACGAAAATAGCAAATTAATAAAAAGCATAATTGTAGAATCTACTAAATAATTAGATTAATTTCTAAGAAATTTAAATGTTGCGTATAAACAATACTTGCGGTAAAAAAGTTAGACCTAATGCTAAGATTTTATAGACAATCGAAATGTCCATGTCCCAACCCCGTACATAGAGCTATAGATTTCTCTAACCCGAAGAAGCAAATGACATTAAGGCTAAAACCTCTATAATTGAAAAAAAAAAAGTTTTTATAAGAAATTAGATTATCTTCGTTGAAAATATTTGGATGAAACCCAAATTGTGCATCGAGCGCACAAAACCGCAATTAAAGTTGGATTTTGATTTTTTAATTGATCTCATCAGTAACTGGCACCGTCTTGACTCGATACAGTTGCTAATTGACGGCCAAAACATTGCCAATTTCTGATGAGATCAATCCAAAATGCAAAATCTAACTTATAATAAAAAAATGATTTTCAGGCGTAAAATAAGAAAAAAACTCGTTTAGAAAATAAATTGCACAGTCAACTGGTCCCACTGTGTCAGCACGGAACAGTAATCAATGCGCTCATATTTACATCTCGCTATATCTACGGTATTTCGCGGGTGTTATACAGTGAGCCTATTCTTAAAGTTTAATTGAGAACCGAGGAAGTGGTAGTGTGTGAAAGTTCGCCGAAAATCGACATTTAGGTGGCAAATTTTGGAGTAAAAAAACAGTGGTAAACGAGTGTGTTCACAAACAAACGCGCGCCATCGCACTCGGTCTAAGTGATACAATCAGCAGCACTGCTGTTGACCGGTGCAACTGTGGGTAGAAGACGAAATAAGAGTGCGCAAATTTGAAGAAAAAATCAGTACGATAGAAGCTGATATTTAATCATAAAGAAGATAGTGTCCGTACGTGTTTATTGACGACTGTACACACGGTGAAGTGATAGTGTCGGATATACTGGTCACCACATAAGTGTCGCCCATGGGGGCAAATGATCCCCCTCCTCTTGGGGGGGATACAACCCTAACAAGAACGTTACCACTCTGGATGCAACCAGACGGGGACAGAATCGTTAACCAAACATTACTTCTGCAAGCGGTGAGTACGACAAATGTAGACAATAGTACAGTCCTATCACCATCCCATCCCGAAGCAAAACTTCCGTCCAATCCCTTTATAATTAATCAAACCCTACAGCAGTTTCTTGGTTGTGACCCGAGGACAGTGATAAAAGCCTCTAAAGAAGGAAGAGGCACCCGATACGTACTCCGCACATCCGCGAGAACGATTTACACAAAGCTATTGGGTTTAAAAAATCTTGTTGACGGTACTCCAGTTGAAGTAATCCCACATCCTACACTTAACGTTTGCCAAGGAGTAGTCTACGACGTTGACACCGTCGACCTGAACCCGGAAGATCTCAAAAACAATCTCTCCTCCCAAGGCGTGGACAATGTTCGCCGAATCACAAAAAAAATCGGCAATGAAACCCGGAACACTCCCCTCGCAGTCCTCACATTCAAAGGTCAACTACTCCCGTCTCATGTCTACTACGGCCTTATTCGTCTCCCAGTACGCAGGTATTATCAGTCGCCCTTGCTATGTTATGGCTGTGCCAAGTACGGGCACTCGAGAAAGAACTGCTCAGAAACTCCCATTTGTGCCACGTGTTCTCAGATCCATGAACGACCCGGGGTTCAGTCATGCGAGAACCCTAAATACTGCCGTAACTGTGAGGGGGATCACGGACCCACAGATCGAAACTGCCCAGTATATAAAAAAGAAGAAGCAATCATAAAGTTGAAAACCGACAATAATCTCACCTTTGGCGAAGCAAGGGCTGAATTGAAAAGATACAAACAACCAACAACATATGCCAATCAAACGAGCTGCCAAGACAACGAGAAGGACCAACTAATAAAAGAACTGCGAGAAGAACTAAATAAGGCACGTAAAATTAACAACGAAACAAAAGCTTTGCGCCAAGAAGTAGCAACACTCCGCCGACAAATGGCTTCCAATCAGCAGAATAACCCTCAAATAGAAGCCCTATCGGACGAGTTGAAAAGATATAAAGAAGCGTACAGAAAACTTGTCGGAGAACGTTCCATCTCCAAAATCGACAGCAAGCATAGCGCGAGCGAAAACGTGGTAAACTCTCAGACCAACTGGACCAAAAAGAACCAACCCTCTACCTCGGCAGCCAGCATAGAAAATGTTGAAGAAGAAGAAGCGAGCCGCTTACTGCGAAAACAAACCCCAGTCTCCTTTGCAATACCAACCGGGCCGACCACCAGGGGTCGTTCCAAGAAACCAAAATTAGGACACCACGGCAACACTGTCACAACTGAGTTTAACCCAAAAAACCTAACTAAAAGCACTAGTGACGGTGGATCAAACCAAGATATCGCTGACGGAGAATCGGATCTTACCATATCGGACTAAACTTCAAGCGACGGCAAACAATGCAAGCAAACGACCAAAAACTCTCACCATCTATCACCAACATAATATCTCTAATAGCTGCTTATCCTACTGTTCCAAACTCTCCATCCCCTCAGGCATCGAAAGTGCCGAATTTCGATGATCTCGATGTTGTTGGGGCACCTGTACATAACCCATGCACCACTTCCCAAACCCAATCCCTACTTTTCCATGTACTGTTTCTCACCTCTAGCCGCGCAGAAAATACAGCATTCACGACAATAAATCAACCGCAAACCAGGCATAAACGTCAAATACATGCAGCCATATCAGAAGGCCTACCACCTTACGATACATGCTGGTTACAATCAGTCGCGACTATGGCAGAAGGCCAACCGCACAATTCCTTGTGGGGCAGCCGTGGCCCCGTCAGTGCGGACGCTACACCCCCACCGGAACTGACGGACAACCCGCGGCACCCCAGAAGCATTGTGTTTCTAACGGAGACGCACAAAGGCGGTAACGCCTGTTCCTCCTCGGTCATCTGGCAGGACTACGTGGGAAGCCGGACGGAAAAGGGCAGAAAGGCCTATCCCCGGAAGGATTTCGTTATAACACAACTTCGACCTACCGATATTGCAAAAGGTCGACAGTACAACATTGAATGCTGGTCACGATCAGTTGCGACTATGACAATTTGCGAATTGCACCATCTCCAACAGGGCAGCCGTGGCCCCGTCAGTGCGGACGCCATAAACCCACCGGAACTGACGGACAACCCGCGGCACCCTGGAACTATTGTGTTGCTACTGGAGACGCACAAAGGCGGTAACGCCTGTTCCTCCTCGATAATCTTGACGGACCACGTGGGAATCCGGACGGAAAAGGGCACAAAAGCCTATCCCCGGAAGGATCTACCGGTTTTTTCCCCCTGTTATATAACCCGCAGTGGTGCTTGGAACGCCAACAAGACGATACTCTGGACTAAATCACAATTCCAAAGCAAATGGCTTCAAACAACAATAATACTTTATCGAGAGAACTAAGCCCTATACCCGGCTGCTCCTGGCATCCAATGAGATTTCGCGAACCCAGTTTAAACTGTTCTACAAACACTACTCCGGCACCGACAGCACCAAAATCCTCCATTCGTAACACGGACCCCATACCAGCCTTTACTCCAACAAACTCATCAGGTACTGCGGGTGGGTTTTCTGCCAGTTCCTCAAGACGTGTTTCTCCTAACAGCCAATGTCTTTCGATTCAATGGAACATCAATGGAATCCGCAATCAACTGGGCGATCTACAACTGCTTATCAACCGACTAGATCCCATATGTTTGGCTCTACAGGAGACACATATCCGGAATGATCTTGATCCTAGCGATTGGCTCGGTGGGCAGTTTATCTGGTATGCCAAGCAAGGGGCTAACATCTACCAGTCAATTGCACTAGCCATTCGATCCGATTGTATTTTCTCCGTCGTACCCTTGAAAACTACGCTACTAGCCTTGGCAGTCAGACTACATAATCCATTTCCGATCACCATGGTCTCCGTTTACCTTCCATCAGGCGCAACAAGCAATCTAAAAGGGAAACTCAGTGATTTATACAACCAATTAGAACGCCCATTTCTTATAATGGGAGACTTCAACACGCACCATACTGCTTGGGGAAGCAAGGTGGATAGCAAAAGAGGAAACGATGTAGCTTCCGTAACTGAATCATTTGATGCTATCTTTCTCAACGATGGTAGCGAGACCTTCACTAATGCTCGAGCATCATCAGCCATCGACCTCACTATCACTTCCAGTAACATTGCTGGTCTACTCAGCTGGCAAGTGTCTGCCGACACCCACGGCAGCGACCATTATCCCATCCAGATAACCCTCAGCAAACAACCTCCTCCTACAACGCGCCGAAGAAGATGGCTCTATGATCGAGCCAACTGGGAGGACTTCGAAAGCAATTATTTAGACCTTGCGCACCGAGACCACGTCTATTCTCCGGAGGAACTATCTGACATTATCGTCAAAGCAGCAGAAAACAGCATTCCCAGGACCAGCGGCACACCTTCCTGCAAGGCCGTTCACTGGTGGTGTCCCGAAGTACATGCAGCTCTCAAAACTAGGCGTAAGGCCCTGCGAAAATTAAAGAAAACTCCAATTAATCACCCAGAAAGGGAAACATACGCCGCAACATTTCGAGAACTCCGCAACGCAAGTAGGAAAGCTATTCGTGAAGCCAAAAACAAAAGTTGGTCTGACTTTCTGGACGGGATCCATCCGGATTCGACTACTACAGAGCTATGGCGACGTGTAAACGCTTTTAGCGGGAAACGTAGACAGAGCGGCTTCAACATATTGACCACGAACGGCCCACTTGACGACCCCCTACAAATTGCCAATGAGCTTGGGCAATATTTCGCTGAACTATCCTCGGTTAACGCGTATTGTGAACCCTTCCGTCGGCGTAAAGTAAATACAACGAGCATTCCTATCACGTTTCCTCCAGATCACAATACTCAGTACAACCAACCATTTTCACCAACTGAACTGGCCTACGCACTGGCCAGTGCACGTGGTAAATCCGCCGGCTTAGATGAAATCGGATACCCCATGTTGCGACATCTTCCTGCTCGAGGTAAACGTGCCCTTCTCGATAGCCTAAACCAAATCTGGAAAAGTGGACGCTTCCCAGACTCGTGGAAGGAAGCACTCGTGATACCCATACCGAAAAGAACCACAGGACGACGATCGGTCCAGGACTTTCGTCCCATTAGCCTCCTGAGTTGCATCAGTAAAGTTCTCGAGAAATTGGTCAACCGCCGACTAGTTACCTACCTAGAGGAGAAACAATTACTAGATGACAGACAATTTGCGTTTCGCCAAGGAAGAGGTACCGGTATTTACTTTGGTTCACTGGCAGAAACAATCACTCAAGCCCGGGCCGAAGGACAACATATAGACATTGCAGCAATTGATCTGGCTAAAGCATACAATACTGTATGGCGAAACGGCGTCCTCGAACAACTTCGTGACTGGGGAATTCGAGGAAGTTTAGGTATTTACATCCAACAGTTTCTAACCAACCGACGATTCAGAGTTGCCATCGGTGGTACGTTTTCCAATTTCTTCTCCGAAGACACCGGAGTTCCCCAGGGCTCAGTTTTGTCGGTAACGCTCTTCCTCATTGCAATGAACTCCATTTACCGATATCTGCCAAAAGGGATACATATCTTCGTATATGCCGATGATATCCTATTAGTGGTAACCGGTCTCCACCCTAAACGGGTTCGGCGAAAATTGCAAGCCGCAGTTAATGCAATCGGTCGCTGGGCCGAGCAGAATGGATTCAACGTATCGACGAGTAAAAGCGAAATTACACATCTCTGTGGGACACATCATCGTGCCACTGACCGACCGGTCACCCTAAATGGTTATACGCTACGCTACCGAAAGGAGCCTGTCATACTAGGTGTTTCAATCGACCGTACTGGCACTTTCGGACCACACTTTCGCAGGGTTAAGAATGACTGCAAAAGTCGTCGCAGATTGGTTCGTGCGATAAGTAACCGACACCGCAGGACTAATCGACACACAATCCTTAATATAAGTCAGAGCTTAATAACCAGCAAAATTCTATACGGAATCGAGCTCACAAGCTCTTCCTCCGACTTGCTTGTACGCACGCTTGCTCCGGTATACAACGGATCCATCCGTTCCGCTTCTAGTCTCCTACCCAGCTCACCTACGGAAGCTTCGTGCGTCGAATCGGGCCTGCTTCCATTCCCCTGGTTCGTAGCCTCCAGCATCATCAAACGAGCTGTTGCGTTCTTGGAGAAAACCACTGGAAACGATTGTTGCTTGTTGAACACTGCCAGGAACGTTTACAATCAGTTCACCGGAGAAGACTTACCAGAAATCGCCAATGTGCCTCGAGTTTTCCGACGAAACTGGTACGATCGAGGTCCAAACATCAACCTTTCCTTAACTAAAAAGATCAAGGCTGGAGATCCACCTGGCGTAATTCTCGCGCAGTTCAACAAACTAGCTAGCAAATACGGCAACCATCTAAAACTGTACACCGACGGATCCAAATTGGATGATCAAGTCGGCTTTGGAGTACATGGTCTTGATATTGACATCGCCCGCAAACTTCCAGCGAGCTGCTCAGTTTTTTCAGCTGAGGCAGCCGCTATCTTGTTAGCTACTCTCAAGAAGCCCCCTGATATTCCAGTAGTCATCTTTTCTGACTCGCTTTCAGTGCTCAACGCACTTGACAAAGGGATATCCCGTCATCCCTTCGTCCAGGCAATTGAAGACGCCTTGGATCCTCTAACCACGTTATGTTGGATCCCCGGTCATAGCGGGATTAACGGCAACACCCAAGCCGACCGGCTGGCATGCCAAGGCCGCAACTGCACAATTTATTTTACAAAAGAGGTCCCAGGAGCCGATATCCACCGATTGATCGACGAAAAAATGATAGAACATTTCGCGCATTACTGGCGAACCACCAGAGGACATTGTCGCAAAATTAAACCAACCATTGGAAAATGGACCGACAGAGAATCCCGCCTTGAACAACGTGTACTCTCCCGCCTTAGAACCGGACACACTAAAATAACCCACGCCCACCTCCTGACCGGCGGGGATCCACCGACATGTCATACCTGTCATTCCAGACTCACAGTTGAACACCTACTAATCGAATGCCGCGAACTGGAGGATCTCCGCCGATCCCATGACATCGATTCGATTGAAGACGCTCTGTCAAATGACCCAGCCCGAGAGCAAGCTCTTCTCAACTTTCTGAAGGACACCGACCTATTTAAACAGATCTGAATGTTGTATCAGCACACCAACGATCTCCTAGCGAGCTCCAGCACGGCATTATTTTCCATGAAACACCCGTTGTTTACTTTCTTTTTTTTTTACAGCCTGGGACACTCTTTCTGGAGATCGATTAATGGAAGTTCTTTCGGCCGAAGTTTGAGTGACGAACGCAAAAACAATAGCAATATAATTTTCTTTTTTTTTTTGTAAAATAATTAATTTGAAAAATTAGGTGAATGACCCTCGGGGTTAAAACCTAACAATAAACAACAACAACAACAACAACAACAACAATAAATTGCACTTTTTATTTAGGGATTATTTATGGGTTTTTTATGTCATCAATTTTCACTGACCATTCAATTTTGGTCGTTAAAAATACTTTAAAAATTTAAACACTCAATAATAACCTGGTGCTGTCATGTAGGACCAGTCAGTTGCCTTCATTGCACAACCACAGGTATACAGCATCATTTAACTAGTTAATAGATTCAAACCGACCCAAACTTCCTCCATCCCGTCCTTACCTTCAATGCAGACGACGTGATCGCGAATCTGCGACGCCACCTGACTGTCGTCCAACAGGTCGATCAGATGGTAGATGGCATAGATCGACGGGTGGACACTTTCGAATCTCTGTATCTCCTGGCGAATGGCCAGCGAGTTGTTGAACAGAGACTGCAGATGCGACCGGGAACTGTTGTTGTTGGCCATCTTCTTCGATTCGATAGATCCGGGACTGCTGGCAACTCTCACGCGTCACTCGTTTAATTCGTTGTTGTTGTTTTGTTTCGATTTCGTTTTGCTCGGCAGCTTCGTATGGGTTACACACTTGCACCACACACCGACGAAAGAAAAAATGCACATACAAACTTGACTGAATGGATTATGCACAAGCACCGCGCACCTAAGCAAATTCACTGACACAAATCTTCCGCGGACTGGTTGTGACTTGATTTATTTCAAAACAAATCACTTTCGGATTTTTATTTCACTTCAGCGCTTACCCATCGCAGAGCACTTGTTTGATACGCTGAATTAATTTTGATTTGTTGCTTGCGTGCTTCAAATTCATCACCTCGATTCAACCTGCATACCGAAAGATTCGAGGAAGTAGACTTCAAAGAACATGGCAAAACTGTGATAAACGTATGCTATGAATCATCTCTTCCTTAAGGATCCCACTTCAAGCACCCATTGACTTGCAGACTTTGGTGGGCCGACCTCAAAAATATGTTAAATTCAAAAGAACCCAGTCAACATGATCCGTCAACATTGCACGACGTATCTTTTCTTCGCTCTCACTCTGCCCAGCACTTGGATGCGCCTGCTGTACGGGTAAATCTGCCCGCAGTCTATCTCGCTCACTCACTTCACCTGTGTGATACTATGCGCTATTCCACAACACAACGGCACCTCCTAAATCACACGAAAGGCTTCACTGAAGATCTTTAGCACAGAACACTCCGCGGATCGGTCTTCGTAAACGTATAGCACTTCCGACGGACAATAGCACACACAAATAGAGCAAAATCGAACGCAAATTGCACGATTGACACACTTTTCTGCGATGTTTCCCGTTTTGAGGCGATTAGCACTGGTGAACAGCACGTACTCTACATAAGTTGCACCCCATTCAAAGATTGCGACGGCGACGACTGAGACGATTTCATGGTGACATCGACGAAATGGAATAACATCACCGATGCCGAGCACCGAACCACGGAACGAACCGAAATATGCGTACGCTTCGAAAGCTACTTCCAACTCTACTACCAACATGCATTTCGTGTATGCTGCCCGTAAGCTCACAATATTCAAACTTCGCAGTACAGGGAAGGGTTGCCGGTTGCATGCATAATTGAACAAATCATCTGTGAATAATTTTTGATATTATTTACTGATATTTTAAACAAATTGATGTCCACGTTTTATATCCAGGTTTAAAATTGAATTACCAAACTATTCTGATATCTTTAAACATGAGTTACAAAATCATTACAATTTCACCAATAAATCAATCTGCCGCGCCGGCAACCTTGTGCCTGGTAGCACAAACCGAACCGAGAGAAGAGTGTAAAGTGTATGCAAAAGGAAAGATGATTGCGGCACGAAAAAACGGGACTTGTGTATGCGGGTGTTTTCGTTCGGTTCGGATGGTACATCAACATAGCCGCGCACACGGAAGCGAGCATACACGCACACTCTCTCAACGCCAGCAGGAAGGGTGAATCAAAATAAAAGCATAAACCGATAAACGGAGAGTTTTGATGTTTATTCTGTCAAACGGGTTGAGAATGGTGGAATAAACAGATGGAACGATTGCCATGAGTCATGGCCCATGACAGCGAAGCGAGGGAGGAGAATGTGGCCTGCAGGAAACTGCGCCGAATGCTGTGCGGTGGTGAAAAGGTGAGTAACGAAAGTAACGGGTAACGTGTTTTTTTCAATTTGACTGTTGTGCGCAGGGGCGTAGTGAACTTTTGCAAGAAAACTAAACGGAACTGTATTCTCAAAAAAACGCAAAAATCGTTCTTCGATAGAAAATTAGTTATTTTTTAAACAAAAATTCGCCAATAACCTTCGTTTTAATACAGAAATATCTATTGGCTCTGCAGTATTTTTTAGGTGCATAGAAATAGGAGAAGGTTGAAAAAGATACTTTGCAAATAAAAAATTACTCGAGTTCTTTTTCAAATGGACGCATGTAACATTTTATAGAAACCGAGAGATACGGGTTTGAAGTTTCTTGCAGAAATTTTTAAAACCTATTATTCAAAAATACTAGAGAAATTCCAACATCAATTTTTGTTGTAACATTATTTTCCATATACAGTGACACAATCTCTAGTGTATATGTTTAATATTGTTTCATAAATGTTTGCGCTATTTATTATAGGTATTGTTTTGTAAATGTGGTAGTAGAATCATCATCTATCATTTTCCTATCATTTGTAATATAAACTGTGCAAGTTTCCGTACACTACACATAAAAAATTCATTACTTGATTCATAATTTGAAATTTAAGACCTGTTATTTCTTTATTTTTTGTTCTACTTAGAAAAATAGACTTATGACTAAAGAGAAGTGTTCATTGGCATAGTTTCCTTTACACAAAGAAGATCAACGAATTGATTTTTCATTTGAAACATTTTATCGGAATATTGGAAAAATTGTAAACTTTGTCTACGAGTCCAAATTCAACATCTTTGACTCAAATGTTGTTTCGAGTAGAGAAAATCGAACTCAGACCTGGACGTAAAAGGCTTATAACAGCAAGTAAGCGCAGAGACAGAGGTGTTATTGTATCAGGGTAAAATATGTCCACTAGAAGTGCTAGAAATTTGGTCTGCATTGATGGAATGATGGAGCAGAATGCGTATTTCAATATGAACATCTTAAAATAAATTTTAAAGCGAAGCTTCCGTAAAATGGTACTTTCACTAAGAAATGGTGGATATTGGAAATTCGATCAGAAGAAGAACCTAAAGCATAAGGCGTTCAAAAATCGATTAGAGTAAATTTATAATTGTTTAAATGAATTCTCCACTGCGGACCCCGTTTATTAACTGATTAGAAAAATAAATGGGAGTATTTGGATAAAAAGTGCGAAACTATCCGGATTATAATCAGAATGATCTTAGAAACTACTATTTAGAAGAATGGGATAAAATTTAAGTTGAATGCACACAAAAAACGAGTGGTCAGCATTCCAATACGACTGAAAACTGTAATTACAAACAAAAGCTACCACATTGAATATTTATTGTAGAAATTTCAATTGATTTTTAAAAAAATATGTGTGCTGTACGAATGTGAGATTTTGTGTATATTTGACTATCTTTAGAATTATAATTAATTTTGAAAAAATGAGCATTTATACTGCCGTGATCCGCATAACAGTCCTATTTGCTATGGGTTTCCTATGCAGGTGGGACTTATGCATATCACGGCAGTATAGTACAAAGATAATTATTGTATCTTTCCGATGCTGCCTAGTAAACTATTTCTACATAAATAAAATGTCTTGTAAACTATTTTTTTACTTGTAAAATACATATAAATATCCCGCATAGCGGTGTACGAAAATGAGATTGTGTCACTGTAGAAACCGTCATCATGTTAACCACGAGAAATTAATTAGATAAATAAATGCGTGTTTTACCTCATGTAACCCAAAATTCTACTCTCGGCTACAATTGTGTCATATTATAATATGTTAATGTTAATATCAACAAGAAAAACCTAAAAATTAACTGCAATACTTTGCAGAATGTTCTCAATTACAGGCTCTGCAACGGTTAAAATCCAGTGGATTTGAATCAAATAGTTCTATGCAAGTGCATCACGTCAGAAATAGTGCGCATAGTAATGTGCCCGGAAGAACAGGTTTACAAATTTGATCTTATGCTATCAAAAAAAACCTATCTAAAATACAGCTAGGTGCAGGTACATATCGAAGAAAGCTCATGCAAAGTTATTTCGATTATTTGTGATAGTTTCTAGTTTTACTGTTTATAAATCCATGTATAAAGCATCTATATTCCGCGAATATTGATGATTTGAAGCCTATTTCAATACTTGAAATAGTTTTTTTTGTTTATGTAGTTCGCCTATCTATCGGGCTATCTTTTACAATTAGCTTATAGCTTATAAGTTTTTGTTACTCTTAGTATTTCTCCTTACTGTCACCTATATTATTGACACTCTCACGCTAAAACGATCTTCTCTTAAACAAGTTATTGTCAAGTGAAGAGGATGGAATGATTTCGTCGCAGCATATTGAAGTATTGTGGGATCTACTTTGGACGTGATAAATTTGAATAGAATAACGAACGGCTGTTCGGCCATCTATGGAAGTTGTCCTTCAATGTCAGCTTCTTTCTCCGAACAGCCTAGATAAGCCGTGTAGCACAGAGAACAGACGTCCATCTTCAGAATTCAACTTGTGTAAAATCTCTAACGGTTTCGAAGGTAGTTGGGATATCCAAACCAGGTGAGCTATTGTTGGCATGTTTTTTTTTGGTGGCAGAGTTCGACAGAATTGACAGCGGTTATTCCTCTACCTAGTCAAACTAGTCCGGATCCGGTTAGGACTTCCAGCTTGAATTTCAGCTCAAATACATCAACCGATAGAGTCGGAATCGGTTGTTTTCTTTGGCAAGATTCCATACTGAATCTATTCAGGATTTCGAACCGGTTCCGGAATGAATTTGACGGATAGTTGGGATAGGTTGGTGTGGCGGCGCTAGTGGCGGAAAAGATGGAATACTTCCCGTGCTACTGCAAAAGGGATTAGATATTCTTAAACATGTCTTGAAAAAGATTATGCTTTCCAGTCTTGCTACCGGGTATACCCCGAAAGCATGGCGAGAAATAACTGTTAGATTTATTCCCAAAGGGGGGCGCTCAAGCTATGAAGAAGCTAAGAGTTTTAGGCCTATCACCTTAAGTTCTTCTCTTCTGAAAGCTTTGGAATGTTAGTTTGGTTGAATATTCACTGCACAAATTGCAACATGCATATCAGTGTGGGAAATCCACGATCACTCTGCTTCACGATGTTGTTTACAACATTGAGAAAGCCTTCTCGCTCAAGCAATCTAGCTTGGGTGTATTCCTAGATATTGAGGGTGCTTTTGACAATGTGTTCTTCCAGTCTATTCTGGAAGTGTACGCGCGGTCATGGTATACCTGCATATATCTCGGGTTGGATAAACGCAATGCTTAGTATCCGCATTTGTTGCTCGTCACTGCGACAGGCTGAGATACGGAAGTTTGTTATGGAACTTGGTAGCCAACGGCTTGTTGAAGAAACTCAATGAGTTTGGATTTCCAACCTTCGGGTTTGCTGACGATTACCAAATACTAATTACTGGATTTTGTATCGGAACAATAGTTGACTTAATGCAACAAGCATTAAGAGCTGTCGAACAGTGGTGTCGACAAGTTAAGTTATCAGTTAACCCAAGCAGAACTTCAATGGTCTTTTTCACGAAGAAGCGAATAACAACCGGGGTGCGTCCTTGCAGTTTTTTTGATTCTGAGCTACTGTGTGCAGATCAAGTCAAATTCGTTGGAGTTATATTGGATTCCAAAATGAATTGGGCTGCTCACATTAAGTAGAGAGTCAAGAAAGCGTGCATGGCCTTCGGGCAGTGCAGACGAACTTTTGGAGAGACCTGGGGTCTCAGACCTAAATACATCTATTGGATTTACACGACAATTGTACGTCCAATACTGTCATACGGATACCTTGTGTGGTGGCAGAGGGGAGAGGTGATGACAGTCCAGTCAAAGCTAAACCATCTGCAAAGAATGGCGCTCATGGCGTTGACTGGTGCTTTCACCACGACTCCGACTGCTGCTCTTGAGGCACTTCTAAATATCAAACCATTACACATACACCGCAAACAAGAAGCACTATCATGTGCATACAGACTGCAGGTTACTGGGCTTTGGAACAGTAACCATGTTGATCTTGCTACCAGTCATACACGATTGTGGTCACAAATGGTGACATGGGGTGAAGATATTCTTGCTCCCAGCGATATTACACTCACATGTAGTTTACCTTACAGGACATTCCATGTGAAGATTTCCTCTCGAGATGAGTGGTTGTCTGGCTGCATGGAAAGACAATAACAAACGCAAGTGGTCTGTTACACTGACGGTTCTCTGATGGAGGGATGTACAGGTGCTGGTGCCTACTGTTGTGAAATGAGATTGGAACAATCTCACTTACTAGGTAGATACTGTACTGTATTCCAAGCAGAAATCTTTGCGAATATGTGCGGGGTACAATCGGCCCTTCAACTGAGTTTGTCCGGCAGAGTTATAAACTTATGCTCCGATAGTCAGGCTGCAATCAAGGCCCTTAGCTCAGACAAATCCCGATCCAGGCTAGTGATCGCGTGCCGAACCCATATCGAAGAACTAAGCATTGTTAACACTATCTACCTTGTCTGGGTGCCCGGACATTGCGGTATTACTGGAAATGAATGGGCTGATGAATTGGCCAGGGAAGGTTCAGCGATTGACTTCGTTGGTCCTGAGCCTGCCCTGCCAATTTCGACAAGTTGGATAAGGGGAAAAATACGGCCCTGAGCTCCACTGCGGCATGCTGACCAGGGCTTTAACCGGCCACTGCAAACTCGATTATCACATGGCAACTATTCAGTGCGCTGAGTCTTTATCATGGGATCTTTGTCAATCCGACTACGCAACCTCATATCATCTGATAAGCAACTGTCCAGCGGTAGCGCAATTGCGATTTCAAGTTTTCGGCCATCCTTATATAGACGAAACCATGTTTGGATGACTGAAACTCAGAGACATACTAAACTTTCTTATCCAATGTGGTAAAGAGCTTTAGGCTTATTCGCAGGCAAGTTGAACTACTTGTGAGTTTAACTTACCTGTTGTTTATTTTTGTTTTTGTGCTGTTATTTTTCTCACCCTTCCAATTCTACTTCCCCACACCTCCTTATCCTTTCCTTTCATTCAGGAAATGATGGAAACACACGGCAAGGCACAAATCCCCGACTACGTACGGGAAACGTGCCATTTAAGCCAATATGTTCTGATTACTGATATTTCGATTATTTGTGATAGTTCTATTAATTCCACTAATATTGATGATTTGAAGCCTATTTCAATATTTGGAATAGTTCTCTGTTTATATAGGGTAAAAGGGTATAATACGCCCCACCGGGGATAAATACCCCTCTTCGATTCCCAGGATTCCTGAATTATCAAAAAAGTAAAAATGACTGATAACAGTATTTCAAGTAGCTTACTAGAATGTTATAGTTACTATCTTAGTTTATAGCTTGGCTTAAAACTATGTGTGTGTAGAATTATTCATGTATTCACAACAGTTCATCACCGGGCAAAACGCCCCACCCATTGTTGTGGGGCATACTCACCGATTGCTGTGGGACATACCGTCCTCTTGTTGTGGGGCATATTACACTTTCACCGGGGGCATTTTGCCCTGGGTGAAAGAAAAAACTAGAATTTAGGCATCTTTGAAAAATGTTTAATTGTACTTGTATCAGGATGTTTTTAATAAAAAATGAAACGGGTACTAATTTCTAACTAATATAACAATAAATTAGACTAGTTAGTAGATCATAGCGTCGAATGGTGAAATATAACTATTTTTGCTTAAGGGGGCGTATTAGACCTGTTTACCCTAGGTCGCCTATCTATCTGACTATCTTTTACAATTAGCTTATAAGTTTTTGTTACTTTTAGTATTTCTTCTTACTGTCACCTATATTATTGACACTTTCACGCCAAAACGATCTTCTCTTAAGCATGTTATTGTCAAGTGAAGAGGATGGGATGATTTCGTCGCAACATATTTAAGTATTGTGCGATCTACTTTCGACGTGATAAACTTGGATATTTAGAATGAGGAAAAGTGTTCCTAATCCGGTACTGTACCGATAATTCTCGACAAACATGTCAAATGGTCCTAAGTACAAATGATAACCTCTCTTTGTTTACTTTCTCTTTCGATTATTACGGCGTCAACATAAAACTTTTCAATATTGTTTCAGGATATATCGAAAAACGCTGATTTCAACTAGCATATTATGCAAAGAGTTAATGAATAAACGTATAAACGGACTAGTTATTAGCGAAAGAGAAAGTAAATAAAGAGAAACTGTCATTTTCATTTTTCGTCAACTGCATCGAAAAAGTTTAAATCACGCCTTTTTTTTTAAAAAAGGGCCAATAAACAAAATGACTGAATCGAGTAAAATAGGTTTGAAATTTTGCTAATGTGTTATTTGAAAACGAAGGCAAATTTTGTTAAACAATGCACACATTCGTTGTAGTTTGATCTAAATGTTGATAACATGCAATAATTTCGGGTGATTTTACTTGATTTGAGTGGATTTTTGCTCAAAAAAGATTATTGGCCTTTTACTTTTGACCCTTTGCCAAACTTTAAATGGTTTTTGGCTGTTGGCTATTATATATGTTTTTATGTTTAAGAAAGTATTCTGAACACATTTAAAATGTTTATAGCATAATTTCACGCGCATTTGATTAAAGTATTATTAAATTAGACAAACAGGATTAAGAAAAGTTCTAGTTCTAGTGATTTGTCCCAATTCGATTATCAAACAAGATATTAAAGCAATTTACACCTTGTACGATTTTTTATATATTCGACAAGCATACATTGCTTACTGGATATTAAACTCGATAGATTTCGATCAAAAAGTTTAATGGCCTTTTACTTCAATCGTGTGGCTTTTTGGCCGTTTACTTTTGGCCCTTTGCTGAAACGTCAAATTATCTGTTGGCCTTTTACTAAACTTATTTTATTACGTCTCAAAAAGTATTATGGACATACTCAATTTGTTTTAAGCTTTAAATCAATTAGCTGGGTAGTTGAATGCAGTGTCGTTTTTATATTTTGCATATTTCTACGATGATTTGAGATTTTTTAAATAAGAATGCTAAGAAAAATGCTTTCTTCTGTTTTATTTTAATGCACTCGATTATTCTGGTTGCAGTTGAAAACAGGAAAATCCAACTAGCGCCAATCGTATTTTCTCTGGTTCTAAACAATGGAATCACGTCGGAAGTCATGCGCTGTTTTCGTACAATGATGCGCTATCCAGCGCACTACTTCCGACATCGTGGATTAGCACTAAACAGGAGAAAAACCGATTGTAGCTGGATGGATTTTTCCAGTTTTCAACTGCAACCAGAATATAAGAAATGATGTTTGATTGTGTTTAAGTCATTTTCAAACAAAAAACGTAGCCAAAAAACCAAAACAAAACAAAAATGCTTATTGGCCGTTTTCCTCAAGTAAACGGCCAATGTATTATCGCACACCAAACTAATATTGGCCTTTTACTTAATATAGCGATATGTTTTTCAATTATTTTTATGGCATTTGGGTTTTTACAGATAATAATACTTCGAATACAGATCCTGAATATGAAATAAAACGAAAATCCCAAATTTTGTTTATTAGCCTTTTTCAAAAAAAAGGCGAGAAATACAGAACATGATAGAAACAATTGACGGATGATTATGCCTTAAACGGAGAGTTAATTTGGCAAAAATTTCAACCAAAAAGATGTTTGTTTTTTTATTCCGTCAAGTTTTATTTGGATAAGGTGAGGCTTTCTAGCAATTTGTAAACTAAGCCTGTGACATATGTATAATTCAAAAGGCAACAACCTGCGACAATACACAAATGACTCAGAAAGTGCCTGAAGAGCAGATACGCTATTGATTCGTTTTAGTAGGTAAATAAACAGATCCCTATATTCCAAAATAATGATTTATAGGGTTTAATTTTCTAACTGAGTCGCTTTCGATTTGTCATGAAAGGCTGAGAAAGTCTCGAAAAGCGGCTATCGTTAAGAACGGAAAATGCAGTTTTTTCGCTAGTTTTTACACAAGCCTCTTGAAAATGAATCATTTTATTCGAAGCATTGTCAGAATACTACTGATTGATTTTCATGAATACTTTGCGAACGATGCGTAAAAAACTTTTTTTGTTTTTGAAGATGTCGTTTTCGAGGCTTTCTCAGTTGAACCTTAACGACTGGCAGCCTTCCGCACGAACAGGGAACTAAAAAGGTTTACGGTCAACTAAAATATCTTGATACTCAAGCCATCCAAATCAACGGCATTGCTTCCCCTTTCCCTTACCTACTAGAATAAAAAACCACGAATAATATCCAAAAATTAATTTAAAAGCTATGTATTTTTTTAGTAAAAGAGCATCAACAGCTGCAGCATGATTCAATCATCGGGTTGCAAAACAATTAGTTTCATTTATAAAATCCAACTGCAATCACTTCCTACTGGGCATAAAATCGAAATTGTTCGTGACACATTCTGGAAAAAGGAAAAACTACAGTTCGGATTTTCCAAACTTATGACAGCTGTACTCACTTTCGGAATCAGTCCAACCAACGTGGGCTCCAAGTCGCTTGTTTTCCTGGCTCAACCAGTCATGTAGCGGTTTGAAGTACTCCAAGATGGCATCGGCACTCATTTTACGTTCTCCCGTCAGGATCTCCATCGCATCCGGCCATGGCTTCGAGGCTCCCAGCGAAAGCATCTCCCTGAAAAAACAGTATCCAAATCATTTCAACGATTGCTTACAAATTGTACTATACGAAAGGGGTTCATTACTTGAGCTTATTTCCCGCCTCGGTACTTTGATAGATGTCACAATTGTTCAGTGTCTTTTCCGAATCACCTGGAACGTACTCTCCGGCCAGTTTGCAGGCAGCCTTATGGAATTGAAATTGGATCACATATGACACAAAGTAGCGCAAATATTCGACATCAGCCGACACATGATACTTGGCAGGAGGATCAAAGTCCTGCTCGCTACGAACCACTGGAGGTTCTATACCAGAAAACTGACTACGTAGCTGCCAGAAGCGGCAGTTGTATTCTTCTGGTTTGATTTCACCCCGGAAAATGCTCCAGCGGTACTTATCCATGGTATAGGCGAACGGCAGGAAGACAAATTTTGTGACGCCCTGCGAAGTATTTTGTTAAAAATAAAATCAAACTAACAACTGAAGATCCGTTACCGATTGATAGAACTGGTTGATTTTTACTTGCTCGTCCTCTTCGTAGTCTTTGAGCAATCCGACCCGTTTCAGGTGTTTCGGCGTTGACACTGAAAGTGAAAGAACGTCGCCCACGGCCTCGTGGAACCCGGGATTCGCTCCCCGTCGGTATTCGACCGGTTGATGCTGATACTGCAGATAGTACTGGATGTGACCGAGTTCGTGATGAACTATGAAGAATTCACGCATGTTAACCCGAGTGCACTGCTTGATACGAACGTCATCCTTCGCGAAAAAGTCCCAGGCGCTGGCATGACACACCAGATCCCGCCCGTCTGTCGGTTTCTCCAGGATGCTCTTGTCCCAGAATGCTCTGATTCAATAGGATAATTGTAGAACAAACAAATGCCATTAGACGGAGATAACTTACTGTGGTAGTTTCGTCATATTTAAAGATTGAAAGAAATCGTCGCCCATCTGGAACATCTTCAGCGGAGTATAACCTTGTTTTATCATTTCGTCGGTTACATCTAAAAGTTTCTTCTCCGGGAAGGGAGTAGTGAAGTCAACAATCTGAAATTATAGATAGGTGTCAGTTTGTTTTCTTTCAATGAGAGAGTAACAGCAATACATTATCCCAAGTTTGTCCCCACATGTTTCCAAGTAGATGAATCGGAATTGCTCCTTTGGCGGAAACCACACTCGCTCCGTACTTTTCTCGCAACTTAAAGCGAACGTAAGCGTGAATTTGCTCATATAGCGGTCGAATTTGGGTGATCACGTCCTGCACCTGTTGCTCGAAAGTTGGATCATCGTATTCTCCTAACCACACTTCCGCTCCGTTATTGAAACCTATACAATTTAAGTAAGAATTCAGATAAAAGACCAACAGATCACACACTTGAAAACAAACCATTTATCTTAGCTGACTCCTTGTTTAGTTCTACATACTTTTGGAATGATTCTTTGACCGGCTTACCAGCCTTGTCGTGCCATTTAACCCAATAGTACCTCAGCTCCTCCGGGTCGCGGCTGGTGGCCATAACTTCCGTTATTTCTGCAATAATATAAGATACACATTGAACATTAGCCTTAAACAAGAATCAAATTTTTCGTTCCCTACCCGGATCCAAGGCCAGATTACAGTTGGACTCGTCCTTGTACGAGCAAATTTTAGCTTTCGCATAGTTCGACTCCATACTGGAAACCGCAGCGAACAACTCCTTGAACTGATTCTCCGGTAAGGCGGCATAGTCCAGCTTGGCCAGTTTCTTGATGCGACGCTTCAAATCTTCATCCCGGAACGATCGATAGTCATGCTGACGAACATCCTGGGCTACAAACTGAGCAAAAAGCACAAAGCAAAACAATAGGTCATTGGTTCTATTCAGCTGCAGCAGCAGCAATGGCTGTTTCGCCATTACCTTAGCAACCGCGGCAAACTCGGTCGCCGCCTGTCCCTTTCGTATCAGGTTCGGTTCGGTTATGTTGGATGCGTAGGCCCAGGCAGCATGCGTTTGTTTAGCTTTTGCCTCTTGGTAGTGCTTTTCACATCGTTCCACCAGTCCTCTAGCCTTCCGTTCAGCGTCGGTTTGTGAATCGCTTGATGACGACGGCGAAGACGACGACCGCCGAACGACGCCCGCTTGCAGAGTGCCAATCGTGAGAATCACGATCAAAATGGAGATGAAATACGGTGGCATCCTTGTCGGTAGGTCATTGGATAGCTTCCAGTAAGTGATCAACGGAGAAACTTTGGTCGTAAAATTTAGCTCACTATCAGTTAGAAAATTTTATGACCAACAACAGCTGATAACGGTTTCTACTTACAATATGTGCGGGTTTATATGGATGTGATCTTCTCGGATGCCGGCTGGGAACTGAACTCAAAAGCAATGCAAACAATGGTCAATGGATGAATTTGATGTTTTGATTTTTTTCTAGTATTGGTAGTAGCTGGAGCTCTAAACCGCGTGCTGTGATGGTTTTCTTCACACTGATGACATGAAGCTTTTTTGGTCAAATTTATTTTAGGGGTGACTAGGAAGAGTTGAATAAATTCACCGTTTACAAACTGTACGGAAAATTGTCGGTTTTAACGGTGTGTGCCGGGTAACCACATGTTCAACGCAGACACTTGGTGTCTTCGAAAAGATTATTCTGAAAAATTGCTGAAATATAGCAGGAAAATCTACAAACCGATTTATTTCGACCAACGGCAAGATCGAAGCAGTCTTAGACACATGCTTTTTAACGTATAGTTACGTTCTTTTTGTCGATATAGGGATGCTAATTCAACAAAAATGATGTGTAACGAAGAGTAGTTAGGTAAGCGTTGCATGAGCTATTTCACGATAAATTTTTGATTTTTGTCCGCGTACCGTTCAGAAATTCTAAGAAGAGATTCTAATAGATTGATTTTTGATGTTATGGCATTGAAAATTTGAATAATGTAAAGCATAGTCAAAATACCATGATTTTCCCACAGAAGGTTGCGATTCCTTAGCCTGCTACCCTTTATTATAAACACCAGCAAACACTTGATCCGGCTGTTCTCAATTATAGAGAACATCCCAACCGCGTGTTTTCAGCTTTGGGGAATACCTTGAAGCTTGTACGAAGCCGTTGTTTAAAACGATGTGCTATTTATGTTTAACGCATTCAGTCAAATGGTGTCGAATTTTATCGACTTTTGGGCCTCGAAGCAATCGTCCAAATACGGGGGATACGCGAATCCCATACACGGTTGCGCACTGTATGTGTAATTCTATCTAACTCTGATATATGTCCAACGAAATAAATGCAATTTTATCAATCGATATTCTAGATATTCTAAAAATAGCCTAAACACACGCTCTGAAATCGAGAAAATTATTTTAACGTTAAATAATTCTAATCCCTCGCCTTCGGGCAACCGTAATTGCATGTTTGATGTTGACTCGTACTTCTCATGTTCATTCTAGTTACTACGCTCTTGACCCTATTCTTTTTTGAAGTAGAATAAACGCTGCCCGTGATAACAAATGGACCAGGATCATCACCCGTCATTTGCAGCTGACCATTCGAAATGACGAAGAGCTGAACAGATTGCTCTCCGGCGTGACTATTTCCCAGGGTGGTGCGTTGCCTAATATCCAGGTCATTCTGCTGCCAAAGAAGACCGAAAAGAAACCAAAGAAATCGGCTACCACCGGAGAGAAGAAGAAAAACGCTGGTAGTGGTGGCGAGAAAGCCAAAAAACCAAAATGAAGTCTGGTAGATTCTTTAACAAGTTAAATTTGATTCTGTCTGACCCTGGGGAGTAAAGCCATGTCAAGTGATCCTCGAATTTTTCGCAAAATCACCGATTTTCATGAGGTATATTTTATTGTATAGGGATTATGGTGAATAGCTTTTGGTATAAATATTTCGTTAAAACTCCCTTTTTTCTTTGAGATATTAACCCTTAAACTTTCTTGTATAATAAAATTGTAAATTTTATATCTCAAAAACTACTAAAGATAATTGAATGTATTTTTGTACACTTATAGAATGATATTAACACTATCTCACAAAAATATATCTATTGTATAATTGAGTAAATAACGTTACTTTGCAACTATTTAAAAATTTCAATTGCATTTTTTCTTGTGTTCTTCACGCTAAAAATTTTCAGGAAGTACATCGAATTACGCAGCAATTCTTCACCTTCAAAAATCTGTATTTATAATTTTTCATTTTTGTTCCTATCGAAAGTTATGGATGATTTTGTAACGGTGTGTTCCTTCAACGCATGGTCCACTTTGATGCAGCCCGCGAACACTTACATATTGGCAACGCCGCACGTCGCCACGTCCTGATGCGCATCGCTTTGGAAAAGTGTATCTCATGTCCAAAATTGCCATCTCTGATATTAGAGTAAAAAGACAAGCTTTTCTTTACGGATTATTGAGAGTAAATGCTTTTCGAGTGATTTGCATACTTTTAGCGTTATTATATTTTTTGCGAGTTATTGAGCAGTGGACATGTTTGAACCTGCATGGATACGATTTTTTGCAAAGTGACATATTTCACCACTTTTTTGTTAGTTGGTTCTGTCTGAGTGGTAGCACGGTATGTTTGCTCGCATTGTTGTTTATAATGTCGTTTTCGATTGAGAACCTAGACACTAACCCGGGTTAGTTGCTTTAAACAAACCTTTTTAATGGAACTGAGTTGGGTTCTCGCAAAACAGCGGTGGTGTGAGCGAACCCGAAATATTTTTCAGGTTGGAACCCCAACTCGGTTTTCAGTTCAGTGACCATTCATAAATTACGTAACTCAAAAATTGCCCAAAATTGACTCTGCCTCCCCCCATGTTGTTACAAATTTCTCCACTCCCCTTCTCCTATTACGCAACAAATTCCTAGAATTTTTTTTCTTCTTCGGTGAAAACATGTTACGTAACGATCTAGCTAACTCCCCCCTATGTCACAACATGTCACAACTTGTTGTACCCCCTCCCCCTAAAAGCGTTACGTAATTCATGAATGGTTCCTCAGTGGCGCATAACCTAGGTTCGAAAATGGCATCAAACAAACGCTTTAACGGCAGTTAGGTCTGAAACTGAGTTAGTTTCTGCCTCAAGCAAAAACGACATAAGTAAGATCATTCAGTAAACAAAAACATGTGAAGTAAAGTACTGTTGTCATAAGTTGTTCCACTTTCCTGTATAATATTGTAGACAAATAATGAATTTGAATAAAACATAGACGTACTTTGACTTACAAAAGTGTCTTTGAAGATAGCAATAACATAAACTCATTACATAAGTTAATTTTCGGTTATTTGCGATACAGTTTAATTGTAACGATAAATTATAATAAGAAAGTATTTATTAAACTACTAGGATTTTTGTTGTGCACTTCGGTCAAAAAAATATAAAATGATCTCAAAATATCCGGAAAACATTCATCTTCGTTAATCCCTATAGAAAAGTTTGTTCTTTTGCAGCAATCGAGAGATGTAGCTTCTGTTAGTCATGCGATGCACACTTCCAACGCGATGCGCATTAGAACGTCGCGACGTACGGCGTTCCCAATATGTAAGTGTTCGCGGGTTGCATTAAAGTGGGCCATGCGTTGAAGGAACACACCGTTACTAAATCATCCATAACTTTGGATAGGAACAAAAATGAAAAATTATCAATACAGATTTTTGAAGGTGAAGGATTGCTGCGTAATTTGACATACTTCCTGAAAATTTTTAGCGTGAAGAACACAAGAAAAAATGCAATTGAAATTTTTAAATAGATGCAAAGTACCGTTATTTACTCAATTATACAATAGATATATTTTTGTGAGATAGTGTTAATATCATTCTATAAGTATACAAAAATTCATTCAATTATCTTCAGTAGTTTTTGAGATATAAAATTTACAATTTTATTATACAAGAAAGTTTAAGGGTTAATATCTCAAAGAAAAAAGGGAGTTTTAACGAAATATTTATACCAAAAGCTACTCACCATAATCCCTATACAATAAAATATACCTCATGAAAATCGGTGATTTTGCGAAAAATTCGAGGATCACTTGACATGGCTTTACTATCATGTAACATTACGTGATAAGAGAGCAAACTTCACCATCGAAAAGCTGTGTGTCCCATTTGGTGGCAATTCGTACAATTCATGATCCGCGGCACAAAAAGGCGAACAGGCAGATGGACCTTGTCAAAGAGGAGGTAGTTAGGTAGGGCAGACCCGGCGAAGATCACCCGATAGCAGTCTGAGTGGACATTAGATTGCCCAGAAAAATAATGAATTTTTGAAAACTCAATCGGCCCACCCCTGATTCGATTCCTAGTCCCACCAGGAGTTCTTGCACCAAATTTGAATCAAATCGGACAAGCCTAGCTACCGGACCAACGCGGCTGAAGTTTGCATGAGATTTTTCGACAATTTACATGGAGAAAACCCACAAACTCGCATTTTTGCCGTTAGGTGGCACTGTATGCATCGTATTATCATTGTAAGTGAAAATAAGAAAGATAATTTAATTCTCTACAACTTTGTCGAAGACTGCTAGTCAATCCGGCTTTGTTAAAAGAAGTGATTAAAATTTTAACGAAGTGATGTCTGAGTCAGTTTTCTATGGGGCCTAGCAGTGCATGGTTGTGTATCAGTACTCGATTCCCACGAACTATACATTTTTGCGAAATAACCGTTAGGTTTAGCTCAATAGTATGAATCTGACTCAAAATGTAGTGTAGTTTCAAGATATACAGGTCTCTTCTTGCGCATTTTTGCGCCGAAGTTGTGATATCTAGGTTTTTGAAAATAGCCATATGGAGACGCCCTGTAGCTGATGAATCTTTTTACAAATTGATTGCCTAAACTTCATCATATTACTGAAAAATTCGTGATTTTTACTAGTTTTGTCTGCTATCCGATGTGATTGGGTACTATTATTAACGTGTATATTAATCCTTTAATGACCAACGCCTTAAAATGGGTTTGCATAAAAATAGTCGAAAAAATGGAATTTCAAAACTGATAGCAGAAATGGATTAACTATTAAAACAATTAAAACATAGTAACACAGAAATGGATTAAGCGACCCAAAATTAGTTAAAAATATAATTTTTAGCCACAAAAACCAATTTTCATAATTTTGTCACAACTTTGTATGGACAGGTGCCACTGTGCGCATTCACGAAAAACACATTTTCAGCAAGTATTGTAAAGTATGAGATTTTTCGGTGAGCAATTGTGTGCTTTATAGACAATCAAGTTATTCAAACTTCGCTTCCCATTCTAAAAAAATCACTAATCCATATTTCGGAATATCTTATCAAAAATGACCTCACAATAATTCATGCAGGTATTTTATTTGACATTGATATGATTTGATAACTGGTAAGAGATCGCTAAGAGATCAGTTATAATATTCCATTCCACAGTGTTTTAAAGTGTTTTTTTTGTTTTTTTTTTGAGCTTGAGATCTCAATATTAATAGCGTCTAAACTGTCAACTTTGTTTGGAGGAGTTCTTGTCTTTATGATTGCGCATCTACAGGAATATATTGTTCAGTGATTATTTCACCCATAGGTGATATACGAAATTTATTTCCTGAACTAATTAAGATAGAGACTTTGTGTCTTCAGCAAAGTTGTAGACAATCACTACAAAGGAAATTGCTGAAGACACCATATATGTAACTTTAATAGTTTTCGAGTTGTGGAACATGTTATATAGAACACCCCTTAAAATTAATTCCACAAAGTTGTTTGCGGGTGGGTCCAATCAGATATTTTTGCGGAAGAAAGTAATCTCCTATCTGTTGTAGTTGAAAAGTTATTCCAAATTTTGCTATATTTTTAGGGTAACTTCCACAACTTTGCCGAAGACACAAGGTATCTACCTTAATTATTTTGTTTATTTGTTTATTTGGGAAGCATGAAAAAGCTCACTGAGCTGAATTTCATTTTAACTCTCTCTCCAGCAGGCATGAAATCTCCTCATCAACAGATAATAGACATCCAAATGATACATTTCGACGCTTTCAACTACAATTAAAACCAACAGCATAATCTTAATAACTAGGAACTAGCACTAGACTACAGCTAACAAAATAGCGATTTTGGAAACGATTTCTTGACAGCATTATGTGACAAATGGGAGTCGAAGACATTGGAACAACGATTGAATAAACGACACATACTGACGAAAGGTCCGTTATAACCATAATTTGTTCTGGCTACCGGGATGCGAAAGAAAGGATGGATTCGAAGACTACGACGACGAATGTCGATGTCCAAAAGTTGTAGAAGTTCAGAACAGTCGATTCGAAATTGCAGTAGATCGGCAATGAAAACGGTCTTCGAAACAACCCGGTGTACAGACAGGAGATCGAGGTCAATAAGCTTCGGTTATATCCGAACACTTGGAGGCATTTAACACCATCCTATTGGCATAGCACCAACTGGTGAATACATCCAACTGGGACTGCAAGTATTCTGCGTCTTTGGCATATCTGATAAGCTGAAATGGTTTGAAGTCGTCAGTGAACGAAAGCTTCATACACTTCAGCAAATGGTTTAGGTCGTTTAAATAAGGCAAAAATATGAAAGGTTCAAAATGACTTCCCTGAGGAACTCCCGAGCTGGCAGCAAATGGTGATGTCATGCTGTCTCCATTTTTCACTGCCATTTCACGCTCGGTTAGGTACGAGTAAAGCCAATCCAGAAAAGAGTCAAATGCCTCGGAGAAGTGGGTATAAATGGAATCTACCTGTAGTCTGCTTGCAAACATTGACTGATGAAAGATGTGTAAGATACCAAGTTTGTAATAGTTGACCGTTTAGGCATGAGGCCATGTTGGATCTCAGATATGTAGCTAGAGTTATGAGTGATACAATCAAGCAGAATCAGTTCGAATAGCTTAGATACTGCATATAATGCAGCTATTCCTCGATAGTTCGAAATAACGCTTTTGGGGTTGCCACCCCTCCGGGTTTAACCCGGAGACTCCGGTTTTTGGAGACGAACCTTGGGCCTCCGGGTTTTACACCAATTTCTCCGGTTACAATAATTTTAACTGAATTTATTTCAAACGAATTCTTTCGGTGTTAATGTTGGTTGCTCCTGCAGCGGTACTAAACTGTTGGCCAGGGAGAAAGCCATTGTTCCTTTGTTGGAGTTTCCCTTGTGAAGGGGAGAGACGTTTTGAGTTCCTCTCATCAGAATCCGACATTAACTTAGTGACAGGATTAAATTAGCGTCGAATTGATGTTATTTCTAAACATAAAAACACCTTTTGTGTTTCTGAGCAAGAAAAAGAGTATTGATTGAGCTGATGAGAATTATTGGAACTTCCCTAGTGATTGTAATGACAAATAACCGATTTTTTGGCGTCCAGCGAAAAATTCCGAAAGACACCGTAGTGTGCTACCCAGACGCAGCCGCTCTCCTGCCTGATTCTCTCTACTTCTCCTGTAAGCTCTGGCAGAAAGAAATGCTTCTTCGGTTTATCCTCCACAGCGAGAGTGGCCGGTGCTTTTGAATTTTTGTCGTTGGCTAGAGAAATGAAATTGCACACTTATCTAAATCGACAAAACGGTTTACAAAGGCGAAAATATACAGCCTAATGAGGAAAGTTCAGAGCAGTGGTGTACATTATGCTTTGCCAAAACAAAGCACTAAACGGTATATGTGAGTTAATTTTAGTAATTGATACCTCGACGAGTTACACTTGTTATACTTGTCTCATTTAAACTCAGCAGGTAGGTCTGCTTTCAACGTATACTCGTGTTTCGAAAAACCTTTCATAGGTCAGCAAGACGCTACGGGTGAAAGCATCACTGGTGGTGGCAACCCTATTCCCTTTTATGAACACTAGGAAAATGTATGATTTTTCCATAAGTAAGGGAATCTTCCTGACGACAGAGAGCTACTGAACAGTATTGATAATGGAAGCTGGAGCAATTTTTTAGTGCGACAGATCGAATTCCATCGGGCCCTGGACTAGACGATGACTTCAGCTTATAAAATGCTCTGCTGACTGCAGCGGATGTAATAATAAGGTGAGATCCAAATCGAGAGCCTAGAAGAACGACATTAGCAGCTGCGGAGATTTAATCAGTTAAGATTTGTTCAGAAAAAAACGCTACTAAAATGTTGGAGGAATAAGAAACATATTTCGGACGGAGTTGACGCTTGAAACCCGTCGAGTGACATATGAGATGGTAAACCGGCTTCTTCCCGCTGTTCGTTGACATGATTTCAGAAGATTTTATGGTTGGTTCTAATCTTGTTTTGCATATTTTGATTGTAGGAATAGTAAAGAGTCTTATTCAATCGTTTATTGTTGTTTTTGAGGTAAAAGTAATGCGATCTAAGGTGGAGTGAAGGTTGCTTCGGTAATTTTTTTAATGCGGAACGTTTAGCGCATTTGTAGCATTTCAAAATGGAGTTGGACTACCGCAGGCCCGATGAGAGGGGGAGGCAGCCATGGCAATTGCCCTGGGTCGCATTTGGGGGCCCGCGTTTTTACCCGTAAGATGAGCGAACACGTCCGGTATTCACAGAAGAGCAATAAAAATAGCAATAGTAATTTCTTTGTAATCATTCGCTTTATTAAATTGTTAAATGATAAAAGTATAAAAAATGCCAACTTTATTCGACAGTTGACATTTGTTAAATCAAACGTTCTTAAGGGAGTTGCCTACTTTGTGTACAAGTTAAGAAACGAGTTTTTTGCTTGAATTGTCCGTCAATACACTACAAAATATTGAGAAGCCAATTCAAAGTATTTTCGAAGAAAGCAATAGAGCGTCAAACAAAAATGCGAGGGCACGGACAAACGCATCCGTCCTCTTCTACGTTCGCTTCTTTGCTGGTGGTGCCGGTTGTTGGCTTGGAGACACTGGGCGTGATTGTTTTTGAGTGAATATTTATTACTGTCAGATCCGTAGATATTGGTTTTGTAGCCGTTTGTGGTTTGGCATAAGATAACGGTGTGCTGTTTACGGTTATAGTAGGTGAGCTGTTCTTAGCTGCTTTTGCAAAAAGTTTTCCGTGGTGCAGTGTCTTTTTGTAGAATTCGCGCATGGGAATCTACCATGGTTCCCTAACCAGTATTGTCTGAAACGTCCTATTTTTAGATGTTCCGCCTAAAATGGTGTTGCATGCTGTTCCGCGAAACAAACTAATGTACCCACCCTTCCTCTCTTTTGTTTGACATTCCGACTGTTTAAATTGACGATTTAGTGCCTATTGAAACGGGATTCCATCCGCAGTCGAAAACCTCGTCTCAATTCGGTATAAGCGTTTGATCACCCATGTAACCATAAGCACTAATTTAAAGATTTAGATTGACTATATGTTAGCATTCCTATTGCTAACTAGCGGTATACAAGTATTATATTTAATGATTGGTCTGATCACCTTGCTGTAACTTTCTCGCTTTCTCAAGAAGCTGTTTCCAATCCCATTAGCTCAGTGTTCAATTATCACAAAGCGAATTGGTAAAAATACAATGCTTATATTGGAAATTTAATTTTAATTAATACAGATAAAATTGAATACTCCTATTATTGACGGCAATCTTCAACTTTATCTTCGCTTGAGAAATGTTCGAAGATGTAAATCTCAACGTTCTCGTGATCCAACTATGAAATTGATCTATCAGGATTTACAAAAAAAAATTAAGCATAGATTCACACTCTTAAGAAATGAAACCTCAGAAAGCAATTCCAGCTTAGAAAGAAGGTACCACATACTTCTTACAAGCAGGGAAAAACTCGAATCTCAGCTTTTTAGCAACTTTTACACAGCTAAGCAATCAGCAAACAAAGCTTTTGCCACAAATCCACATAATTTAAAAAAAAAAAAACATACAACTATCTAACTTCAACGTTAACTGTACCGAAAAAAGAAATTAAACAGCACATATCCTAATTTGAAGCTGCTTTTATGAAAAGGTGATCATTCTACACCCACGCAATTCAGCAAATTCGCAAGCATGTGATCGGAGAGCCCGTTCATCCATTCAAAATCAAAACAATCCAAAAGCTCTCTACTACATATAAAGTTTACTCTTCAGGAGAGAGCTTCGAACCGAACAGTCGCTTCTCGCGACAAAATACCATCCATCGAACCGGTAGCCTATAAAGTACGATCAGCGGCAGTGCCCTGCACTTAGTACCGTGTCGATCTCGGTTCAGTGAAGATCTTAAAGTAGTGATATGTGGTTCCGTTTTGGAGGTGTGTTGCCACTCGCCGGCCTGGTGCTGGTCCTGGTGGGAGTTACCGCCATTAGCCAAAAGCGGCAGCAGGTTGACGAGGATGCCGAACTGATGGCCCTGAAGTATGTCAACGAGCTGGAACAGGAAGTGCTGACAAGGAACAACGAAGCGACCGAAGCATCCTGGGCGTACGAGTCCGATATCAACGAGGAGAATCTGAAACTGCGGAACGAGGTGCAAACGCGGAATGCCAACTACTTCAAGGTAGGTACCAAGTGTGTCGCGGTGTATGCCCGAGCCGTTGGATATGTGGACGGGGGAACGTCATTTCTAATTAGCATTTATGATAAGAGCAACTGATACGATGGTTGAGTTTGTCATTTTGCGGCGTTACGCGATCGAACTGGTCGGAAGTCGTTCAATATAAATTGCATCAGTTGCTGTTAAATGGTAGGGGAGGGCAGGAGCGTCGGAATGAGGCCTGTCGTCGCACAATAATTTTGAGCAGTTCATTGGCACCAGCTGAGCTGGGATGAAGTGTGATCCAATCATTTCGTTTTGAGAGAGTACTTTCTTCAAGGAACCTGAATTTCTGGTTTTGAACTTTTGGCAAAGTGGGCGTTTGGCTTATTGCTCGGATCATATGGGAATGGGAAGAATAATTATGTCGGTTGGTTACTAGAAACGTAGCTTCCAGTTGGTTGTTAATTCTGAGATCTCATATTCGTCGCTTACAAACATCAATTATGTATGTTTCCCCTCAGACTTCAGCGTAAGTTTTGATTGCACAGATCTTTTCCTTCACCCCACCGAAAAACCTTTTCAACGGGTTTTGTGCACAAATATATGATCTGTAACAACATCAGCTATGTTGCTGTCATATTTTTATTCAGTGCAATAAAACCGAAGAAAATCGTATAATCGCACAGTTATTTATGAACTGCTGGCATTTGCTATTACTACTGAGAATATACGAGGCCACTGTTATGATTGCTAACATCGGTACGTTCAAGGGTATTGTTTACTACAAATTGAAGTTGCGGTCTGTTGTCCGGTACTTTAAACGTAAATGTGAATAATTTCCGATCTGACTGGCATAAATTATTAGTGTAGTAAAATTAAAAGAAGGCTTCTGCTGCCAACACTCGCGAATTAACCGGCGCACTAAAACATATACGGAAAGCCGTTCGAACTTGAATTCTTAAACAATCGCAGATATTGCTTTAATCTGCCTTGTTTTAAAATGTTACAAAGTGGATAACTGCCGTTGTAATGGACGAAATAATTAAACTTTTGCGCAACTTGATCGAAATTAAGTACAACAATGTTGTGTATAGTGTGAAATTATTATAAATAGCGATACCAAGATTTTATTGATGCATTCATTATTTGTGATCGGATTGTCTAGTAGCACCGCTGGCGAAAAGAAATTCGCTGTTTGTCTTCTATCTCGAGGATTGTTGCATAACCTTTATCACAAACCTTTCAAATGTCAATTTTGATTGAGCCTATTTGCGCTGGGATTTCATTGTTGGACCGCAGGTATGCTAATTATCTCCGCTCCGCTCTTTTACCTGTTATCTTGGTTTGGATGTGTATTGTATTGGGTTCAGATTAAAAACACCACCTGTGAAGATGACATTGGTCCAAAACCCATAAATAAACACAGATAACTCGAAAACAATTTTAATCAATTGCATAGCAACAACTGTTAAAGTTATGTTTAGATTATAATCAAATTGGAATAGAGTTTCCTAATTCGGAAAACTTTCTTTTTCATACTTACGAATCTTTGATATTTTTAGTATGTGATTTCTTTAGCCATTTGGTAGATATTGTGTACACGGAACCTTTTATCAACAAGATCATTTAATTAAAAAATCGCCATCTCTAAAACTTTAGGATAGGGGCCATGCATAAATGACGTAGCATTTTAGGGGGTAGGAGGGTATACCGAATTTGTGACGAAGTGTGACGTGGGGGAGGGTAGGGTAAGAAGTTGTGCGACGTAGAATTAAGTTTAAATTTTTTAAGTACATCAAAACCGACTGATTAGAGAAAACAATACAATGTTCTTCCACTCCCAAGAGAAATAAATTTAAATTCATACAAGTTACTTTTCACGCGGCTTTTGATGTGGTGAATTTTACGATTTCCGGAATTGCAAGCTCGCAAAAAAAACGAAACATTTGGTATGCGGATTCAACTTGCTATTTTTTTTATTTTATTTTATGTGGAGCAGAGAAAAGCCCCCTGGAGCTAGGTTTCATTCAAACCCTTTCTCCAGCAGGCATAAAACCTCCTCAACTTGTGTACCAACAGATTACAAACATCCAAATGATACATTACACAGCTTATTTCTACAGCTAACACTATTGCAATAATTTTGCTACTGAATAACTAAACTAGGGACAAGCTAGCTAGCTTGACAAGGAATTAACAAACAATCGCTTAGTGACGGTACGGGAAAGATGAAAGTCAAAGAGGTGGGAACACCGGTTGAATAAACGACACATAAAGGGCGAACACAAAATTATTGCGACATCGAAAATGTCATGCCAATTTTCTTATAATGTTTAAAATCAAACCAAAATTTTAGGGTAGTTTTATACATATATTTACTTCAAAAATCAAAAGAAAAGTTAATCGATGGAGCCTTGAGTGTAAAATTGAACGCATTTTCGCTTGATGCCCTCCATCAAAGTCTTTACAGCGTCATCCGGTACCAGTTTCTTAGTTTTTTTATCCATTTTCTTAACATGTCCTTCTCGTCTTTGACTGTCTTCTTGCTCTTCCGAAGTTCCCGCTTCACCATTGCCCAGTACTGCTCCACCGGGCGCAGCTCCGGACAGTTTGGGGGATTCATGTCCTTTGGAACAAAATGGTCAGAATTGGCCTCATACCACTCCAGGACTAAAAGTGGCATGATGCCAAATCTGACCAAAATAGCGGAGCTTCGTCGTGCTGCTGCAAGAACGGTAAAAGGCGCTTCTCGAGGTACTCAGATTTGTAGATCTCGGCATTTACTGTGCCCTTTGTCACGAAAGGCTCACTTCTCAGTCCGCAAGAGCAAATGGCCTGCCAAATGAGATATTTGGAGGCGAACTTCGACATTTTCTTCTTCTTAAATTTGTCGTCCACATAGAACTTGCTCTTGCCGGTGAAAAACTCAACCCCGGAATTTGCTTAAAATCGGCTTTTATATATGTTTCGTCGTTAATCACACAGCAGCCATATTTTGTCAGCATCTTCTCGTAGAGCTTCCGTGTCCGAGTTTTAGCCGTCGATTGTTGCCGCTCATCGCGGTTTGGGAAGTTCTGTACCTTGTATGTATGTAGTCCAGCTCTCTTCTTTGCATTCTGGACGTAGCTCTGCGACATGCCGATCTTTTTAGCCAAATCACGGCTTGAGACGTTGGGATTTGCTTTAATCATCCGCTTCACCTTTCCCTCCGTCTTTTTGTTCTCCGGTCCCGGTTTTCTTCCAGCTCATTTGCCGTGGTCCAACGTCAACCGCTCCTGGAACCGCTTCAATACTCTGGAGACGGTTGAAGGGTGAATGTTCAACATTTTTCCCAACTGCCGGTGCGACAGGTCAGGAAATTCCAGGTGTTTGGAAAGAATTTGTTCTCTCGACTCGCGTTGGTTCACCTCCATTTTCGTTGAATCGCAAAACACGATTTCGCGTTTGACAGCATGTAAACAATATACATCAATGAGAAAGTGTGCAAAATTTGGTTGATTTTTACCCAATGGTAAAAAAGTTATGCCCTAGAGCGAGTAAAGGCGCTTTATCCTAGGCTTAACAGCCAGGGCAAGGTGTAAATACCTCTGTCCCATACCAAAGGAGTGACATTAACCTTCTTAGCAAAGTCACTCCCAACGATTTATCTTATCCCCTTCAAACGGAAACGGTTGGTACGGTTGTCCTCGTTTCTTCCTCTTTTAAGATTCAAAACGATTCGTCAATCAAATTATTCATTAATTGAATAATTTGATTGCCGTTTAATTTTGAATCATCTTTAAAACAAACTCTGCACAGTAGGCCTGGCCGTTTTAATATTTGCGACATATGAAAATATGCTTCAAATATTAATATTGACAAGAAAAACACTATAGAATAATTGTAGTGTTTTCCAGGATGCTTTTCAATACTGGCTGTGTAAGGGTTAGAATAGAATAGAATAGAATGGTAAAAAATGTATGCTCTGTTGAATGTGTCGCAATAATTTCATGTTCGCCCTTTACTGGTGAATGGCTCATTATAATCATAATTGGTTCTGGCAGTAGGAAGTAATGGATGGGATCGAAGGCTACGACGACGGATGTCGAAATCCAATAACTGGAGAAGATCAGGGCAGTCGATTCGTGATTGAAGAAGATTGGCGATGAAAGTAGCTTGGGAAACATCCCGACGAACAGATAGGAGATCGAGATCGATTAGCCTGCAGCGATCAGGGTAGGACGGAAGATTTAGCGGGTCTCTCCATGGAAGCCGCCGAAGTGCGAATCGGACAAATTTGCGTTGGACAGCTTCGATGCGTTGACTATCGTTTTGGTAATAAGGTGCCCAAATAACAGCTGCATATTCAAGCGTAGAACGAACCAAAGCACAATATAACGCTTTTAAGCAGTGCACATCAACGAATTCTCTTGTAACACAAAAAATAAATCCTAAGAGTTTGGAAGCTTTGGATATGGTGTTCTTTAAAGTTCAGTTTTGAAACTAGTAGAACTCCCAAGTCCTTCACTGAAGATTCACGATGAAGAACACTCTGAGAAATATTGTAGTCGAATTTGATCATGGAATGTTTGCGGGTGAAAGAGATGACTGAACATTTGGAAGCATTCAGTTGCATCCTGTTGATATGACACCAATTAACGAATCTATCGAGCTGGGACTGTAAGAATTCAGCATCGGTAGATATTTTAATAAGGTGGAATAGTTTAAAGTCGTCGGCAAATGATAGCTTCATACATTTTATCGAGAGATTCAAGTCGTTGAGATAGAACAAGAATATGAAAGGTCCAAGATGACTACCCTGAGGAACTCTAGAGTTGGCAGCAAATGGAGCGCTCGTGCAGTCTCCAATTTTTACAATCATTTCACGTTCAGATAGATAGGAATGAAGCCAATTCAAAAAGAGCCGCCGAATCCAAGCTTGTCTAGTTTAGAAACAGTTATCTGGTGGTTGATCTTGTCGAAGGCTGCCGAAAAGTCGGTATATATGGCGTCTACTTGTAGTTTGCCTTGCAAGGAACGGATGATGAAGGATATGTACGATATTAAGTTAGTAGAAGTTGATCGTTTAAGCATGAAACCGTGTCGGGTCTCGGATATAAAATCGGAGCAGTTATGGGTGATGAATTCCAGGACAATCTTTTCGAATAGCTTAGATACTGCACATAAAGAAGCGATTCCGCGATAGCTCGAGACAACGCCTTTGTCTCCTTTTATGAAAACGGGTAAGAGATAAGATTTTTTCCATAAATCCGGAAAAGTTCCTGAATGAAGAGAGATATTGAATAGCATTGATAAAGGAACCAGGAAACTATTAGCACAGTTTTTCAGAACAACAGAAGGGACACCATCTGGTCCAGCATTAGATGAGGACTTTAGCTTAGTGCATGCTGAACTAATTGTAGCAGTTGTAATGACAGGATGACAACCAATGAGAGGGCGTAGCGGAGCGTTGGTGGCAGCCTCAGAGATTTGCTGGCTGGTTAAAATTTCATCGGAAAAAACACTACTAAGGGGCCATGCATAAATGACGTAGCATTTTGGGGGTAGGGGGGTATACTAAATTTGTGACGAAGTGTGATGAGGGGGAGGGTAGGGTCAGAAGCTGCGCGACGTAGCATTAAGATTTTTTTACGAGAATTAAAACCCATTGATTAGAAAAAAACAATTTGATGTTCCTCTATTTACAAGAGAAATTTAAATTCACACAAGTTACTTTTCATGAAATTTTTAATGTAGTAAGTTTGTGTGTGTGCGGATTTAACTTGCTACATTAGTTAGCTAATCTTGCTAATAAGTAGACTTAGTTTGTTAGCTGAATTAAGTTTACTCTTCGGATTCAACCGAACAAAATTTAGTAATTTTGTTGAATGTATGCTTCTTAGAATCATGGGCAACTGCAGTATCGTGAACTGAGAGATCTTTTGTTCATGTTCCATGACCTATAAAACTCAAAACAAAATTATTAACGCGATATTTGTCATAAAATGGGCTTATTTTGTTCGCAATTTGCTATTAAAATGAAAATGCCGTCAAACATTTTGTAAATACATGTATTTAAAAGAATTGTAATTTAATTCATCCCTCGGTCGCGTTGGGAAGGTGGGGGGCGGTGGTTGTCAGAAATGCTACGTTATTTACAAGGGGGAGGTTAGAGTTTTGTGACAAAATGCTACGAGGGGAGAGGGAGGGGTCGAAAAACGCCGAAAAAAGCTACTTCAGTTGTGTAGCCCCTAATATTGATGGAATCTTCTTATTGTTATGTTCAGAGTTCGTATAACCAAAATTTTCTGGAACTGATCAGACTATGTACGATTTCCTCTACTTAACTAGATGGCTTAACTATCAATTCTATTTGACTAGTCGATGTAGGGTGATGTGCCAATTATGGCAGTAGAGCCTATTGTGACCCTATTTCGTACCCCTTGGTTTCGAACCAAGCATATGAGATAATGACAATATCGATTTGGCTA
This sequence comes from Topomyia yanbarensis, assembly GCF_030247195.1. Taxonomy (NCBI): domain Eukaryota; kingdom Metazoa; phylum Arthropoda; class Insecta; order Diptera; family Culicidae; genus Topomyia; species Topomyia yanbarensis. The sequence goes on along the minus strand of NC_080671.1, from coordinate 37,523,597 downwards.
AAACAGGTGTGCAAAAATAAGCTCTTTATTTGTTGTGCACATACGTATTCAGAACTATCCACTAAATCCAACTTTTAATTAAAACAAAATCACCTTATTGAAATATCTGCTGATCCGCCTCACTCGCGTAGTGAACCGAAACAGGACGCAACGGCGCTTAGCAAAATAAACACTTTCGAGCCAGCATTTACCGCCTCATATCTCGTTATTCCAGCACAAATATATTAAATATTGCACTGATACATACCTTTATTTTAGCTGGAGAACCTTTTTACGATTATTTCACTTTAAAAGCACTCGTCAAACACTAGGATATGCCTAGTGTTATAATAGGAAAATATTAAATACTGGCGTTCATAATTTTGCCATGTTTTGCCGATACACTACCACAATCAAAACAAACTTTTTTGCATCCATCGTACAGAAAAGAATCACCAGTGCGGCCAACCCAAAACATGAACTTGAAAATATATTGTAATGCAATTTCATGTATAAGTAATCAATTATTTCAAGCTATTCAACTAATTGTTGATTGCAGATATTTTATTTTCATCTGCACATACAATTTGGATCGGGAGGAAGTAATGTGTGATGTGAAACTTTATATTCCAGTTGTTAACTTTCGCATGGTTATTTTCTGCATGCGCAGTTCTGGGCGCTCTTCTACTAACAGCTGATGAGTTTCTTTCGTGTGCGTGATGTTTACGTTTGTTTTGATCGGCTGAAAAAAGCAGAATGATTTGTTTTACAAATCATGCGTTGGCGTCCATGATCTGGATACCTAATTAGAATCGACGCAAGTGAAATATGAGGCATTGCGTTTCAACTAATTGTTTTTCGATGAGGTGGAAATCGGCACACCCATGAGGCGATAATTGGAACGTTCAGGTGGGAATAGATGCACAGAATAGAACATTTATTTTCATTTATGCTGAAAGTTGAGACAATTCTGCCAAATAAGCATTATACAGATGTTTAAGAAACAGTACACTGATACTTTATTCTGAAAAAGGTTATAGGTAATATGGCTTCTTTTTAAGTTGTTCAAAAAATAGTGCGACCCTCTCCATAATGGTGCCAAAATAGGCTCATCACCCTACCTTCTTTAGAATCGTTTCAATGCGTTCTAGCTTGCTTGATATGCTTACCTGAGTCCCTCAAAGACGGCACCGGGGGTCGTTAATTTTCGTTTTATTAATTAACGAGTTTGGAACTTGCATATAATCTGAAAAGCAGGCCTACTTCTGTTGTTATTGAAGTTAGAATAGTTAACATTAACCATTGGTATCTGTTGATAGGCATTCAGGTATACGTCGAATAATGTAAGTTAAAAAGTTACAGGCGACCGTCCACTCTGAGTCATTATGAGAACGAGACAGTGACAGACTCTATTCGTGACTTGGAAAAATTGTTTGACATAAAATTTCGTTTCTCGGATGAAATCACTCCAACGATGGTGGAGACGGCACCGGTGGTTGAGTGGTAAGCGTGACCGCCACTCATTCCAGTTGGCCTGGGTTCAATTCCAGCCGAGGCCGCTGTGATTTTTCTGAGGTGAAAAAAACTGTGGTTCACGTCTTCCTTCGGAAGGGAAGTAAAGCCGGTCCATGAAATTGGTGGATCGATATCTAGTCCAGGTAGTGGAATCACCTCTCTGGCGTCGGTAAAGAAGAAGTATATCCAACTTCTATACTTTACTGACAAAAATATCCTCCTCCCGTGATACTTGTGGAGTGCGCAGTAGTATATACGGCCTCTAGCAAAAGCAAGTATCCGACTAACCATTCCTTCCCTTTCCTTCCGCGATCTACGTTCGGGCCTGGCCGGCGACGGTATTGATCAGAAACACTTTAGGATTACCAGGAGTTGCACATTGAAAGATGTTTCGCTAATCCCAAGCATAATTATCTACTGATTCCCTGTGCAACTTCAGCTAGTCCCGATCGATAACGGAGTAGCAGCTAGGGGTGGTCGCACAAGCTCAAGCTCAAGCTGAAATCACTCCAACGATGGTGGAGTTCGCAACAGTAGGTTTCCTGAATCGAAATACCATTGACATTGACGATTTTTACGCATCTCTACAGCGCACAATGCACATTGAGCCGAAGCATTTTGGAGTATACTATGCAAGTGTTGACTTCATATCATTTTATCCATACCCGAGCTGAAGAAAATAACTTCAGTATACTAAATTCGGTTATACTGTACCCAATACTTGAACACCACAATAAGGTATTGAGGAGCCTTGCATAAGTGGCAAAATACCTGAAATAATAACTGAGACATGTACTACGAATAACTAGTTGATAATTAAACGAGTTATTATAATGCCTGAATAATAACAAAACTCTTTCAACCTTCCAACAACAAAATTCACTGTATGGATGTTATCAATGAGGTATTAATTTGGTATTTGTAAAAATTACTGGAATACGTAAATAATACTAAAATAGTATTATACCTCATTGAGATATTTAGTAAATTTTCATAGAGATCCGAGAAATAGATCGAAGCGTGCTTCGTCTACCAAGAGCAGTGGTAACTTAAAATTTTAAACTCGATTATCTCGAAATGTCGTTTTTCCAACAATGGTTTTTCCGTGATCACCCACTCAACCGATTTTCTTCAATTTTTTAATTTTTCTCGCAATTTAACGATTTTTTATGCATAAGTTTTTGTTTTGTAGATGAGAATTTTTAAATACAATTTTCAGAGATTAAAACAGCGATATTTTAGGAAAAACGTTCTCGAATGAAGGAAAAAATTATTATTTATTCAACTTATCGTTAAGATACAAGGAATACTCATACCCTAATGGATTTTTTTAGTTTTATTTTAGTTGATCTGTTGGTCTTCAATCGTGATTACCGCAAACCTCTTATATAAAAAAGGGTTTCGGGGACAAAGCCATAACTCCGCCAAATATTTCTATAAACTTATGCTTGTTTATTTCACTGAAAAATGTACAACAAAATACGAAAAACTTGAAGTAATGAAATCATCGCGTTATGCCTTTACCTAAATTCAAACCTTCTTGACATTTTTCTCACAAAAAGGTATGTAACCCCTTAATACCTCAAGGAGGTATTAATAATCAATAATACCAGGTTTTGGCATGATACCAGAAAATAACATGCGCCAGTTATTTTCTCCTGGTCTGTATTAAACGCTTGGAACCCTATCCGCCTACTGCTATACAACCATAGATGCGTGGTGCCTCTCACTCTAAAGAGCCGTCCGCTTTCGTGGGTTCCTAGACACCAAACTGTTTACGGGCATTACAATCCTGTGGATAGATGTTGCTGCAAATTTAACGAAACCTTTTCGATTTTAATGTCAACAAAACCTATTTAGGCATTTCCTTTTTTGTATCATATTTACGGTGTCTACCGAAGATCGGAACAAACAAATAAAAAAACTCATGAGTGAAAGTGCACTTTCAATCATAACTTTAACAGTTCTGACAGAGCGATCGCATGTTGCTGATATTCTAATATATGAATAATATTGATCTACTTTCAACGACAAAACGTTGTTTATTTCTGAGTTTGACAGCTAAACAAATGACAGACATAAATCGTGATCATCATGTTGTCGATAACCAAAAGGGTATTTGTTGGCAACGATCGACTCTCCGTCTATCATTATTATTCATGACTTTGCATCAATTTGTATTAAACTCGACTTATTTTCAAAATTGAGAAATTTGCGGTAATTAGAATATCTGATAGTATAAGTATACGGTAGCAGAATACATCAAACTCAAGATACTATATTTATGAAATATTATCTCAATTCAGGTTTTCGTGCAATTTGCGAGCAATGCATCAATTAATGAGTCGAATTAAACTAACGTGTCCGTCTTGGGCACAGTTCCCCTAATAATCCGTAGTCCGTATTTAATTTTAAATATATCTTTTCATATTATCTTGATACCTAACATTGCTAACATTCGATTGGTGGTACGAAACCAAGGTACTACTGCTCAAAACAAAGAGAAACCTTGGTACAACATTCCATCGCAGAACTCAACGTTTTGTTTCGACAGACTTTGCGGATTTTTAATGATAGTGCAGAGTCAGCCCTATGATTGCTCGGACCACTAAGAACCCATCCTGGCTCTAACATACGGTGCTACTTGTTTTTAAATCAAAACAGTAACTATCCCAAGAAATTTTCTGCATGCTCACCACAGCCTCCACACGAGAGCATCTGAGTGCGTAACGTAATTAATGCGACTGTTCCGATTCCACACTCACAACAGTTAGCATATGTATAAAATCGACACACCTCTGTGCGAAATTATATGATGTATCTTTGAACTGCCAATTAATTATTCAAACATACAACTCACGGGCAGAGGGCTTCCATGGGGTAGCGGTTATGGCTAGTCAGTTGATGCGGTTCAATATTCGTTTCTCCGGAAATGCAGTAAAAAGCAGTAACCGAACGGTTCAGAAAGCTACCATCAATAAGTCCAACTACAAGTTTTATCGTGTTTATAAAAGTAATATCGTTAACATCCCTTAATTACGCCCTCGCGGTTTCGCGATAGGGGCTTACTTCGACTTTGCATGTTCGTTTGATATCATCGCAGTTATCTAAATTGCTTACTCATTGCCGGTCATTTCACCGGGCGCCTCGATCCTCCCCTTGCTCGATTACCTTCACAAGCATCGATCGTCCATTTACTAAACTCGCTGTTTGTTTGGGGTAAACTTTCGATTGCAACAGCAGCTGCTCGGATGACCCACGAAGTGCTCATCTCAATCCGTTACGCTACGTTTGGACGAATTCTCACGATGCGCGCTAGATATATGTATATGTTGGGCCGTAATCGAAGCAGGTGCCCCGATGATCTCCGGTAGTGTTTAGTGATTGTTGAGATTTGATCGGATGCGCAGAGGAGTTCGTCGCCGTGTTCGCATCGCCAAAACTGTCGCTGTTAAGTAATCTAATTTATTTAGTGTGCTTAGTGATCTCATTCCAAGAGGACCTTTCCGATATCACATGTACCATCGATCATGCCACCTTTCGGTTGTCGTGTTGATTATAACGTTCCTGACCGAGCTGGACTCCCGCGTGGCTTTGCGGTCCCCGAACTATGCTATCAGTTCGACTGCGGCCGCTTTTTTGGCCTACCTGGAGCCGATGTTGTTGGAGCGTACGAATCAGGAGATGAATGCTGCGTGGAATTATGAAAGTGATATCAGCGAGTATAGCTCGCAGGTCGCGCAGAATATTTCCATTGACAATGCGAAGTTTTTTAAGGTATGATGCTTTTTTCAGTGGTTTCATGTGAAAAATGGCATGAAATGATTTTGCATAATTGACAATTAGGATACTACACTAATCCCTAGAAATTCTCATTCAACTTATCATAATTATTTTAAAAAATGACTTTAAAACTTGCTAAAAAATAAGACATGTTTGAAGCGCTTGGGAAAAATTAGCACCCTCTGGTGAAGTTGAAACCGTAGACGAAAAAGAATAGCTTCCCACTATATTAACTATTTAATACAATAGTTACTGTCCAGAGTAAGAAAAACAAAAAAATAATAGATGGATGACTCATGAGAAGCAATGTCAGAGACATATCGGGAGTGAAGGCTGTTAATTCGACTCAGGATTTTTTACTATTTTTTGAAAGATTTTGTTATGGTCATATGTCTGTAAAGATCCGATTTTAATATAGTTTTCGGCATTATTATTATTTTGTTAAAACTAGATGGAAGGTATTTTATAAGATTAAACAACCAGCAAATCAATATCTTGACGGACTTTCAGGCGTAGGGGAGAGTGAGGACACTTGATCCTTGGGGTTATTTGATTCCCTGGTGATATCTCATCTTCAAAAGCCACCACAATATAAAAAGAAAATGGAATATTTGGTCGTTTATGATGTTTTCAAAATAAATCTAATGTGTGTTATTTGGTTTGGAAAAGTTGTACAATATTTTAGAAAATATGTGTTGATATCCATCTCGAAGATCTTTTTACAATCTTAACCTTTGTATGAACTAATTATATATGAATATTTTCAAGTACGATTACTTTCTAAAGGCTTTTGCCTAGAAAAAAACCCTTTTTCGAATAAAAAGTTTCATAACACATACAAAAAAATTTTATTCGCCTCATACAATAGGTATCTTTGATCCCTGTATCACTGGGTACACTTGATCTTTATCAATAGATCTCTCAAACATTTTCGAAATGTATAGACATAGAAAAATATCATTTTCATAAAGTGCCTGGCACTATTAACCCTTTCACGTCCAACTTTTTTCTAGTACATTTAGGGTTTCAAAACTATTTTTCGGTGGGGTTAAGAATCACGAAAAACCTATCTTCATAAAGATAGGTGCTTCCATGGCAGTGTTAGAAGCTGGTAAATTTTTATCTTCTAATGCTTAATACAATTCTCCTAGAATAATTACAATAGTCCAATTACGTGGAAAACGTAGACAACGACAGTCTAAATTGTAAAGTTTTATCAGTTTTCAACAATATTGCACCATAACGAAGATATATCAAAAAATCATTTTCCGTCGTCAACGTAAACTGTCCCTGGCAGCACTGCTCCATCGGAATCCAATCAGACTAATTGCAATAACTTCAGTTCTAGAGTTGATCCTTGTAACTGTTAATACTCAAATTAAAGACAATAATTACATTAATGAGCCTTACTTGTTTTGTGAGCAAATCTCGCCTCAAACAAAAGTTATAGCGGTTTAAAAACGTTGTTGTCCACAAACCACATGGGCAAGAATGGGTTAATTGATCTAAAATATTTTTTCCGTGGACAAATTATGGTATAAGTAACTGAAGGTTTACCGCAAATTCTTGTCTTGAGTTTCTACTGTGATTAAAGTTTGTCGTGCATCTAAAAAGGTAGTCTAATTAATCAATTTGTCAGGACAGGTAATTAGCTGAACATTCGTGTATATTAGTTATGGTGTGCTTTGTTTCTTTAGCCCTAGTAGGCAGGGGATCAAGTTACCACACGTTTTTACAAAAAACCTCGTTTTGACAAGATTTTCAAATTTGTTCATATTACTCAGTGGCGTAGCCAGAAATTTGGTTTGGAGGGGGTTTCGATGAAAATCGCATTTTTTTTGAAATAATGCTAAAATTTAATATGAGTTTGATAAATTATTGAAAACTCCAAAACATAAGTAGTCTAACAGATGTCATTCCATTCTACAAAAAAGAAGGATTAACATGGAACAGTTTTCAAACCTCTATAGATTATTTTCTTGTATAATATGTCAATGAAGTCAAAAATTGCGATCTTTTAAAGTGGGATAAATGATCTAAAAAATTTTCAACGTTCAAGATCATCTAATATAATAATCCTTGACTTTGAAGGTTTGACAGCTTCGGGAAGTTATTATGGTTATTAGAATTATGGTGAATTAATTTTTCAAAAATATTAAGAGACATGGTGCCTTCAGCAAAGTTTTTGATAATGTCATTTCAAACAATTTTGTTGAAAATATGAAGGCTACATGAATTCAACATATAGGGATTTAAATGGACTGGGCTTGCTATATTTCTTCTTAGTGAAGAAAAATTTAGGTGAAAACTATTTTTTTCTGCGCTACGGATAAAATTGTTTGAAACAATCATTGCGAGTTAAGAACACAAAACCTATAACTAAATTATGGATGGATGGAACTGAAACTTGCGTTTCGACTTCATCTCATCAGAATCCGACACTAACTTGGTGGGTGGACTAAGCTTGCGCTGAATTGATACTAGCTCCTGAAAATGGAATCACTCTTTGTGTTTTTGAGTCCTTTTAATATCTGGGAATTATTTGTTTTAAATCCAGCTCCCTTATTTTTTGTAAGCTTCAAAGGCACCTTGAACGCAATGTGAATTTATTATTTAATTACCGCAGAAGAGATTTATCAAATACAGTAATTTCAGAATAGCTTGTTGTAAAGGTTTTCTACTACTATATTTCGATACTCTGAATATGTGGGATATTTATGTCTTTGACTAAGTTGTTTGAAATAGCACTTTCGAAAACTTTGCTGGAGACATTAAGTCTCGACCAAAATTTAGTTGAAGAGTAATTCTTGTCTATAATTACTTCTAGGAGGATTAACCGTCAAAATTATTCTATCAGCAGATGAACAGTTTTACGTTTTGAAATTCTTCAATGTTACATAACATCGAAATTTGGCAGTTTCGAATGAATGTGATCGTGACCGTTAAAAACTTATCGAGCATTAATTTTACTTTTCTTCATTAGTCAACCTCACAACTTGCAGTACTAGTACGTAGCACACAAAATTTTAGTACACCATTCATTGCATCCTGCTAAGAGGCTATTCATATAGTTGATAATACAACAAAAATCCAATGCTCATAAAACCGATCCTGACCTGCTAGAGACAAAATTACATCAGCTTTCAACTAGTTTCTGAAATGTTATTCTTGTTGTTAAGCATATTGAATTGTTGTCTAAACTCTACACAATCTAAAAAAATACATTTTCAGCTAATGTTGAAATGCATGTAAGTTTTCGGTAAACAAGCTTATGTTTTATATGCAATCAACCTATTCAAATTTAGATTCCCATTCGAAAAATTGTCTCTAATCCATATTTTGAAGCATCTTTCCAAAAATGAGCTCATAATAATTCAGACAGTTATTTTATTTTACATTGAAGTAATTTGACAACTATGGGACTTTGGTTAAGAGATAAGTTACAAGATCCCCTTCCCATAATTTTCCAAAAGTTCTCATGACGCTTTAAACACAGTTCTCAATGTAGTGATCAGAGAATATTTTTCCAAAAATATTTTGTGGAATATTAAATTAAATTCGTCAGCATCAATTTTTTTTCAATCCAATTAATTTTGTTTTGGGGGGGGGGGTTTAACCCCCAACCCCCCCCCCCCCTGGCTACGCCACTGATATTACTGACAGGGCATAGTAATCGGATTTACATATTATTCATAACTCTTACAATTCAAATTGACTACATAATGGCGAATTTCACAATTAAAATTTTTTATCATTGAAAAGTTATGAGAAAAAAACAAAAGTGGGATCAAGTGTACCCACTCTCCCGTACAGTATTATTGCAGGAATAGTACAACGATCCTGCTGAAACCGAGAATTCTTCATGATTAGCGTACAAATATTAGATGAATTGCTTACGAGACAATTTCGTGACAACGTTTATGTGAAAAATCTATTATACCTACCATAAATAATTTCGAACCCCGTCAGACTCATTATCCACAATTTAATCTCCGATAAATATACTTTTAGTTGTTAATATTTGAAATGAATTCTCCGAATTGGGAAAATTTCTTCCTACTATCATCACTAAACAAATTACAATTGAAAATTATTCTTTTAATTATTAATTTTTCTTATAATGATTTTCACATATGTATACTAGAATGCCTAGAAAATGCCTCTGCTCCAAATTTGAACCAAATCGGGCAAGTCTAGCTACCGGACCAACGTGTTCATAGTGTGTAACTTGCGTTTTCTCCGCCAGGTGGCACTGTATGCATCAGTTTATAAATGAAAATGCAAATAAGAACGATAATTTTATCGTTTACAACTTTGTCGACGACTGTAAATAAAAAAAAAACTTCCTTAGAAGAAGTTTTTAAACTTTTAATGAAGCTAGGTCCGAGTCAGCACATGGTGATGAATCGATCGATTCCAACGAACTTTTTTGCGAAATAATACTTGGGTTTATCTGAATTGTATGTTTGAAAGAATTTTTGTATATGATCTGAATTTTAGTATATCTCGACAAACATGTCAAATGGTCCTAAGTGCAAATGAGAGCCTCTCTTTGTTTACTTTCTCTTTCGATTATTACGGCGTCATCATAAAATATTGTTTCAGGATATATCGAAAAACTCTGATTTCGACTAGCATGTTATGCTAAGACTTAAGGAACAAACGTATAAACGGCCGAGTTATTAGCGAAAGAGAAAGTAAGCAAAAAGAAACTGTCATTTGCAGTTAGGACTATTTGACATGTTTGGCTAGATATGAGTTTGGTTCCATATTTCACCGCATCGATAGCGCCAAAACTAACTTTTAAATATGTTCCTTGTTTTGACGTGAGTCTTGTATTTTTCGTTTTCAAGGATTTTTGGGAATGTGTCCACTGGAAAACACACAGAGAAAGAATGACCGGAACGGTGAGAATGAAGAATATCATCATAGTTCGTCGATGGCGGAGTGGTTAACGCACCCAACTAGAAACTGGGAAATCGCAGATTCGATTCCTGCTTGAAGACATATCTTTTCTCAGTGTTTCCAATAAAAATTTGTATTTTCACCGTTTCTTCATTCTCACCGTGCCGGTCATTCTTTCTCTCTCTTTTTTCCAGTGGACACGTAACTTTCAAAAGAAGAGAGATATGTTCACAAGAGTTACTGTGAAAAGTTTGTTCAACAACGTTGTAGAAGATACCATAATTCCGTTAAAAAGTTAGTGTTGCCGCCCTCTAGGTGGCGATGTGTAGAACTAAAATTTTCTAGTTGAAAGATAAGTCATATCCCGATCAGAATGAAATAACAAGTACAAGATTATAACAGAACACATTTTTTGTAACATATTGTGTTATAAATGAGGTCTCGTTAGTAGTTAAAATAACAGAAATTTATAACAAGTAACAAGGCGAGTTTTAGTTTTGAAATCTTTCTGTTATATGATTCTGATCGGGATTATGTACCAAAATCCTTCTAAACTCAGCTTACCCAACCATTATTTTGCAACACAATAGGTTTCTGGAAATCGACTACTGATTCACCACAAGGTGCTGTTAGGCCCCATACAAAACTGACGCATACACCACTTAAATAAAAATTTAATAGCTTTTCTAAAGGAAGTTGGATTTGCATTCTTCATACATAAAGTTGTAGGCAATAAAATATGACGTTTGTGGTGGTATTCAACGGGGGGGAAATCGAAAAAAGCAGTTAAACGAAAGCAATTATGTAAAAAAATCACCCCAAGGGCACGATTCGAACCTGAAACCTTTGGGATTCCGACCCAATGCACAAACCCTTATGCTATCGCTGGGCATAAATGTTTGTGCTTCGGCCCGTGTCCCAAGGGCTGCTGGTACAAATCTGGCCCCTGGAGTGATTTTTCCACATAATTACTTCCGTTTAACTCACCATTTCGATCTATTTCTTCGTTGGATACCACAAAAAGTCTTAAATAAGGTACTTAGGTCGTTTTTTCATGTTACTCTAGTTAGCTGCGATGGGTCATGAGTTTACTATTTGTAGAAATGAAAATAACGAAATTAGATTGTGTTCGTTAGATCTAGTGTACGCAGTTTTGTATTGTGCCATTTTTTTCATCGTGGGGAATCTTTAAAAGACACCACTATCGACTCGGTCGTGATACTGTCGGATTCTTACTGCAGCTCTGTCTTCAGCAAGCCTATCGACTAAATCTCAATCTCTCGTATCTCCGTATCCTCTTCCTCCCGGGACCACCGTTTGGTATGTGTGTGTATGTGACCAATAATCGCATATCGGTTACTCGGAGATGACCGAACCGATTTTCTGAAACTTAGTCTCAAGTAAAAGGCACAGGTTGCTATTGAATTTATTGGTTATCAGACATCCGGTTTTGGAGTTACTGGCTGAGAAGTGCGGTCATACAGTAAATCCCCATATGAACTGGTACAGCCATGATACCTAGATGATGCAAAATTTATTAAAATGGGTTTTAAATTATTTATATTTGAAGGCCCTTAATCGACCTAGGATGGTCTTGATGCCCCGGAGAACTTACCAATGTTCAGAGTTAATTTCACATCTATTCCTCAGAAAATTCTATTTGCTATTGAATTTCATCCCGATCTAACTTTCTGTTTCGGAGTTATAGGTTGGTTAGTGAATTGCCCATCATAATACTTAAACGGTTAAAACCACAAAATGTGATTCGACCAAAGTGCTGGCAACATTCATACACCAACTGTAAAATGAACTTAGTGTTGTTTTGGTTTCAAGTTATTAGCGGATACGCGAAAGTGTCTTGATTACAAAGTATGTCCGTTATGCTGGTAAAATACGAAACTGAATCCTGATGAATCCTAAATATGCAGTTATTATTAATGAATTTAAGGAATTTAATTTAGTAATACCCAGTAATGAAACAAGTTTGAACAATTTCTGTTTTAAGAATTTCGATAGGCATACATTTCGATTTTCAGCCCAGTCTAGTCAGAAGATAATAGTGTCTGCATTAACATCCTAAAGCTTCGTAATTATTTAGTTATTGTCAATATTCCTATATGTCGCGGCACTATAAGTTTGACGTGGTCTTCTCACACAAACCATAAGGCAGTGCCTTAACGAGTGTCGAACATCTAGATTTTATTGTTGTCCCTGTGGAGTGCACATAAAAACTTCTGCTTATGGATCCAACCCTTTTTGGCCCTTCATACAGCGATAAATTGAAAGTCGTTTGATAGCAAAATTTGACTTTGCTGTTAAAAGCAACTGCAGCCACTGGCGTAGCTCTTGCACTGATGGTGAGTTCACTACATCATCACACATCATCATCACACTTTGTTTGTTTTTGTTTAAGTGCGATTTAAATGTGGCATCGTTTTAGGGTGTGTATGGAAACCACGTTATGTATTTGCTTATATGTCAAAATCAGTTTACTCGCTCCACTCTCGGTAACACCGGGTCACTCTTATGATTTTAAATTGACCATTTTCCCTTTCTCGTATAGAATATAGTATCGTATATATGCAATCGCTGCAAACATTAATTTTTCAACGGAGGCCTCGAGGGCCGTATCCCTTATACCATTTGACTTAGTTCGACGAGATCGGAAAATGTCTGTGTGTATGTTCGTATGTGTCAAATAATGCCACCTCTGTTTCTCAGAGATGGCTGAAGAAATTTGTACAAACTCAATTGAAAGGTACAACCGGCTGCTATTGATTTTTTTATTAATCGGACTTGCGGTTCCGGAGTTATGCTGTGTTATGTTCTTGATGCTCCCGGGTAACTTGCCAAATTCCCAGCGAATTCTTTACCAACTATTACAAACTTGAATTCAAATGAAAGATATGACACTCCCATTTATTGCTATTGAATTTTATGCATATCTGATTATTGGTTCCCCAGCTAAAGGTTGGTGTCCGGAATGTATAAAATTAGACGAGCGCTCTCCATCCTTGTGTGCATCTGCTTGAAACTTCGTTGGGTGAATGAAGAACGACGCTGAACTTCTTTCTTCAATCGATCCACACACATTGGACAGTATCACACTCATACATGGGTAAGCCATTATACCGATGCCAGCTTCGGACGGTTGGAACCAAAAATACATTTATTTTTTAGGAAAATCATATAGGTTAAATAATCGAAACAGTTGTGATATACGAACATATAGAGATGTAACTACAGTATTTTCAACAAAGTTGCTTGGTATAAGTTTTTCTATAATGTTGCCGATGACTGAAATATTCTATCTCATAACAATCGCAAATAAATGTCGACAAACATATGATTACGGCCTAAATGCCATCTGTCAAAATCCACTTTGAATGGAAATTCCAGACAAACCGTTACTAGTCGAACACAGTTCACAACAGTTTATGAAAGAGAAAACTTTTCTCTTTCGTTTATTATCAACATCTGTGATTGGCGTGTAACGGTTTGTCCGGAATTTCCATTCAAAGTGGATTTTGACAGTTGGCTTTTGGGCCGTAATCATATGTTTGTCGAGAAATGTTCATTTCACCCTAATAATGAGAGCCACCCTAATACCATCTACTTTCAAATATGGATTAGTTGATACTGATCTTTTGCCTCTAATGTCGTTTTCGATTGAGAACCTTGAAACAAACCCAGGTCAGTTGCTTTAAACGAACTTTGTTAAAGAAACTGAGTTGAGTTCTCGCAAAACAGCGGTGGTGAGCGGACCCGGAATATATTTCAGGTTAGAACCCATCCCGGTTTTTAGTTCAGTGGCGCATAACCTAGGTTTGAAACTCCCTAGTGGTGAAAAACTGGATTTTTCGCTCCCTATAGAGTCTTGGGAGACACCGCTGTATGATTCCCAGGTAGTGCTGATATCCTGCTTCTCTTCCTGTTAGCTGTGTTGGAGGGCAATGTTCGTTCGGCCTATCCTCCACAGCGAGAGTGGCTAGTGCTTTTGTATTGTTTGTGATTAGCAGGGGATGAGAAATTCTATACCAAACTAAATCTACAAACCCGTTATATATGTGAAAAATTTGAACTTTCTTAATGTGAACGGCTCTGAATAGCGATGCGCATTAAACTTTGCAAATGTGAGTTTATTTTAGTAATATTCCAATTAACCAGCGCTGAATTTATATCCTATTATTATTTCAGAAGGAATGAATGATGGCTTAGACTCATTGGGTAATAAAAAGCGATAAATGTCGAGCAATCGCTTTGATTTACATTTCTGTTTGATTCCAGAGAATACCCATATGTTCCTTGAAATCTACTCCCAGGTCATTAAAAATCTCCGGGTCAAAGCCTCCTCAGAGGTGGTAGCCCTATTAGAATCGGTAACTAAATGAGTTTGGTAGTTTAATTTTTTAATTATAATGATTTGAAAATATTCTTAATATATCATTTTGAACAGCTGAATTACTATTAAAAACAATGCTTACCGGTTAATTCTTTGATACCTTTCTGGTCTAGTATGACGACGGACTTCAAACTTCTACAACTTGATTTGAAACAAATCGAGTTTTCAAAAACTCCTAGTTTCGGGTAACCAAATCAACATACAATGACTTAAAACCTAAAGGGAAAGAGATTCAATATGTATTTCATTTTACTTAAAAAGTTTTGTTTGTTGAAATAGATTGCTAGTAATTGGCCTGAGCATATAACATATTTCAAATATTCCGTCTTCTCCCATCCACAGGAAATAGCCCGCGAGCTGCGAAAATTCGACTACAGCAGCTTCAAGGATGAGGTACTGAAGCGCAAAATCGAAAAGATGACTCAGCTGGGCTACGCGGCGCTACCGGAGGAAAAGTTCACCCAACTGTTGGATTCCATTTCGGGCATGTCGGAGAACTACGCCACGGTAAAGGTGTGCGATTACAAAATCCGTGAAAAGTGCGATCTCTCGCTAGAGCCGGAATTGACGGAGATTTTGGCCACCAGCCGGGATCCGGAGGAGCTAAAATACTACTGGGTTCAGTGGTACGACAAGGCTGGCACTCCTACCCGGAAGGACTTTGACAGCTACGTAGCCCTGAACGGGGAGGCTGCGCGGTTGAACAGTTGAGTAATTATACGTACTTGTACTTCGTACAACTTTAACTAACTTTCAATTTTTGACAGATTTTACATCGGGAGCGGAAGCCTGGTTGGATGCGTACGAGGACGAAACATTTGAAGCCCAAGTAGATGCAGCTATTGAAGAGATTAGACCGCTATACGAACAAATTCATGCCTATGTAAGACATCAGCTTCGCGAGCGATATGGAGATGAAGTAGTACCTGAGAAGGGTCCCATTCCGATGCATTTGCTGGGTAATATGTGGGCACAGACTTGGGACAATGTGGCAGATATAACCACACCGTTCCCCAAGAGCCGCCAGCTGGACGTCACCGATGAGATGGTTACCCAGGGCTACGATTCCCTAAAGATGTTCCACATGGGTGATGAATTCTTCGTTTCCCTCAATATGACTAAACTACCTCAGTGAGCTTTAGTCTTTTTTAATGTATTCTGGGAAGTTAACATTTGATTCATTTCAGAACTTTCTGGGAAAAGAGTATCCTGGAGAAACCAACCGACGGTCGTGAACTTGTTTGCCACGCCAGCGCCTGGGACTTTTACAAAACGGATGATGTTCGCATTAAACAGTGCACCCGAGTCACCATGGAGGACTTTTTCACCGTTCATCACGAGTTGGGCCACATTCAGTATTTCCTTCAATATCAACATCAACCCAGTGTCTTCCGGGAAGGCGCCAACCCTGGCTTCCATGAGGCCGTCGGAGATGTACTTTCGCTGTCTGTTTCAACCCCGAAACATTTGGAGCGCATTGGTCTCCTGAAGGATTTCGTTCTGGACGATGACGCCAAAGTTAATCAGTTCTATCGTGCCGGTCTTGGGAAGCTCGTGTTTCTGCCATTCGCTTACACCATCGACAAGTACCGCTGGGGAATCTTTCGGGGTGAAATCAAACCGGACGAGTACAACTGCAAGTTCTGGGAAATGCGAACCAAATTCTCCGGAATCGAACCACCGGTAGTGCGCACCGAGCAGGACTTTGACGCACCGGCTAAGTATCACGTTTCGGCAGATGTCGAGTACCTGCGCTATCTGGTATCCTACATCGTTCAGTTCCAATTCCATCGGTCAGCCTGCGAACTGGCAGGAGAGTACGTGAAGGGTGATCCGGAAAAGACGGTGAACAACTGCGATATCTACCAGAGTGTAAACGCTGGCAATGCCATCAAGGAAATGCTAGCAATGGGATCCTCGAAACCCTGGCCGGATGCAATGGAGGTGTTGACCGGGCAGAGAAAGATGAGTGCCGATGCACTGCTGGAGTACTTCCAACCGCTGTACGACTGGCTGGTGGTGGAGAACAAACGGCTTGGCGCGTACGTTGGCTGGGAGCTGTCGGATAGTGAGTGATGCTTAGTAACAACGACTGGAATGAATAATTTCTTTTATTATTATTTTTCAGAGTGCAAATCCAAATAGAACGAGGGAGAAGATACATATGAACATAAAATGCAGTATCGAGATTCAGAGACTAATAAAAATATGTGCGATGTTAGCTTTTTTGTATTTTTAATCGTAAAGAAAAAAGTAATAAGTAGACGTTTTACTCATCGTCAGTAGTGTGCATTACGTTCCTTACCTAACTTGGTCTATTTGGAGACCGGAGGTTACCACACCGTCGATCTCAACTTTGTGAGTGGGCATGTAGACGAGATAGTTATTCATAAAAGACTTGTCGCCAAAAACGTCATTTGCTTACTTTTGAAAGGATATCACAATTCTGAGCTTATTTGGATGATCCTTCAAAGTACTTGTCATCCCTGAACATTTTTGCGTCAGTTATTTCGAAATTTTTAGAATATCACCGAATTATCTTTGTCCCGACAGTAAATCAAATATGATTTGACCAAGTTAAATGTGCATGATTTTAAACGGGAAATCACAGCTTTAGATTACGAATCTTATTCGACATTTATTTTACATTCAGTTGGGTCTTTTCAGGCCAGCTCATTTATGCCCGAGCCTAGTGCCCGGGGCAAAGAGAAAACTTAGAGTCCGAAATTACTGGAGATAAAATTAAAGGACAGACATGTCAGGTGATAGTAAATCAAAAATGTAGACACTCTTAACTCGATTTTTGGGTGGTGGTTGTTACCGATTTTCTTTTCAACCGACACAAAAAAATTGAAAAAATCTGCTCCAGTAACAGATCATAAAATCGTTATCTCTGATTTACTCGCTTGTGCAAAAAGATGGGTGGGTAATGTTTGGGACATAACCGCAAAGTCGTGACGGCACTAGGACTGGTAATTCAAATCTAATGATATTCACCGCAATCAACAATCTACTAGTGTTTCTAGCATCGATCCTTTTCGGCGATTCTACAGTACTAAAGCTCTCAGTACCGGTAAATTTTTTTTATTGCGTGGTATTTGATGATAAGTTTTATTTCAGTCCACTGCCCCACAGTTATTGCAATTTTTGCTGTTAATGATTTTGATGCGCTCATGCCTTGATTTTCTAAGACGAGAAAATTGAATTCTGCTACCAAACCAAGTTTACTAGCTATGGTGAATTTTTGTCCATCTACACTATGGTCTTTTTCTGGCGACGGAAATGTATCGAAAAGAATCAATTTCTACTACTTTGTTCTTTATCCACTGTACAAATAGAACAGTATCGTTCCACCGACTGGGCAGTGAAATCAGAAAACTTCAGAAGTGACTCGTGCCTCTACTGCGAGAATAACCACTGCGACTGATTTTAGACAAACTTGGATTAGATCAAATGTGCGGTGGTGGAACAGTTCCAAAATGTGATAAGAATGTCAAAAGTTTAGCCAAGATTGGAAGCATCATTGTGAAGATGATTCTTGTATATACGGGTGATGATGAAGCCGAGGTACATCGATTTGCAGTTCCTTAAAGGAATCTAGTCGAAATAAGGAGAAGTGGAATCCATTATTTGAAGAAACTTTTTCCCATGTATTTCCAACAGTTAATATTGTGAGAATCCAATCCTTCTTTGGATGCAAATCACATATAATCAAACAACGCAGAGCATAGACTCAGGTCAGATCTCTATGAGCCCTATTCGGATCGAATTTGGGTATTAAGTCGGCGTTCGTTCTTTTGTAGATTGATATTTAACAGCCAAATGATTACAGGCGTTACTTTGGCCACACACTTTTAACGTCGACGTACATCGTACATAATGGAAACCAACCCGAATGTCGCTTACGTGAGATTCAAATCGTTATTTTATTCTTGCTACTTCTAATATATATAATGGCACATATAGTATGTGACACAACCATTAAAGTGACCAGGCCTACTGTGCAGCGTACAGCGTGCAATTCAAAATTATACGGCAATCAAATTATTCATTTAATGAATAATTTAATCAACGAATTATTTTGCGCCTTGAATAAGGAAGAAACGTGGACAACCGTATTGACCGTTTCAATTTGATAGGGGGTTTGATAAATCGTTGCGAGTGACTTGGCTAAGGTTAATCTCACTCCTTTGGTCCTTTTCTGGGATGGGACAAAAGTATTAACCCTCTCCTGGCTAATGAACCTGAGTTATAGCGTCTTTACTCGCTCTCTGAAATAATGGAAGAAACAGACACAAGAGATCCCTAATGGACAAAAGTTAAACACGGACTTTAACAACAAGTCGTTAGGATCTTGAATCATACGATGCTTTTAGGGATGGGTTAACATTCGAACACACACAAAACAAACACAATCACAAAAAGGCAAGAAATCAAATTCGGAAAACGGTGGTTGCACTTTTTGGACGCCAGTCATTAAAGTGTTGTTCGTTAATCAGGATAACTTATTATCACCCTTTCAACCGAGAGCCTATTTAGGGGTTAGGAACCATTAAAAAAATTCTCCCTAAAGTCTCTCGAAACTTCAGAACTACAGAGAGAACTTCTCGAATGAAACTACGAAATAGAAAAATAGAACCGACTGGAAACGGCCATTAACCCTAGAATGTTGCACTGGGGTACAAATGGAGCCGTGTGAAGATAAGAATTCGGCATTTATCGACCTGGGACCCTAACCATAATTCAATTTAGAGTTCCTAGCGAGAGTAAGAAAAGGTGGTATAGCCAGTTTGCTTATAGCCTTCGTGGAAACAGGTGTCAAAGTTGGCGTGGGGTACATTGGTACCCCAGTGTACGGTTGCCGTTAGCGTTTCGTTAGGTTTCGTGATGTCAGTGGAAATGTGACTCGTGACAATACTAATTCAAATACTGGTTGTTTCACTACGTAAGTAACAATTAAACATAATTTTTAATTATTTATTCAATTAATATAATTTAATTTTGAAGTAGAAATAAAATCGTTCTCATTTTTGCTTATTTTTATTGTTCATTTTTTATAGTTTTTCAAAACAATGGCTCGCGAGTATAATTTGTGCACAGCAACTGCTGTAATAGTAACGTTACGTGATATCAATGTATTATTGGTCAGAAATATTTTATCCACTTCAATGCCCACCCCATTTCGTGGTATTTTCCATAACCCGATTCTTTAACTTTTCACTCTTCCCTTTAATTGCACTTTTTCAAAAATATTGAAATTCTACTTTATGCCGTTTCTAGACCATTCTTTCAACTTTTAGAATCATTTGATTTTTTCAAATCGGTTAAAAATTCGCAAAGTTATAGTAATTTTTGTGAAAAAAGTCAAAACTGCGATTTTTTTAGATTTGCTTTGTTCAAGCCAATTTATATATCATTGATTCAATAAAGTCCGTACTTTCACTCACACAGCTGTTTTCGCCATTAAAAAACGAAGAAAATAATGTATTATACATTTCTTTTGATTGCATTTTTACCCGCAAAAATTGTGATCAAACGCGTGGGGTACATTTGTACCCCAGTGCAACGTTCGAGGGTGGAAAACGCAAGTGCAGCGTTCTAGGGTTAAGACAAGCAAATCATGTCTGAAATCGTAAACGATTTGGAATGATGTATTTAATATCTTAAAATGTACCTAATACTTGCTGATCTCATTCCCATGGCACGATATTCTATCCGTAAACTACTTACAGTTTGTAGCGCAATCATCCATATGCGAACTGTAGCTTATAGTGAACTAATTCTTCCGACGATTCGACTTCCTATTTTTAAGTGGATCACCGTGTGACTTCCATCCGCGGCCAGCTTTCAGAGCAGTTACAACAATCTTCGATCACGCACTATGGTAATTGGTAATTGGTAATGACTTAGATGCGGGTGTTAAACCTTTACCTTTCAACCGGAATACCACTGACGAGCTTGAGTACTTCCCGAAGTCACCACCGTTTTGCCGTATTCAAATGACGCACCGAGGCTGGTGTTTCGTTATATGTTCTCATTTTTCTAACAATTTGCGAGAAAGAGATAAACATTTGGCACTTTTTTTTTCTATTTTCAATTTGAAATAAACAGAAACGTCGGGAGTGAAAAAATGTTCGTGTCCGACGCGTATGGTTGCTATGATCGTCCTTCTACCACATGTCCAGTGAAATTGCGCCTGCAGGAAAACATCGACTCATTTGTTAGGGACCATCAATTACTTATTGCGAAAATTGTCCAAAATTTACTCCTCCCTCCCCCCGTGTAACAAATTGTCACAAATTTCCCTGCCCTATTACGTAACAAATTCTTCGAAAAACTTTTTTTGCTCGGTAAAAACATGTTACGTAACGATCTAGCTTACTCTCCCTCCCCCATATGTCACAATGAGGGAAGCTATATTGAAAACTGTGTTTCGGCCAAAAAATACTTTTACCATCTGTGATGACTAAAACAGGAAAAAAAATCTTTGAAAATCTGTGAAAAATTTCCAAAAAATCTGTGAAAAATCACAATATTTCCAAAAATCTGTGAAATTTTTATCAAAATGCCAAAAATCTGTCATCTGTGAAAAAGAATCTGTGATCAAAAATTGTGAAAAAAAATCTGTGACATTACAGAAAAATCTGTGAATATGGTAACATGTCACAACTTCTCGTACCCCCTCCCCACCCTAAACGCGCGTTACGTAATTTATGAATGGTCCCTTACCGACGTTAGCTCCTAAAAGCACTACAACTCGATATGAAACAAACCGAGTTTCCAAAAATTTCTTGTACATGTATATGTTGACCTGAAAGGATAAAAGTATTATTAATAAAGTACCATTCCATTTGAATTTAAGTAGTGTAAGCAGGTAATTGCACTAGCGATTTCTGATGCAAATATGTTCATACGGTCAACACACTAATCGGACGGACCGATGGCGGCTACAACTCTTATGATTGCTTTCAAAATTTTGAGGGAATCTTTTTCATTACCCACCTAGGTAAACTAGTGGACCACGTAGAGAATTTCGAAAATATCGATTTTTAATTTTCAGCCATTCAAGTACGAGTTAAGCCAATTTCACACCTAGTTTGGGAGGATCCCCAGATTTTGCATTTTTTCAGGAAACCCGGAAATAGAGACCATTCCGAAAATAGTCATATTGCTTGGGTTATAGCGAATTTCGCTAAACCGGACGTCGCCATCCTGTATTTCAAAATGGCGTCAATAATTAATTTCTGGCACCTGCTCATGATGACCATTCCGAAAATGTTCATATTGTGAAGGTGCGGGCCAAAAGGATTTTTCAAGCCCCTTGCCGAAAGTTTAGCATTTAAAAAGACTTATTACTTACTAGAATATTTTTGCAAAAACCGCGTTAATTGGTAAATCTGCGTCAAAAGAATCTCGTGAAAATATTGCGAATCTTTTCTTAAATCCACATTGCGACTTTTCAGCCATGCGCCACCGGGCCGTGCGTTGAGTTACGCGCCCATCTAGTTTGCATCAGTGCGAGTGAGAAAACATTTCGACGTTTGTTTTTGTTTCGATCGCACTCGTGTGTATCCCATATAGCAAGAACTCGACGAAATGCTAGATTAGCTCGAGATAGACAATAACCGCGTGAAAAAAATTATCGTATTTTTGATGTTAGGTTGGTTGTCTTTGATACAGAAAATGTTCACCTAGAATTTGGATTTATCAGTGGATAACCTCATCTGTCAACACCTGCACTCTTTAAGCCAGTGATTTTCGCCCACTATATCTAGACCAACATGATAAAAGGGCGGAAGGCCAAATGTGAGTCTTTCTTTGTTTACTCTCTCTCTCTCTCTCTCTTCCGTCAATAACTCGGCCGCTTCTACGTTTGCTCCTTTGCATAATATGCTAGACAACATCACAGTCTTTCAATATTTATTGAAGCAATGTTGGAAAGTTTTATGTTGACGCCATAATAATCGAAAGAGAAAGTAAACACAGAGAGACTCTCATTTGGACTTCCGCCAGATGTGAGTGTCCAAATTTTATATGGGGGAACTGTAGGTAAGGCGGACAGGTGGGCTAAGACGGACACATGGTTATTTTAGGGATATGACATTAAAACTTCAATTGTATGTGTACTAGGGTGTCCCAAAATGACATCATGTTAAAAAAGTCATCGGGCTCACTTCTTAAATGAATGGTTAGGGTATTAGGACCACTTACTTCTTCGGAGTGAGATTGCTAAAACGCTTCCTACTGGTGGCGAATTTTGATTTTTTGAAAAATGGGCCGAATTTGGATAAAATTTCAAATTTATGCTGTTGAAGTGGTCCTGAACTGTCTTAGATTTTTTTCAGAATTTTTTATTTTTCTGGAGATCCAAAGGGACAAGTTTGGTTAGTTAGTTTGTACAAATTTTGAATTATAAGAGCGGCAGAGCCATTAAAACTTAGTAAAAAGTGAAATTTTTGGCGTTTTTTTCAGTATTTTGTCTTGAAAACTGGGTATCTACAAAATTTTAAAAGTACAGAAAATACTTTATATAGTTGAGCCGAATACAGGGGCGTAATTTTACTGAAGAAAGTGTATAGCTACGGCCAATGGGGTATAACTTATTTAAGTTTTTGTTAAATAACCTTTTGACATTTTATGATATTCATAAAAAATAACACTGTTCTACAAAATAAAACAACTTAAGTGGGCTTAGTCCGCATATTATTTTTCGGAAAATAGAAGGAAATGATGAAAAAATGGCGTTTTTTGCTTGTCTAGTACATCAGAATCGGTTTCTATGAGCATTTGACGATTTTTTTAAAAATTATTTTGTATACCAATAGCCACTTAGCGGGTTTGAAAATCACTAAAATTAAACAAATATGTAAAATTAATGGCAAGTTACGGCGTATATTGGAAGGCTGAATTGATTGGCGTATTTAAATTTTGTATATAAGGTCTTATTTTCATGTTAGGAACTTTGAAGTGGAGTAAAATGCAGAAGAGTGAGGTGAGTGTTGAAAAACTGATATTTACTGTTTAGATCACATAATTCCGAAATAGTCAAATTTGGGGCAAATATCCTCGAAAAAGTTTAACAACAGAATACAGCGCATCTTGTGACACAATTGTTTTGTTGAAGGTGCCAAAAAAAAAATTAGAGACTTGGTGTCATTAGCAAAGTTATCATTATTTTTATAATTTACGTTACAAAAAAAATCATCAGATGCTCATTAAACCTGACATACTAAAGACGTACAGAAAACGTCATTTTTCTTCTATTTTTAGAAAAACAAAGTGTGGTCAAAGCACATTTGAACTGATTTACTTTTTGGAACAGCATTATTTTTGATAAATTGCTAAAAATGTCAAAGGTTATCTAACAAAAACATAAATAACTCATACCCCATTAGCCGTAGCTATACACTTTCTTCAGCAAAATTACGCCCCTGAATTTGGCTCAACTACATAAAGTATTTTCTGCACTTTTAAAATTTTGTAGATACCCAGTTTTGAAGAAAAAATACTGAAAAACACCAAAAATTTCACTTTTAACTAAGTTTTAATGGCTCTACCGCTCTTATAATTCAAAATTTGTACAAACTAACTAACCAAACTTCTCCGTTTGGATCTCCAGAAAAATAAAAAAATGCTGAAAAAAATTCACAGTTCAGGACCACTTCAACAGCATAAATTTGAAATTTTATCCAAAATCGGCCCATTTTGCAAAAAATCTAAATTCGCCACCAGTAGGAAGCGTTTTAGCAAACTCACTCCGAAGAATAAAGTGGTCCTAATACTCTAACCTTTCATTTAAGAAGTGAGCCCGATGACTTTTTTAACATGATGTCATTTTGGGACACCCTAATGTGTACCCTATCATTATGGATAGCCTTGAATTTTGAAACACTTAGGGCCGATTTCTTCACCTTCGCTTAGCGCTTAAACCAGGTTTAAATGTACTGGTAAACCTGGTTTAAAGGCTAAGCGAGGGTGAAGAAATCGATCTATAGTAGGCCTTGAACACTGCTAAACGTCCACAATTTAAGCAAATATTGATAATCAGTAGTGCAGCTTCGTGTGGATGTAATTTTCGAATTTCCGATATTAAGATTTATCGAAGAAAAAATCAATTTGTTCGAGGATTTTTTTCTTTTTTTTTCGATAAAGTAACTTTTAAGTGACATCTTCGTGGAAAATAACTGGTAAGTTTATTTATGTGTGTATAAGTATAAACGTTTAAAAATATGTGTACTGGTGGGGCAAGACGGACAGTTTTGATTAATTCTATTGATTGAACCTTATATGAATGTCTCACGTGTAGAAACGAAACTCTAGCAGTTAAACGTGGAGAACCCTCCAGTAAGCTGAAGTCTCACATACAGTAGACTGCAGGATGTACGTTAATGTGACCTACACACTTAATCTTGTTCTACCGAATCCCAGTTTTTTCGCTACTTTTACCGAGTTTTGCACAGCCGAGCACTCAGCTAACAAAGCTTTTACCGAGATCCCAGTAGAAGTGACGTTGGTTTTGAATAAACTCGGTAAACATATCGCTGAAAACCAGTAAATTTACGCCACTTTGCTGAGCTATCAGTTGAAAAATTTTACTGACTGTTCAGCTGTGCGGAAATTACCGAACTGAATTGAGTGTGTAGGCTAAATACGGAATTCCTAGAACCTGGAAAAGATAGTCGACTTAGTGCAGGTCCCATACTCTGGCTGTGTGTAATCGAGGAACTGATGTTACCAATCACGCATTCAATACATAACTTTCCAGTTTTGTGTAAGTGATTGTGACTGATCGATGAAACTGATTATATAGCTCTCTGTATGACAACGGCAGAAACAATATTATAAAATGCATAATTTGCTTCAACTCTAAATCGAACCCCAAAACGCTTTTTATCGCCTCGAATTGAACGTATATATTAAGAAGAACCACAATCTATTCAAAACATCCGTTAGAAACAGTAAATTTTAATATTTTGTGTTGTGATCATCATTTCTGCAATATGTCCGTCTTACCCCCACCATATGTTCGTTTCACCCGCAGTCTGGAAAGAGTGCAGATATTTCATCGTTTTCAAGTTCTTTTAATAAATAAATTTGTTGATTTTTGTAACAAAATCCCTCAGGGCGCTCGAAAGCCAACATATGGAGCTACAACATAGAGCATTACATATTGACAAAAACATGCTCTTAATATGTTATATTTCAGTATATCCTTAATGTGTTTGTCTTACTCCCAGTTCCCCTTAGTATAAACTGAAATTGGAAGAACGAATTCCTAGTGATGTAACTATAAATTTACCATCTATATCAGTGATAGGAAACATATTTTCATCATAAAAATACTTTTCTTTAGAAGAAATAACATTTAGTTATAATATTAATTGAATTTATAAAATTCAAAAAATTCTTTTCGACGCGTTTTGACAGATACATATAAAAATGTCATCTATGCACTCTCGTGCTCTCTGGCGGTCGACAGTCAACGTTAGATCGCGTATACTTTCGTCTTCATTTGACTGGTATCAATAATGATATCTAGTTAGCGCTTCGAGCTGATAAGTATCACGTTTGAGAGCCAATCGTTCCATCATCCGATTAGTGTGTTGATCGTGTGAACATATTTACATTAGAAATCGCTAGCGCAATTACCTGTCTACTACATAAATTCAGATGGAATGGCTCTTCTGAATCATACTTTTATCCTTTCAGGTCCTTCTTGGTTGTATGGTAGGAGAGGTCATCAAAGGCGTATTGACGCATTAAAGGAGTTTTTGGAAACTCGATTTGTTTCAAATCGAGTTGTGGTTTTTAGCTGACTTAGAAGTTTTAACTTCGGAAACGATTTAGATGAGTTAGTGATGCCCGCGGACAGGGTTGCCACTATTTTTCAAAGACTGGCAGATCAACGAAAACTGTCTGGCAAAGTCTGTCACTTAGCAGCGACCTCAAAGTCATCGAAACTTATAAATCGATTTTTGTTAAATTTGGGAAAATATGCCAAATTTTCAAAATGTTTCAAATACAAACAGGGGTGGCATTACGCATCACGATTCGATCAAAATTCTATCGACTCGACCTTGTTTCGCATTATGTATTTCGAACCGAGCTCGAAAGTAAATTTTCGTTCGAGTTCGCTCGAAGAAGTACTAGATTATCGAGAAGTGTTGGCATTATGGAACCATAACACTCGAAAGCGACGACTCGAGTCGAACGTATTTGCTCGATAGTTTTATTGCTGTCGACTGTCGTTCGAGATTGATTTGTGTTTTTATTTCGGAATACTTAGAGAATATAAAATTACCAAAAGGTGTAAAAAGCTCCCACGTACTTTGAGTTACTTTATGTTATATCTATTTTCACCATCAGGAACATACTTTTTTTTGGAAAAAGTAATACTAAATATTGATAATAAATTATCTTACACCAAGTAATAATAAAAAAGTGTTAAAACAAATCGATGGAGCAAAGTGAAGATACCTTGACTTGTCTAATCGCTATCTGATAGATGTAAAGAATCACAATCATTCTTGATTTCAAAGTGGTGATTTAAACAATTTTATATTTTAATTGATGCATTTGTTCCCGACTATACCGCAATTGTTTTCAATATCACAATATAACCTTGAATTCAATGCCCTAATGTACGTTTAATACACCAACAGATTTAGGTGTTATATCGTCATTTGTATTAAATGCATGAAAATACAGAACATTATCTTATATAGCAAAGAAATTTGAATCAAATCGAATTACTAACAAATTTGAATGCATCAACCGATTGAAAGTTATGCCATCTACAATTTCTGGAAACACTTCATTTCGATTGTGTTCTCCCTATCTCACGTTGTATGCTATAACAGAATAATTAACTAACAAGTACACGGACAATCCCGCAAACACGAAAATGCATTTTTGTCTTGACTATTTCAACTAAAAATGGCTATTTTAACGAACTAGTTTTTAAGCTTTTGCGTCATTAATTGCTGAAAAAAATGTTGCTTTTGGAAGCTATCAGTTTCCTGAAAAACCCCTGAAAACCAAAATTTTAATGCAAAATTAGCCATTTTCATTGAAAAAGGAAGTTTGCTCGCTATGATTATTTTCCAAAAGATTTGAGAAAAGCGGTTTCTAAGTTGTGTTGTTTTAAACAATTATTTAGATATTAAATATGTTAAGAATAATTGTGAATAACTCATTCTGCAGATAATACATCTGATTTTTCAACCACTGATAACTCAGAAACTCTTAGTTGTACGGAAAAATTTATTAATAATAAAAAGTGCGTTTTCGAATGAACTCACCAATAAAAATATGATATAGATTTTTTTGTTATTTATGTTATGAATTCTGCAAACGTTAGAAACATATCGAAAAAACAAGCTTGGACTAATAAGTTTTTTATTCTATGAAAACATTCATAATTATATTGAGAACCTTATTACTATACGAGATATTTCAATTAAAGCTGGCCCATAACATGGCGTTCATTGTAAAATTGCCCTTTTTAATGTTATAATTGTAATATCTCGCAAAACATTTTGAGATCCACTGCAAAATTTTTACACAATATTTCTAACATGTTTTTTATTATTTGAAGAAAAAATAAGCAAAAACTTTAATCCAGCTTTTAAATAAATTCTCAATTTTTCCGGCAATCTCATGCGAAAATGCAACTTTTTATATTTAATATTTTTTCCATGCATCAAATACTTTACGAGCTATCAGCGATTGAAAAATGTTCAATTTTTCTAACTTCAAAAGTTGAAGTAAATATTTTATTCAGCCATAACAAAAATACCCGCCAAATATTTTTAGCTAAAGAATGCAAGAAAAAAATTTGGAATGAACTAAAATTTTATTTGTAAATTTGACGTTGATTGGCCCATACGGTGTTATC
The DNA here is from genome assembly GCF_030247195.1 of Topomyia yanbarensis. Classification (NCBI taxonomy): domain Eukaryota; kingdom Metazoa; phylum Arthropoda; class Insecta; order Diptera; family Culicidae; genus Topomyia; species Topomyia yanbarensis. Next base: position 37,495,116 of record NC_080671.1, on the reverse strand, counting down.
GTCAATGAAACGAAATGATTCGTTCTTTTATCAATTGTTTTATATAGTATAAATATTTTTGGAAAGGGTGCATTTATTTTTCGTACATGAAAGGAAAAAAATCGTATTTCCTTATTACATAGGATTTTTTTGGATCTATGTTTGACAACATCGATTTTATTTCAAAGAACTCGCCCCTATTGTGCACTAGAAAAAAAAGTTATATTTGCAAAACTTATCAAAATATATTTCGATAACAAGCAACTAAAAACTAAACAAATTAAAACAATTCCTATATTTTAGCAAAAAGTGGGTTTTATGAAACTTATTCGTAGCAGAATTAAAAATATTTTTTCTCAGTGTATACTTCTATTTGACAGTTTGCGCTCGAACAGGCAGTCGAAATCTAGTACCGCAATCTAACAAGCTCGTACGCTTGGTCGAATGCGATGCGTAATGCCTCAATTTAGTCGAAACGACTTCAAAACGTTTCGAATCGAGTCACTCGAATCGAGATGCGGAATGCCACCCCGTATAAATAAATACCATTCCAGAAATCCTCGGAACCATTTCCAAACCATTCAAATAATACTCACCATATTGGGAATACTACTGCAATATTTCACCATTATAATTCAACTATTATACTACCATACTCATTTAAGTAACCATTTCCACTACCTTCCGTGTATCCTATATTGGAGATTTGTATACTACATCGTAATTTTGTGCCAGGTGGTAATATTGTGCTGGTGGTCTTTGTTATTCGTTGTTAAAGTTCACGCTGCTCCAAAAATCTGTAGTTTAACATGGTCAAAAATCCTCGTCTTACAATGTTACGGCGCCCACACTACTTTTACAGTAAACGGCAAGTTACGGCGGATAACCTAGAACAACGATTCAATAGCCTACCGATCGCCAGCATCTAGTTTAACCTGCCTGTTCGCCATTTCGTTTACTGGGCGATTGCTCAATCGGATAAAGCGTCGTCCACTTAGTGTCAACGAAACTTTCTTCAGCAGATGGTGTGTAACGAACTAATATTTCATCAATCGATAGAATTGAAATGTGAAGGGGATGTTTTTTTCTCCACCAAATATTTTATGCATCGCTAGATCTAAAATATGCATGTCACAATAATATGTATGGTGCTTGAATGGTATCTTGTCAAAATGTATATGGAAAACAGCACGTTTTGGTATGGTGACTGTTCTTAACAACCCGTTGTTTGTATGGTCGAGTATGAAAATACGACACTGGTTATGTTCGATATTATACCAGGCAATGGTTAATCTATTGTTGAACAAACCATATTGAAAATAGTTTTGAAACGTTTGATGCAATGGTTGGCATATGGTACACATTTTTGCGAGAATCTATTCAAAACATCCGTTAGAAACAGTAAATTTTAATATTTTGTGTTGCGATCATCATTTCTGCATGTCCATCTTACCCCCACCATATGTTCGTTTCACCCGCAGTCTGGAAAGAGTGCAGACATTTCATCGTTTTCAAGTTCTTTAAAAAATATATATTTGTTGATGTTTGTAACATATGGAGCTACAATATAGAGTATTACATGTTGATAAAAACATGCTCTTAATATGTTATATGTCAGTATATCCTCAATATGTCCGTCTTACCCCCAGATCCCCATAGTATAAACTGAAATCAGAAGAACGAATTCCTAGTGATGTAACTATAAATTTACCATCTATATCTTTTTCAGTGATAGGAAACATATTTTCTTTAGAAGAAATAACATTTAGTTATATTATTAATTGAATTTATAAAATTCAAAAAATTCTTTTCGACGAGTTTTGACAGATGCATATAAAATATCATCTATGCACTCTCGTGCTCTCTGGCGGTCGACAGTCAGTGTTAGATCGCGAATACTTTCGTCGTCATTTGACTGGTACCAATAATGATATCTAGTTGGCGCTTCGAGCTGATAAGTATCACGTTTGAGCAAGGTTACCACATATACAGATTATTTTGTATTTTACAGATTTTTCTAGATAATTCACGACCAAGATTCTGTATATACAGATTACAGATTTTTGGCTAAAATACAGATTTTACAGATTTTCAGTGTAGATATGTAATACCCAGTCTATCAGAATTTCGAATAACACTTAAAACACTCAGATCTTAAGAAATCACTAAGCCGTGGAACAAAAGTGCCAGATTTTGATATCATTTGTTCTACAAACAAAGAATAATTAATTTTTCATTGTCAAAATATTATTTTTTGGGAAGCTTCTAGTAAATTTTTGAATACAGATTTTCGATACATATTTTTTTTCCCGCGATGCAGATTTCCAGATTTTTTCACGAAAAATTACAGATTTTAATGTTGCAACCCTGCGTTTGAGAGCCAATCGCTCCATCATCCGATTAGTGTGTTGATCGTGTGAACATATTTACATTAGAAATCGCTAGCGCAATTACCTGTCTACTACATAAATTCAGATGGAATGGCACTTCTGAATCATACTTTTATCCTTTCAGGTTCTTCTTGGTTGTATGGTAGGAGAGGTCATCAAAGGCGTGTTGACGCATTAAAGGAGTTTTTGAAAACTCGATTTGTTTCAAATCGAGTTGTAGTTGTAGCTCGCTTAGAAGAGTTAACTTCGGAAACAATTTAAATGAGTTAAAGTTTACCCGCGGACAGCATTGTCCGGTGGTTTTATTAGATACCAACTTAACTTCAAGGGAGGGGTAAGGATTTCAGCGTGAACAAAAATCGTTTTGATTGATTCTTTTTAGAAATTTGGGTGAAATAAATTCATTAAAACTTTTTGTACATTATAATGTATCATTTCAATACTATACTGTTATTTTTCTATGCAAAAATATCGACAAGTAGAACGTCTCTGAAAAAACACGATTTTCGGTGTTAACTCCTATTCCGAAACTGCTTGACCGATTTTTTATTGATTGGACTTCTGGTTCGGGAGTTACGGCTTGAAGAGTTCATCCACACAGCAAATTCCCATATAAACTGAACTGAAAAATGCTCAAAGGGAGGAGTAAAGGAAGATTTTAAAATCGAATGTGTATTCTGCATGCCAAATGTCTTTAAAATGCATAAAACGTCGAGATTTTATGTAATCTTGAAAAAAAATTGACTTTTTTAGACTTTACCACATTTTTTACCTTTCTCATATAGAAAGGTTATGCAAATCACTCTGAAAATCGTCAACCTAATCCCTATTTTTTTTTTACTTTTATAGGTGGTTTGGTTGTGCTAATTAATTTTTGTTTCAAGCTGGGGCGAAGCTAGAATAAAATTTCCTGTTGGGTATGAAATTTCAACAGTTTGCACACATTACGTGATACGCATTAACCTCATTTGTCATAAACCAAGGAAAAATTTGGCTCGAAATGATCTTGAGTTTTAACCTATGTATAATAAGTTACACATATCACTGTCTAAGTGAACTTTGCGCTGAAAGGCCGATGAATCGTTAATAGCTAAGCACAAATTTTAACATTAAATATAAGAGAAGTCTCTTTAATTTTCCTGTGTGATCTGAAGCTTCTGAACAAAGTCCAGAATTTCCTTTAAAAGTATTTTGGCACTTTACTTTAACACTAAAACAAGGAACCGTACTTTATGTAAGGTATGTGCCCTTATGCACAAAAAATTTGGCATCGTCCCAAATTTTCCCATTTGGGAATTTGCACACTTTACTTGTCAACTCTATTAAAATGCGATAGAAATGTCAGCCCCTATCTATCTATCTATCTATCTATCTATCTATCTATCTATCTATCTATCTATCTATCTATCTATCTATCTATCTATCTATCTATCTATCTATCTATCTATCTATCTATCCATCCATCTATCTATCTATCTATCTATCTATCTATCTATCTATCTATCTATCTATCTATCTATCTATCTATCTATCTATCTATCTATCTATCTATCTATCTATCTATCTATCTATCTATCTATCTATCTATCTATCTATCTATCTATCTATCTATCCATCCATCTATCTATCTATCTATCTATCTATCTATCTATCTATCTATCTATCTATCTATCTATCTATCTATCTATTTATCTATCTATCTATCTATCTATCTATCTATCTATCTATCTATCTATCTATCTATCTATCTATCTATCTATCTATCTATCTATCTATCTATCTATCTATCTATCTATTTATCTATCTATCTATCTATCTATCTATCTATCTATCTATCTATCTATCTATCTATCTATCTATCTATCTATCTATCTATCTATCTATCTATCTATCTATCTATCTATCTATCTATCTATCTATCTATCTATCTATCTATCTATCTATCTATCTATCTATCTATCTATCTATCTATCTATCTATCTATCTATCTATCTATCTATCTATCTATCTATCTATCTATCTATCTATCTATCTATCTATCTATCTATCTATCTATCTATCTATCTATCTATCTATCTATCTATCTATCTATCTATCTATCTATCTATCTATCTATCTATCTATCTATCTATCTATCTATCTATCTATCTATCTATCTATCTATCTATCTATCTATCTATCTATCTATCTATCTATCTATCTATCTATCTATCTATCTATCTATCTATCTATCTATCTATCTATCTATCTATCTATCTATCTATCTATCTATCTATCTATCTATCTATCTATCTATCTATCTATCTATCTATCTATCTATCTATCTATCTATCTATCTATCTATCTATCTATCTATCTATCTATCTATCTATCTATCTATCTATCTATCTATCTATCTATCTATCTATCTATCTATCTATCTATCTATCTATCTATCTATCTATCTATCTATCTATCTATCTATCTATCTATCTATCTATCTATCTATCTATCTATCTATCTATCTATCTATCTATCTATCTATCTATCTATCTATCTATCTATCTATCTATCTATCTATCTATCTATCTATCTATCTATCTATCTATCTATCTATCTATCTATCTATCTATCTATCTATCTATCTATCTATCTATCTATCTATCTATCTATCTATCTATCTATCTATCTATCTATCTATCTATCTATCTATCTATCTATCTATCTATCTATCTATCTATTTATCTATCTATCTATCTATCTATCTATCTATCTATCTATCTATCTATCTATCTATCTATCTATCTATCTATCTATCTATCTATCCATCTATCTATCTATCTATCTATCTATCTATCTATCTATCTATCTATCTATCTATCTATCTATCCATCTTTTTTTTTTTTTTTTTTTTTTTTGAGAGCAGTAAAAAAAATTTCAGAAAAAACCCTGAGTGAGGAAAAATGTTCAAAAACCCCATTGTCAGGGAACGGGTTTGGGCTGCCATCACCCGACCCGCTAAAAACCACTGCTCTTGCCCAGAACCTGATTCCTCCCCGGCACTACCTTACGGCATTACTTCGGGGAGGGGTTTTTATGTGCATAGCACACACTCTAATTCAACTACTTACTAGTTCGTTTCTTCCGTAGGGTGACAGCCCCACTCCTCTACACACCACCAATTCTCTACCATGCACACAGACTGGCAAGCTCTGCATGGCAGTCGGAAAGCTGGCTGTGAGTCGAGGCTTAGTACTCCTTCCCTACGAGTACAGTCTGAGCGGCAAACTTCTGACTGTCTAATTCACCGAGCCCTGCGGCTCGCTTGTGCCGGTTAGCACCGCAACTCCCTTCTCGCACCATTCAACGCCGTTTACTCTTTGAGCACCAGACTTGTTCGCGAACTACTCGTTCTAGTCCCCGACGATGGACCTAGCCTACTCCGACGGAGAATTCCCCGGCGAGAGAAGTTCTCCCGAAACCGAGCCAACCAACCAGATGTCGAGGTCAGTTCGGCGATTCCGGTGGAGCAGAGCGTCCGGTTCGCTGATGCCCCGACGACCTGCGACTGGTGGTATTTCGTCGCGGTCTACTCAGTCTAGTCCCCGGCGGTGGATCTAGCTTACGCCGACGGAGAGTTCCCCGGCGAAGGAGACTCCCCCGGTACCGATTCTTCTTTTGTTTTAGCACCATAATTTCATGAGCTCTTTGGCTTCCTCTCGTTCCGTTTCGCCCGATCTACTCGATCTAGTCCCCGGCGGTGGATCTAGCCTACTCAACGGGCCATACAGTAGGTGCTGAGGTCTATCCGGCGATTCCGGTTGGAGGGTAACTTCCGGTTCACCGGCGCCCCAACGACCCACTGCTAGCTCTGCGACGCGGTCTACTCGGTCCAATCCCCGGCGGTGGATATAGCCTACTCACGAGCTACCCGGAAGGATGTCGAGGTCGGTTCAGCGATTCCGGTGAAGCTTGACGTCCGGTTCCCAGGCGCCCCGACGACCCAACTCGGTGCTACATCACGCACTACTCAACTGGTCCCCGGCGGTGGACCTAGTCTACACAGTTGGAGAGTTCCCCGGCGGCGGAATTTCTCTTGAAACCCGATTTGCGGTTTCTTGTTGGTCTCTACGCCACTTCCTCTGCAACTCGGAGAGTATGCTCGAGACCACTCTGTTGACAGCGTCCCAGGTATGTTCGTCACGGCACATCTCTTCGACGATATTGTCCGCTGTCATACCAGGTATACCCCTACGAACTTCTTCGAATCTAGGGCATTCGAAGACCACGTGTTCCGGTGTCTCCTGCACGGTCGCACAACCCGGGCAAAGGGGTGACGAAGCATGTCCAAACCGATGCAAGTACTTCCGGAAGCATCCGTGCCCGGACAAAAACTGCGTCAAATGGAAGTTCACCTCTCCATGCTTCCTATGTACCCAGGCCGATACATTTGGGATGAGTCGGTGGGTCCACCTTCCTTTCTCCGCGTTGTCCCACTCCTGTTGCCATTTAGCCAACGAGTCCGCTCGAACCTGTCTCCTGGCGTTACGTGCATTTCTCCGCTGATAGCATTCCACGTCCTCCGCCAGGGTAATGCAGATGGGGATCATCCCGGCGATAACGCATACTGCCTCCGACGATATTGTTCTGTAGGCACTCGCGACTCGTACGGCCATCAGTCGGAATGTCCTGTTTAGCTTTTCACGGTTCCACTTGGTTTTCAGCGCAGCACTCCAGGCAGGAACCCCATATCGGAGTATCGATGACGAAACAGTAGATAGCAGACGTCTCGTGCTGCTTCTCGGACCGCCGACGTTTGGCATGATTCTCGCTATTGCGTTCGTTGCCTTCGCCGACTTTTCACAGGCGTAATCAACGTGGTTGTTGAAGCTCAACCGGTCGTCTATTATAACTCCCAATTGCTTCAATGCACGTTTCGATGCAATCACGTGCCCTCCGACGTCGATCTGCATCTGTTGGACCGATCTGCAGTTACTGACCAACAACACCTCCGTCTTGTGGTGAGCTATTTGCAGCTTGACCCCGTTCATCCAGCTCTCGATCGCGTCTATTGTCTCCGTCACCGACACCTCCACTTCTTCAAGTGTCTCACCCATCACCGTTAGTGACACGTCGTCCGCGAAACCTACGATTTTCACTTTCCTAGGCAGCTGCAGCGTTAACACCCCATCGTACATCCCGTTCCAAAGGGTTGGACCGAGAATGGAGCCCTGAGGAACGCCCGCTGTGACACGCAATGACTTCTGTCCTTCGCTCGTCTCGTACAGTAGCACTCTGCTCTGAAAGTAGCTCTTCAGGATCTGGCACAGATAGTCGGGAACCCTCATTCTATGCAGCGCTGCAGCGATGGCTTCCCAGCTGGCACTGTTGAACGCGTTCTTCACATCTATCGTGACCACAGCGCAGTATCGATCTCCTCTTCGCTTCTGTTTAGATGACTTCTCGGCACTCTCGAGCACTATCCGAATTGCATCCACTGTCGATGCTCCTTTGCGGAAACCAAACTGCATCTTGGACAGTCCGCGCTCACCTTCCGTGAATTTCGTCAACCTGTTAAGAATGATCCTTTCCAGGAGTTTTCCGAGTGTATCCAGCAGGCATATGGGTCTGTACGAGGTCGAGTCGCCAGGTGGCTTCCCTGGCTTCGGCAGCAACACCAGCTTCTGGACCTTCCACATTTCGGGGAAGTTGCCTTCATTTAGGCACTTCTGCATCACTATCCCGAACATGTCCGGATATGCCAGGATCGCAGCTTTCAGTACCACGTTTGGTATTCCATCCGGACCAGGGGCTTTCTTTGGTTTTAGGCGCTTCGATGCTTCTACTAGCTCGTCGTTAGTCACTTGCCGATCCATGTTTGTTCCTTCTTCCTCGCCGTGCGGTGACGGTGGCCATATAGTCGGATCGTGCTTCGGGAAAAGACCCTCTATCTATCTATCTATCTATCTATCTATCTATCTATCTATCTATCTATCTATCTATCTATCTATCTATCTATCTATCTATCTATCTATCTATCTATCTATCTATCTATCTATCTATCTATCTATCTATCTATCTATCTATCTATCTAACTATCTATCTATCTATCTATCTATCTATCTATCTATCTATCTATCTATTTATCTATCTATCTATCTATCTATCTATCTATCTATCTATCTATCTATCTATCTATCTATCTATCTATCTATCTATCTATCTATCTATCTATCTATCTATCTATCTATCTATCTATCTATCTATCTATCTATCTATCTATCTATCTATCTATCTATCTATCTATCTATCTATCTATCTATCTATCTATCTATCTATCTATCTATCTATCTATCTATCTATCTATCTATCTATCTATCTATCTATCTATCTATCTATCTATCTATCTATCTATCTATCTATCTATCTATCTATCTATCTATCTATCTATCTATCTATCTATCTATCTATCTATCTATCTATCTATCTATCTATCTATCTATCTATCTATCTATCTATCTATCTATCTATCTATCTATCTATCTATCTATCTATCTATCTATCTATCTATCTATCTATCTATCTATCTATCTATCTATCTATCTATCTATCTATCTATCTATCTATCTATCTATCTATCTATCTATCTATCTATCTATCTATCTATCTATCTATCTATCTATCTATCTATCTATCTATCTATCTATCTATCTATCTATCTATCTATCTATCTATCTATCTATCTATCTATCTATCTATCTATCTATCTATCTATCTATCTATCTATCTATCTATCTATCTATCTATCTATCTATCTATCTATCTATCTATCTATCTATCTATCTATCTATCTATCTATCTATCTATCTATCTATCTATCTATCTATCTATCTATCTATCTATCTATCTATCTATCTATCTATCTATCTATCTATCTATCTATCTATCTATCTATCTATCTATCTATCTATCTATCTATCTATCTATCTATCTATCTATCTATCTATCTATCTATCTATCTATCTATCTATCTATCTATCTATCTATCTATCTATCTATCTATCTATCTATCTATCTATCTATCTATCTATCTATCTATCTATCTATCTATCTATCTATCTATCTATCTATCTATCTATCTATCTATCTATCTATCTATCTATCTATCTATCTATCTATCTATCTATCTATCTATCTATCTATCTATCTATCTATCTATCTATCTATCTATCTATCTATCTATCTATCTATCTATCTATCTATCTATCTATCTATCTATCTATCTATCTATCTATCTATCTATCTATCTATCTATCTATCTATCTATCTATCTATCTATCTATCTATCTATCTATCTATCTATCTATCTATCTATCTATCTATCTATCTATCTATCTATCTATCTATCTATCTATCTATCTATCTATCTATCTATCTATCTATCTATCTATCTATCTATCTATCTATCTATCTATCTATATAAAAGTCAATGTTTGTATGTATATGATTTATGGACTCCCAAACGGCTCAGCCAATTGCCGTAAAAATTTATACACAGTCAGTAGGCATTTGTTATGGAGCGTGTGTATGTGCTATTGGTTGGGAATTATCTGCCCGCCAGATGTCGTTTCGGGACAAATTGTGTTTTTTCTCATAATTCGTGTAATGTCGCAGCAACGCGCGACGGGTATTAGCTAGGTATTTTTTATATAAATGCACAACAATTTCCATAAATGAAAATATATGGCATTCATTCCAACATTGAAATTCATAAGACTATTTAGGGGCCGTTCATGTACAGTCATAGACCGAAAATGCATCTGCTCACATCTCTAATTAATGTCAGTTTGATTGTCAAAGTGAGCTTGACACAAGATTTTAACATTCAGATGCTTTTTAATTGAATTTTAATAGCGGTGTAGTTAACAAGTGACCGACCAACCAATCACAACTGTACGACGGCGTCAGAAATACTTTGGGTTTTGACCCTTTCCTCCCCCTCCGTGGATAACCGTGGACCTGAGTGCATATAAGGAGAGTGACGACACTGTCAAAATTGGAACAATGATTATTTGTCAGTGTCATTCCAAACGAGTCAAATCCATGTATTTTGAGAGTTCGTTTGGAATATTACTGACAGATAATCATGACAGTTGTCTTCACTCTCCTTACATACACTCTGCCGTGGACAATCTCTGTATCCCCCCCCCCCCCCCCTAAACACGTTGTCCACGTGGACTTTTCCCATTTTTACGGCTTATTTCATAACAGATTTTTAATTTCCAGTCAATTATGGGCCATAATTTATGAATTTTTCCAACGTATTGGACTGCATTAATTCTTAGCGTTATCATTAGAACATATATTTTGATTAAACTTTATCCGCAGAATTGTAGTTTGTTTTACCATAATCAGTATTAATAAAGTTGTTGAAATTTTTGTGCCAAAAGACGCATTTTTGCATTCATCATAATAACACAAAATGGAAGCAACATTGAATTCTTGAATTGAGTCGTGAAACAAAGTTATCAAACATTGTTACATTGTAAAAAGTGGGAAGTAAAATTACAGAAAATTTGATCGAATATGAGCAAAATTGTGTGATATCAGTTACAAAGCTGCATGTGCGATTTGACTGTTTCTTACTACATAATGGGGGAAAATTGAGATGAAAGAAGCAAGCGCTTATGCCAATAATGGTAAAAATTTGTCCTACATTCTTAAAAAGGAAAAAAAAATCAAGCCCACGTGGACAATTCTAGTGCCCCCACCCCCCTCTTCAAGGACAAACGTGGACTTTCTCGTACCCCCATGATGTCTATCAAAGTCCTTATATAGGAAGTATGTGTGACAGTTTCTATGGGTGAATGGTAGCATCTACGTCATCAATACCACGTTTTATAGGCTCTCTCTGTTCACTACCACTAACAATTTTGACGCATGCTAGGACCTTGTTTAGAGGGACTTTAGATGTCTACCATATTTTCTGGTTAGAAATGTCCCAGTTTCCCAATAAATTTATATTGTTGCCAAATAATTTGTACTCTATGGTGTTTATAAGGAAATTTTCATGAATTACGTAAGACTTATGTAAATAACCATACCAAATGTCCCCTTCAAATCATAAGACATACTTACATATCTTCCATTTATCAATGATATTATCATCCTTATATCTGAAAGTTTTAAAGAATTTGAAAGCAAATTTCACTCGGTGTACAACTCGATTTAAGACAAATCGAGCTTTCAAAAACTCTTAATTCAGTATATTTCTCAATGTGTGCGGATCGAGCGTAGACCAAAGGAAACGGGCTGAAAAGAAAGAAAGTTTGAATTAAAGCTGTCATTCAATCTGAATTTATGTAGTAAGCAGATAATTGCGCTAGCGATTTCTAATGCAAATATTTACATACACGATACACAAGATTACCAAAAACAGAATCATCTGTATTTATACAGATGTTTGAACCATTTTCAGACCAAGAATCTGTATGTACAGATACACGTATTTTTGCGTGTATGTACAGATCCAGAGATTATTGAGAAATAAACTGCGATTGGAGCCAGAATATCAGATTTACTGACTGAAGATCATAAATCATAGTGGGTGTGATTACCTTGAATAGAATTAAAAATAAATTTTGAACAAAGCATCTATAACCCCCGAATTTAGATTTTCTTTATAACAAAATGCTACCAAAAATACCTCCTCTAGGAGTGAATAGCTGAAACTAGTGGTCTCAATCTCGATTATTTGTAGTGCGATTTAATATAAAAAAACGCTTTTAATCCACCTAACAGTGTGATGAGACATTTCTTATAACTTTCATCACTCTCTTCGGATATTATATCGTTTGAGAACATTTAGAACTTGATGCTTTGCGATGTTTTTGAATACACATACTACATGGGATAGTGGCAGGACTCAGAGAATCGCTCAAATCAGCATAGGACAACATCAGTGCTAGAAATCTCAAACCAAATCAATGGGAAAGCGAAAAAATGACCCATAAAATAGACATACAAACGAATTATTGTTACTGCTCTGTTAATAAAATATCTAAATTGTGGTGGGAAAACTGAATTTTCCTAAAGGGGTTATATATTGTACTGAGCCAAAAAAATCGAAATTTTTTTTGAATCGATTTGAAGCTTATACTTTACTCAAATTTCCAACGCGACTGAGAACTAAGAAATCAACGCTTTTTCTTGAAAAGGGCGATACTAGCAGTAATACCATTCAAAGAAAATCAACAGTGAATATTTCCAGACTTGGTTTTATTTCCTATTTAAGAACTATTGTGTGTTTTGCATCCTAGATTGCATGATTCAGTGATCGAAACCCAAAACTTCATAAAGTATTTGAAATTATTAAATTAAAATTTATTTTTGCTATATAAATCGACAAAATGATAGTATCGCCCCTTTGGCCCACCTATCAACATTGAAGTATCGCCCTTACGTTTTTTACAATAACTACCGTCTTACACCACCGATTTCGTCCGGGTTTTTTCAATAGCGATCATTGTTACTATTTACAGCTGGTATCAGCTTGATAATCCTAAAACAATACGAAGAAGAAAAAAACAGTTTCGCCCTGTTTGTTTGCATGGAGCGTGGAGGGTAAAACTTTAAATAAACAAACAAAAATACAGTTTCGCCCGTTGTATTTTTTGCTGTAGTTTAAGAAAGCAATATCGTAGAATCCAAATTTTTAGGTTAATTTGTTGCGTTTCAAAACCCTCATTCGCATGTATGAAAAAGCCTTATGTTTACATTTGTACGTATCGCCCTTTTCACATAAAAGCGTTGAAATGAAATTGCAGCTCCTGATATCACGCTAACTCTGCATGCGTGCATAGTTCCAAATTTTACTTCGACATCGACTTTTTCTAAAGGTGACTTCCCAGTAGTATCCTTGATTTGAATTATTATCGCTAATCCTAATGCCAAAGAACAAATGAAAACCTCTCGAAAACGAATTGTTTGGGAAAATCATTACTGAATTTTTCATTTTCACGAATCTTTTCGATAACCTTCCGTCACTTGCGTTAATGCACTGGGTGCACAGTGCTCTGAAAATCTAGCGAAATCGTCTTAGGGCACCAGCGGGTCTAATTCAAAGCTATCTGCGCGGCGAGTTAAATCTGTAAAGAATACTAAAAATTAATTTCTATTCCATAATTTTCAGTTCAGCAATTCGAGAGATCGTGCTCACCGCAAGCCATGAAAAATAGACTACGCTGTGAAGTGATGGTCACTATTTATTAAAAAATCACGGTTAAATAAAAAATTAAACTATTAAAAAAAATTCAAATAGTTTATAATTTTCACAAACTTATTAGGAAAAATTGTTTAATAAGCTTTCGTAATATTGTGTAGGAAAAAGCTGAAAATTTCAGTATTTTCTCTATCTGCAACATATAAACCCTTAAGTATACCAATTAATTGGAATAGGTTCGAGAAATTTTGGAAGAAGTCTATAAAATAACCCCTTGAAAATTACCTAAAAATTGTTGTAGTTCGATACAATAAAAAATCCCCAAAAATGAAATGTACCTATTAATGTGAAACACAGTGAATAATACATACAATAAAGACCCATTTTTATCAGTCTCATGGTGTATTTTAGGCTGACAAAATGGGGACATTGACTAAATCGGGCAATTTTTTTTCTTTTTAATAAACTGAAGCTGTTAAAATATTCTTCCTGTCCCTTGATGTAGTCTGATAACTATTTCTGATTATGATGAACTTTTTATTTTTGCATATTTCCATCTTCATGATAAGGAAAACAAGAAAGGATTTACTCGAATTCAGTCTTGTTTGTCTGCCCATCAAACATATGTTCATATTTGGCTGATAAAATCGGGGTTTCAATGTATTATAATAGATATTCAGCATTGGAAAAAGTTTCTTGTGAACGAGTGTAGAACGACTTTGTTTCTACTTACTTGAAATCAGCGGCGTAGCCAGAAATTCGGTTTGGTGGGGGTTTGGTGAAAATCGATCTTACTGTCCAAACGGCATAATTCCGAAATCGTAATTTTTGAAGTTTTAAAATTATGCAGAATTATTTTTTCAGAAAATAGTAACAGAGTTCGTGTCTTTAGCGAATTTGTAGAGACTTTATTGTAGTCATGAATATTAACCTGAGAAAATTCACCATAAATACTTCTTGGACGATATACCGTCAAAATTATTTTATCAAATGATGCGTTCAATGTTCAATACAATGGTGGAAATGAATATTACATGTTCAGTACGATTTGCACATACATACAATGGATCGACAGCCACGATCTTGAAATACTATGTGATACTGAAACATCACTTGAAACCAGCGGCGGATCATGGAAAAAGATCCGGGAGGTCCAGGTCCTGCCGAAAATTTTGAACTTGTTAAGAAATTTTAAACTAGTTTTAATTTTAAAGTAGCAACCCCTCACTGCATACTCCCTCCGGGCCGGTATGATTGTCGATTTTTAGAGTGATTGCATAACCTTTCTATATGAAAAAGGCAGAAATGTACCAAAGTCCAAAGAAGTCAATTTTTGTCAAACATCTCAATGTTTCATGCATTTTAAAGTCATTTGGCATCAAAAATACAAATTTGATTTTGAAAATTTTTCATTTCAGTTTATATGGGAATTTGCTGTGTGATTGCACTCTTCAACTCGTAACTCCGGAACCGGAAGTCCAATCAATAAAAAATTCAATAGCAGCCGATGGGAAGGTTGTACCTTTCATTTGAGACTAGCTTTGTGCAAATCGGTCTAGCTATCTCTGAGAAACAGAGGTCACATTTTTTTCCACATACACATACATACACACACAGATATTTCCCGATCTCGACGAACTCAGTCGATCATATGACACTCGGCACTCCGGGTCAGGATTAGATTGACGAATTTTAGAGTGGATGAGGAAGGCAAAAACATTTTTAGCAAATGTTGAAAGTTATGCATTTTTTTGGTGAGCAGTTCTATGTTTCATAGACATTAAATCAATTTTAACTTCGCTTCCTATTAAATAAAGACCCTTATTACAGTACATTTCTACAAAAACGAGCTCAATTTGAAAATAAATCTGAGGATTATGATTGATTACAGAACGCTGGAATTTTCTATTGGAATGTTTTCAGGCAGGAATTTGATATTGATGCTATTAGACAACTGTGAAATCACGACCAATAGATCAGTTACATTTCATGACCCCATTCCGACAATTTATCAAAAGTCCTCATGACGTTTACAACAACAGGTTATCAATCTACGGATCAGATAGTTGTTATTGTAGTATTGAATTAAATCAGTCTGCATCAATAAATTTTCAACTTCAATCCAATAATTTTTTTTTTGTGTGGTGGGGGGGGAGGGGTTGTATGGTGTTAAACCCCAAAACCTTCTCTTGGCTACGCCGTTGCTTGGAGTTATTTATTTCGCTTTTCATTTTCCGATATGTTTCAGATCGATCCGATGGTTATAAGTTAGAAAAATTGCAGTCAGAAGGTTCGCACAAATGAACATTTTTGTACTGATAAGTTATCAAGTTCCTTCCAGACAACTTGGAAGTGTTCGGTGATTATTTCTAGCGGTTGTAGATAGTAAAATGAAATACAAAATTCGTTTTATCGAAATAATGTTTAGCTTATTTCAATGGATTATTACTATATTGAACAACATATAGGCGACAAAGAGTAATCAACAAACAACAAGCCATAACTTTTAAAGTATTCAAAATAGATATTTGAAATCTTCAGTAAAGTTATTCGCAAAAGTAAGAGCTACAAATTTGCTGAAGGCATCATTTCGTTATAATCACTTCCAAGAAAATTTGTGAAAATATCTCACTCATAGGGGGATTTATCAGAAAAAGCATAATACCAAAAGAAAGGGCATATTACCTCCAGTAAATTCTCCGAAGATACTATTGACCTAAAATAAGCCTTTTTGGCGTTAATAATAGATTACATGTTTTTGGTCATATTTCTGGCAATGGGAAATGATAAAAATCTTTCGTCCGCATTTAATGTTAAATATCTCTTTTGATAATAGTCCGATTTCAACAATCTATAGCTTGTTCGAAAGGTATTCGTTAAAGCTGTCTAAAAACATATAAATTGTTAATCTGTATAGTCAATTTCGGCAGATAATTTAAAAAAACTGCAAAAAACGCCATTTTTACGCATTCAAATATTCATATCTTGAAAACTAAAGATCAGAATCAAAAACAAATTAATAGCGTTCATACTGTTTTTTAGTTCTTTCATTTAAAATTGGTTTGGATAAGATCGGTTCAGCCATTACTGAGAAACACGAATGAGAATTTGTCCGTTACATACACACACACACAGACACACACACACACACAGACATTGTCCCAAATCGTCGAGCTGAGTCGATTGGTATATAAGACTCGGCCCTCCGGGCCTCGGAAAAAATCTTGAAAGTTTGAGCGAATTCTATACATTTCTTTTATAAGAAATGTAAAACCAACTTAATCCACCTAGCAGTGAGATGAGACATCTCTTACACATATCGCCGTTGAAAAATTCATTAGTTTGCAGTTTCTCGTCCTGCACGAATAAAGGCTCGAATAAACTGACTAAAATATAGAAAATAAATAAAATAAATAAAAAATAAAGCAGAAAATGAAAAACATAACGTTTTCAAATTCATTAAATGAGTACAATGAATAATATAAATCATATTAATAACATAAATCAAATTAGATTAGCTCATTAAATAAAAATTTGGGCAATATTTAAAAATAGTTACAAAATTAATTGAACAAATTAAATTGACTCAAACTAACAAATTGAATGAAATAAATAAGTGGAATGACTGATTATGAAATGGATTAAATTAAAGAAATGAACAAAATGAATCAGATTAATCAATTGAATCAAATGAATAAAATGAATCAAATGAATCAAATGATTAAACTGATCAATTGAAACAAATAAATAAAATGGATAGAATACAGTTAATGAATCCAGTGAATACAATGAATCAAATGAATGGAATGGATAAAATGAATAAAATGATTGAAATGAATGAAAAGAATAAAGCTAATAAAAAATAAATTGAATAAAATGAATAAATAGAACAAATGAATCAAATAAAGAAAACAAATAGAATTGATAAAATGAATAAAAAGAAGAAGAAAATGAATTGATTAAAATGAAAAATTAAGCAATGTTAAAAAGTTATAAATAAATAGAAAAAAACAAATGTGTCAAACAAATAATTTGGATGTAATGAATAAATCTGTAAATTAGTCATATTATTAATATGAAGAAACTGATAACATGTATAAGCTGGAAAAAACGAATAGAATGCATAGAAGTAAAACAATTAATAAAATAAGTTATATAAATGATATGAATAAAATGTACGAAAAAATAAACTGATCAGAGTGAATGCAAATAATGATACGAATAAAATAGATAAAATGAACAGAATGAATTAAAAGAATGCTGAATTAGTCAAATATTCAAAATGAATAAAATAATTAAATAAATAAGACGAATAAAATCCATGAAATGAAGAAACTAAAAAAATTTACTATTTAGAATGAAATTAAAAACCGTTTTTGAATAAAGTAAATTAGCAAACCGGATTGCGTGAATTTGAGAACTATTGTATCAGAAAGTTATGAATTGTTTTTGAAAATCCCATCATCTGAAAATTGGTTTTTCTTTTCTTGGTGGTGTCGTTTAAGATTATCTGGTGTTTCTGGTGTTATCAGAAACATGGAACGTTAAATGTGTTTCGGAATTCAATATTGGATAGTAAAATTAGACAAGGTCACACGTTCAGAAAATATGGATAAATGAGTGCTATGCAAACCAATACTTCGAAAAAGAAGTGGTTCTAATTTCCCGAGCAAATACTCATGGGTTCAAGCACCACATAGCCCCTGGAAAAGACCTTAAATATGGTCCGTGACAAAATTCACAACCATCAAGATACCATAAAATGGTCTCAATAATCCATAAATACACCAACATATGGTATTTTATATGGGATCTACCGGACCATGGTGATGGTATTTTCATGGTTTGAACCCATTTCAAACACCCATGTCAAACCCCATGACCGTGGAGGTATTATGGGCTTTTCGTTTGCTCGGGTTTCAGGATAAGTATTTAATTTGTTGGAAATGCAAGCGGCCAATGAAAGTGTCACTTGACATAATACTGCTCTTGATGGATAGACATACTTGACATTACAAATCTTAATTTTCTGCGAATAAATATGTTTCTAGTTACACTGGATATGAAAAGGGTACCTTCGGGTTCATTTGTTGTTACAACAGTAATGTGTGTGACAAAAATGTAGTCAGATCAAACGTTTCCGTACACAGTACATCCAACGTTTCTCTACTAATTGTGACTGCCATTGAAACATCAATTGAATTTTACTTAGTATAGAGCAAAAATGGACAACAATAAGTTAGAAGAAACATTGTACCTGGATCCCTCATCGAGAGTGGAGTCTTTGGGAGACTTCTTTTCCCGGAGCTAATTCGTGGATATTTTTAGACTTTGATCCGTTGTTCTTCATAATAGTTCATACCAATACAATGAATATATATTTTCACTAATACATCACAAAAAAGATGTTCACACTTTTCACATGACATATTTGAGCATATGATTCTTTTAAAATTCAATTCAGATACGAAAAGTTTAAATAACGCCATTTTAATTTTTTATAAAGGGCGAACACGAAATTATTGCGACATATTCAACAGGGCATAACTTTTTTTACCATTGGGTAAAAATCAACCAAATTTTGCACACTTTCTCATTCTCATTGATGTGTATTGTTTACATGCTGTCAAACTCGAAGTCGTGTTTTTCGATTTAATGAAAATGGAGGTGAACCAACGCGAGTCGAGAGAACAAATTCTTTCCAAACACCTGGAATTTCCTGACCTGTCGCACCGGCAGTTGGGGAAAATGTTGAACATTCACCATTCAACCGTCTCCAGAGTGTTGAAGCGGTTCCAGGAGCGGTTGACGTTGGACTCGGGCACGGAAGCTCTACGAGAAGATGCTGACAAAATATGGCTGCTGTGTGATGGACGACGAAACGTATATAAAAGCCGATTTTATGCGAATTCCGGGGTTGGAATTTTTCACCGGCAAGAGCAAGTTCTATGTGGACAACAAATTTATGAAGAAGAAAATGTCGAAGTTCGCCTCCAAATATCTCATTTGGCAGGCCATCTGCTTTTGCGGACTGAGGAGTGAGCCTTTCGTGACAAAGGGCACAGTAAATGGCGAGATTTACAAATCTGAGTGCCTCGAGAAGCGCCTTTTGCCGTTCTTGCAGCAGCATGACGAAGCTCCGCTATTTTGGCCAGATTTGGCATCATGCCACTATTCTAAAAGTGTCCTGGAGTGGTATGAGGCCAATTCTGTCCATTTTGTTCCAAAGGACATGAATCTAAAATTTTGGTTTGATTTTAAACATTATAAGAAAATTGGCATGACATTTTCGCTGTCGCAATAATTTCGTGTTCGCCCTTTATACATCAATGTAAAGAGGGCGCTGTTTGATTGATTTCAACCATTACCAAAAAGAGTTAGTTTCATAATCTAACAATAGGTTAAACAACTGAATTGATTCGATACAGATACCGAGATTTTTAGAAAAGTGAATTCAGATGACAATAAATACAGATTTACAGATATGCTTTTACCTACCCTTACCAGTATGACCACACCATTTCACTAGATCTAGAAAAAAACGAGCTTTTCAAAAATTCTAGATAAGTCGTTCAATCTGGAAACACGCCATTCCAAAGTGTTTTTGCTGAAAGTGAACAATTTTGTCGAATTTTCATCAGCTGGAAGTTCAAGTAAACTAAACATGATCAGAGATTCTATTTTAATCCATATGTTCTATGCTGAAAATTATGCATTTGACATGGACAGACTGGCAGCGCAGTTACCAAATTTCCAGTAAGCTGTAATATATTTGCTAACATACAAATAATTAGTAAATAAATAGCAACATTTATAGCTCATAGATACCCGAATAGAAATGTACAGTAACAAAACCATGATTTTCACTGTGACAGTACAGTCATTTTACAATAATTTAAGTAAGTTTTAGTGTTATGCTACAAAGAGGGACTCAACGTGAACCCTGCAAAAACGGTCATTGTACCATTTACCAAGAGGAAAAAACTGAAGTTGGTTCCCCCAACTCTCAATGGAACTACAATCAACTACGCAGCAGAAGCGAAACACCTAGGTGTTATCCTAGACAAAAAACTGAATAGGGATCTTTAGGGGTGTGCGGGTTAAGGCATATTCTGATGCAGATTAGTACCGTGAGTTAATATCTCAGTCCTTTTTCAATTTTTTGGCCCGAAACTATCGAAAAAAACATTTTTTAGTTTGTTTCCTTTTAGGACAATAACACATCCAAACCCATGCGACTTGCACGACCCTATAGGTTGCCTTATCAGATCTACCATAGTTTGCAGATGAAACTTGGGATGGCAGGTTGCTAGCGGATTGACAAAGTACCAGATCATGCTGTGTGGGGTGCTGTCCCGGTTAACAATGAGGCGAACGAGATATTTGCAGATACGTCATTTAGTAGGACAACTGTCAATTTGCTGGTTGAGTTTAATTTGGTTTTTTTAAATTTAAAAATCATAAAAGAATAATTAAGGTTTAAGAATAATATGAGTGTACTCGTAAGGACACCCGCTACCAATACATATGAAAAACTGGCACAATTTTTCCAAATTAAAGATCCCTATTGGAACAGCACTGTGGGCGTGCAGTAAACTCTTCGGGGAAACTTGGGGTCTCAAACCGAGGTTGGCTTACTAGTCCTACACGACCATCGCCAGACCACGATTAACTTATTCCTCCATTGTGTGGTGGCCCAAAGTTAAGCAAAAGACCGCCCAAGCTAAACTAACTACAGTTCAGAGGGTAGCCTGCCTCTCCATCACAGGCGCTATGAAATCAACACCCACTACAGCTATGGAAGCCTTGCTTCATCTACCTTCATTGCACCAATATGTTATGAGGGAGGCGAGACTTGGCTCTCTAAGAGTGCTAAAGGGTAAACCACTATTTGATGGGGATTTAAATGGTCACCTGAGTATAATAAAGGAATTAAAACTAAACCCTGTCTTGACAACAGTTCAAGATAAAATGGAGGCTAAACCGAACTTCGATATCTCATATGAGGTCCACATAGTGGATCGTCAGATGTGGGATGTAGGGGGTCCTATACTGCCTCAAGGTACAATATCATTCTATATACGGATGGTTCTAAAATGGGTGAGCTGACTGGCTCGGGAGTCTACGGACCAAGAATTAAAGAAGCGATACCAATGGGAAAATGGCCTACAGCTTTCCAGCCAGAGGTATATGCAATATACACCTGCTTGGAGATCTGTAGGAAACGAAACTACAGACATGCCAAAAACCGCAATCTTATCGGACAGCCAAGCAGCACTGTTGGCATTAAGGTCATCGAAATGTGAATCCAAACTGGTTTTGGAGTGCATCACATCTATACACCAACTAACAACTTGGAATAAATTAATGATATTCTGGGTACCTGGCCACCAAGGAATCGATGGTAACGAAGTGGCCGACGAATTAGCCAGGCGTGTTTCATCAAACACATTTCTAGGTATATCTACCTGTGCCATAGACTAGAACTTTCGGCTTGGGCAAGAGACCAACTACTAAACGACTGGTGTAACGTAGAAGGCGCTCGACAAGCTAAGAAATTCATACATCCAGATACAACGAGAGACAAAAAACTAATGGATCCAAAAAGGTAAAGACTTACGTATAATCACAGGTTTATTTGCGGGACATTGTCCTGCTAAGTATCATCTGAAAAAAATTGGCAAAAGTCAAGATGACTTTTGTCGATTTTGTAACTACGAGCCCGAGAGCTCGGAACATAGTCTCTGCCATTGTGCAGTACTATTTCTTCGAAGGGAGCGATGCTTCGGAAGGCATCTTATGACGCCTCACGAGATATGGCATACCTGTCCCAAACGGATCCTCAGCTACATTAATAATGTACTTCCCGGTTGGGACGACACATGTGGACAAACAAACAACTCGCTTCCAACTACATTGGATTCGGGCAAAAGGGGGGTTATGTATCTTAACATTAAAAAATCAATTTTTCTCCATACATTTTTTTCTCGAAAACAGTAAAATTTAATGTGAATGCACTGTATCAGTTTTTTGCTGAACAGTGAAATTTATTATTAGATAAAATTTTATTGCAAATCTACTGTGAGAACTTGACATCGAACAATGTTGAAACAGTAATAATTATAATATTTATTGTTTTATGATTGTTTGTAGGGTAAATGCTATTGTAAAATTCAATCCGGGTAAGCAATGAGCTGTTCCAAAAAGCTTTCGGCCATCCAGATAATTCCAGACGTTTTCAAAAAAATATTGCATTTTTTTTTTTGGAAAAACATTTGGCATCCCTGTATAGGACTTCTGTGAACTTACCGAGCTTACCAATCAAAATATCATGTAACGGAAAAGCTCACTAACCCAAAAGCCCAAATATTTATGCCCACTAACGTACCGTATCAGCCACCTGGTGTCGGATAGCTGAACAACCAATAACCAAAAAGCTCAGTTAAACCAGTTCTACCATATTGGGATTTGCTGCAAAGCTCAATTACCTATTGCGACATCTACAGATTAATAGCGTAAACAAGAGGTGGATGTGTTTTTCGTTATTTTCACATTAGGGACCATACACAAATGACTTAGCTTTTTTTCTGCGTTTTTAGACCCCACCCTCCCCCCTCGTAGCATTTTATCGCAAAACTCTAACCTCCCCCTTGTAAATAACGTAGCATTTCGTACAACCCCTCAACCTTCCCAACGCGACCGGGGGATTGAAAAAAAATTAAATATGTTTTACAATTCTTTTAAATACATGTATTTACAAAATGTTTGACGGCTTTTATCTACATTTTCATTCTAATAGCAAATTGCGAACAAAATAAACCCATTTCATGACAAATATCGCGTTAATAATTTTGTTTTGAGTTTTATAGGTCATGGAACATGAACAAAAGATCTCTCAGTTCACGATGCTGCAGTTGCCCATGATTCTAAGAAGCATACATTCAACAAAACTACTAAATTTTGTTCGGTTGAATCCGAAGAGTAAACTTAATTCAGCTAACAAACTAAGTCTACTTATTAGCAAGATTAGCTAACTAATGTAGCAAGTTAAAGCCGCACACACAAACTTACCACATTAAAAATTTCATGAAAAGTAACTTGTGTGAATTTAAATTTCTCTTGTGAATAGAGGAACATCAAATTGTTTTTTCTAATCAATGGGTTTTAATTCTCGTAAAAAAAATCTTAATGCTACGTCGCGCAACTTCTGACCCTACCCTCCCCCTCGTCACACTTCGTCACAAATTTAGTATACCCCCCTCTCCTACCCCCAAAATGCTACGTCATTTATGCATGGCCCCTTAATGATTTGATATATTTTTAAAGTGTTATTTACATTAAGTGGGGGGAGGGGAAAGGGTTTCAGTCAGGGTTGCCACTATTTTTCGAAGAAAATCTGGCAGTTCAACTAAAAATGTCTTGCAAAATCTGTCACTTGACAGCGTCAAGTGACAGATTTTGCAGTCATCGAAATTTGGCATACATTTTGGTCTTCATTGAACGCGAATTTATCGAATAAGATTTCCAAAATTTGTGTGATACTACTTCTATAGTTTAAAAAATCTGATAGAGTACGAGATTTGACTTTTTGCTAGAAAAATCTGGCAAAATTTAAAAAATCTGGTAAAATGTCTGACTTGAACGAATGTCTGTTCAGTTGGGAAAAATCTGAGATTCCAGATAAATCTGGAACATTGGCAACGCTGCCCGTGAGCATGACCACCACTGATCTAAACGAATTTTTAACTTCTACAACTCGATTTGAAACAAATCGAGGTCTACAAAAACTACTTATACATACATCCGTGTTTCGTATATCCGATATTACATGATATTGCAAAAAAATATTGTGTACGCAGACCATTCCCACTAAATTTTACTAGTAGGCAGCTATCTACGTTACACACTAGAATATTAACTCTAGGCTAAATTCCATGGATAAAAATCATACATACATTTACATATCATTCAAGATGATTCTATATGGATAACAGTCGATTATGTGAAATCAGAAATAGATGTGGTGTGTGTGTATGTGTTAGGAGAAGATGAGGTAAAACGCACCCCTGGGTAAAATGCACCCCTTGCTTTATCGAAAGTTGCTGGAAATTTCTAGAAAAAGGGTAGCACCTAGGGGCAGATCACTTCCCGTATAAATAAATACCATTCCAGAAATCTTCGGAACCATTTCCAAACTATTCATATAATACTCACCATATTGGGAATACTACTGATATGTTCCACCATTATAATTGAACTGCTTTACTACCATACTCATTTAGTAACCATTTCCAATATCTACATTGTACTTTTGCGCCAGAGCTTATATTGATTTGGTGGTCTTTGTTATGCGTACATCTGTTTACGCTGCACAGTGGCGGATTTGGCTAAAAACCTGGCCAAAAGTCGAAAATTGCATGGTAGTACTTTGGGGTCTAGTACATATATTGTCCTTCAGATGGCGCTGCCGCATGCTATTTTAAGTGAAACACTCCAAAATTTCCATATTTGAGGTGTTGACACATCCAAACAGTTTAAACCATCGCGTTTTGCTCATATTTTTCATCGAGCGCCCGAAATGTCAGTATTATTCAAGTGTAGCTAGATTTTGATACAAGTGTCGGTTTCAAATGTGTAATAATGGAAAGTTATGCTGACGGTATGTACTTTATTTATATGTATTGATGTCAAAACATATTATTTCGTTTGTCTATAGAAAATGTCACTAACTTTCACGCTTTTGTAGCAGACGGTTTCAACAGACATTTTTGCTAAATTATTGAAATGCTTTTTTTGTCCACGTATGTCCACTATGTTTCAAAGCAATTTATGTTCCTTGAACGATTCTCTATTTGGAACATAATAGAATTCTTGCCCGAATTCGCCCGTTTATGAATAATCTTTGATTAAGTGGAGACGGAGACGGATTATAAAATTTTCAGTTTAAAATTTTGACTCGTACTTTTAATTACTGCTGTACCTCCGATCGTCATAGCGAGTCGAACAATACTGAATTTTGATCAGGAAGAGTTGTGTATTTAGTGATGAAAATTTCATCGAGATTCATAAACATGTTCAAAAGTTATCAAAAGTGGAACGCAAAAGACTTAAATAATTTTGGTCGTTCATATTGAAATCCAACAAGGTCAACAGAAGTAATCGCCAAAGGGTCAAAATATCAAAAATCGATTATGAATACCATGATTAAACATTATCGGGGAACTATGACCTTTGATCATGCTAAGCAAAATAAATCTAGAGGTGGAATATATGACTGGATTCTACGTGCGAAAATCAGTAGAGTAGTGCAAAAGAATACTGGGATCTTCGGCCGTGATTTGGCTAAACATCTAACTTTGGCGTACACTCCAGTTTGTCGAATTTGTTTGTGAGAAGGTTGACAGTCGTAGCATGTCAGCAAGCATGACAACAAAACGTGGTTGCTCAAAACAATAACAGGAAGCAGTACTAGCATGTTCTGACCAAGTATAACGCATGAATTTAAATGGACGTTTAATCGTATAATAATGTTTTTTGGACAAATTTTCGGTCTAATTTAAATAAAACTATCAATCTTAGCAAATTTCACTTATTTTCGTATTTTTCTCATATTTATTTTTAGTTACTGCAATTTGCATGCAAACTTGTTGTCAATTTTCACTCCATGCATTTCGTCGCAGAATCGGCTTATTTTCTGTATATTAGAAAAATACTATTTTTCGTTCTTTGAGAAATATGTGCATCAGCAAATGGACAATAATCGTACAGAGTTTAAAAGAAGGGTGGGTAATGTCAGATACATAACCGGAGTGAAGTAGAATACACTTTAGGCTGTTAATGCGAATGCTACAATTTTGACTATACTCTGAAAGATTATATTAAAACCAGCCATTTCGTTATTTCTAATGGAAATACCGAAATATCGGTACACGTACATCGAAACCTAAAATATTCCAACATATTTATCCTCATATGGTAACCCTGAAAATAGCATTTAATGAGAGTGAAACAATTCAATTGGCAACAGTAGAGAATCGTATATACTTGTACCGTTATTTCGCTATTTCCATTAGAAATACCGAATTAACTTATTTTAATAAAACCTTCCAGAAATTAGTAAAAATTGCAGCATTCGTATTAACAACTTAGAATGTATGTTACTTCATTTCGGTAATGTCGTTGACATTACCTACCCATCTTTCTAATCTAAAACAGAACAATTGTTTTGAAAACCTAATAATTGCATAACCTAAGACGATTTAAAGCTACACTTTTGTGAAATCTCAACAGAAAACAAAAGTACGTGTTAGTCCAAGGAGCTTTCTGACCCGTTGTTGTTGTGAATCATTAAAATTTTGAACATTTTTCAAAGCGTTATGATTGCGATTACAGGGGGAAATGTTGGTTGAATGATATTTATTAAATTCTCCCAATTAATGTTCTATAGCTAAACTATGATCATATTTCCTAAGGAGGCGGGTTTTACCCCATGTTTTCATAAATAATAATATGCTCGAACCTTAAACAAGCAGGTATCTTATGCTGATTTCGTTTTTAGAATCGAGTCGCTCTAGGTTCGCCCTGAACTGTCACTTTTATATGAATATTAGAGCGAACCTAGGGCGACTCTGATCTAAAACCGAAATCAGCATTGGAGTGGAGTTTTCACAATAATGGAGCTTTTCATTTGTGTAGCCGCGATATTCGCAAACAAAATAAGTAAAAAGCACATTGCGTCATTTAGCCGCACACAAAATAAGCCGGGCTTAATGTGAATACAATTAATTTGTTTTATGGACCGTTATTTAACTGAGTTTATAACATGATGATACGTAAAACTTTTTCCCACTTTGCTCCGAGGACCAAGTATTTTAAATTTCCTCTGGTAGTGCAAAAATGCTGTATAAACTCGTAAATAAACTTTCCGACTCGTATCAAATCATGAACAGAAAATCATATTATCAGTATCCAATAGAGGTGTGCGCCGATGCATTTTTAATCGGCGGCGGCGTAAGCGACATATTTGGCCGGCGGCGGCGGCGTTGGCGGCGTCACGCCGTTGGACCCTATCGGCGGCGGCGCGCCGGCGTGTGTCGGCGTGACGAATATTGACGCCTATGTAACTAAAAACAATTCTTGGCAGTAAAATTCCTTTCCCAAATTGGTAACAGACTTCGCAGCACATACAAACAGACGTTACCAGCTTGAAGAAAATTCTAAAAAAAAATCATCGCTCACGATGTACTAGCGACATCTGTTGAACACATTGCACAAAATGGAATTCTCGCAATCATATCAAGTAATTTTTGTTCAATTGAAGCTCCAATAGTGCCCACCTAGGGCAGATCACTTTCAGAATGTATTACAAATTTGCTTCAAATTAGAAAAAATGCATTTAATTTCCATTTTTGCAGCAATTTTGCACTCCTTCGCAGAGAAGATTGTTTAACAATCGTCCTACGCTGATCCACTTTGTTAGATGTTTTGTTGAATGTAGGGCTGGTTTTTTGTAGGGTTTTGACGTCTTACACGCAACGCAAAATGCATTATGAATTTCTATTTTTGTGGAAAGAAATGCATTTAATTTCGCTGATGCGTCACAAGTGCCCACCCTGCTTGCCAAATGCAAGATAATAAATGAATGGCGGTACTGTTTTTACAGTTGCAAAATTTAAAGAACGAAATAGAAAAATTGTCGATGTCGCATACTACGACTTCGCATGAAATAATGATTGCAATGGACAAATTTAAAGAATGCAGAGTAACGACTGTATTTCAATGACACATAATAATTATTTTTTGTTCTATGTTTGGGAAATTAAAACGGTAAAATAGTTTTTGTTTTGTTTGAGGAAATTAATTCTAGTTGTCGTTTCATTGTTTTTTTTTTTTCATTTTAGTCTTCTTTACCGTCGCTCTTTAAGAATCCCACAGATATCGGGTACCCTAACACGAGGCGTTCCTAATGGCATTAATGGCATTACTGCGCAGAAATGTCACTTTTAATGGTCATGTAAGGACTTTTCAAGGTATACACATTACTTCATTTTCCTGGTTGGCATTTACTTTTACTTCTTGTAAGTACAAAATAACGCATACGATTCCGTGGCACCACATTTTCTTTCAACTTAAGATTTGCTTCTATCTAGAGTGCAAAGTATGCTCGATGTGCTGGAGTCATACAGATCTACACCATAACGAAACCTAAATATACAGTTACTATCATTCATAATAATTCCACGACTTGATATTGGGTTGAAACTGATTACTAAACAAGTCTGATTGAAAATGGTCTGAGCGTATCTCTAGTTTTCGTAGCACCTGCACTCCGCCAATTGCTCCAGCAGATCCGGGGACCAACAAATTCGAATCCATTGCATACATCTAGTCAGATTCGATACACCGAATCAATTAAATTACTAACATCCTATTAAGTGCTTACTCGGCGATCGGCATCGTGTTGTAACTTAAGAAATAATTGTGAATAACTCCCGCCTTGGGCACTTCGACAAGAATGAATTTCACATTTCTGGACCATTTTGTTTGTTTTGGTTTGCATGAGATTAAAAAGACGGTAACGTTTTTGGGTGGGTGCGGAAACTAAGTAACGCATTTAGCTCTGTGTCAAAATCTCTTCACTAACACCACGCTCGCTGATATGGCGCATTTTTTTGTAATTTACAACGACCGTTTTTTCTACGAGTGATGAAAATTCATCTCGTGTTACGTCTTTTTTGTCTGTGATACCGGGTTGATGCAACTGACACTGAAAATCTTTCCTGAGTGGGGCTAGATCACACGATGAATAATTTTTGAGACCAGAAATCTTACCCGCCACATCAGTGCACCAGCGTCGCGAAAAGTCAAGATCATTCTGTCCAACTATTCTTCGAGAAAATTTTTTTAAAATAGGTCACGATTCAATCAATGATAAGTAAACCTCGCATTGAAAATAATTTTTGTGTTTTCAAAAAACTAGTTCATGCAAAAAGATGGCATTATACTCAAATGTTTAGTAGGTGTTTGTGTCTGAATATGCTTAATATTTTTATGATTCTAGTTCATAACTTGATGATACATTGATTTGTATTAACTTTATTGACTAAAAAAGTCAAGAATTGAATGATGTGCAACGATTTTCGTAAATTAATATCACGTGTTAACGTGATATTTTAGTCTTGAGTTTATCGTCGGATTTTTTACACAGAGTCACGTGTCTTATAGTTTTCTTAATTATTTCACGGACTTGAATTGTGGCTAAGTAATGTATTTTTGATGCTTAGCGCAGTTTCATTTAATTCCGAACATTACACTGAATCTTAACAAAAGAATAATAGGGTTATAGGTCCTGGTAGTTTCCTTGTATCTAATGCTCGCGCCTATGAGACTAGTTGCTAGCATTTGTACACAATATCTCACATAGAAATTTCAAAACCAAAGAGCAGAGCGAATAATCCATGAATAATAGTCTGAGTTCCTTGAAATTGTTTTCGTAAGTATATTAAGATTATGTGGAAAGTTGATTACTTCATGAATTATATCATGATCAGTTTCACGAGCTCGACGGATAATCGTGTCTAGCATACTAGGAATCATGAATCGCTTAATAAATCGATGAATAATACACTGTATTCCATTGAAATTGATTACGTGCAAAGATTAAGATCAGGCACATTATCGTAAATATCATTACTTATATCTTGAAAGTGGAAGTGTTTTTTTTTAATTTGTGGACATTTCCACGCGCACGAATGGTGAATTGTAAGTTATACGCTCGCAATCATAACCAGTTGACGAAGCAAGAATGGATCCATGAATTGTATTCCGAGTGTCGTGTAATGATTTGCGAGAAAATATCAAAACTTTGTTAATTTTGTGATCTAATTCACAACCACTAATACCAAATAAACATCAATATGTGATTAATCATGAATCAGTTAACGTCGTATATTCGGACCATAGACAATGTTTCTAGATTTGTGGTTAATATTATGAGCCAACGATCTTCGAGTTCGCGAATTGTCGGCGTGGGAAAAAAGCGTCGGCGGCGCGCCGCCGGTCTACCTTTCGGCGTCGGCGTTTGTTAAAATTTACCGGCGGCGGCGGCGTGGCGCGGCGGCGCACAGGTCTAGTATCCAATAAGCCAACACCATCTCCTTTACACAACGAAGCAACCAGTACGCATTACGGCTTGCCGGAGGAAACAAATCCACAGATAAATTCACCACGGTGCACACTGGAACGCGCGCCGTGGTGAATTTATTTGTACAAGCACCTGACGCCACATATAATTTAAAGAACAAGAGAGCGCGGTTCTCGCACCAAACCACCCCATCGCCAATATATTTATTCAGCACTGAAAAAAAATAAGTGTTGTGTACAAGACACAACCACGATCACATTAAAAATGCAGCCAGTTTTATGAGCAAGCAATATTATCCGTGGCCAAATTAAAACCCGTTAATGCCATCGACTGTTTCAGAACTACACACAGGCATGCTATTCTTCACTAGAGATAATTGTTGAATTTTATAAATTAAAATCGATAACCTATAGTGTGATAAATTCAAGTTTTAAAAAAGTTTTATTCAAATCCATGAAATGGGAACATAAATTAATGATGCTCACAAACAAAACCTTACATCTATCTTTAAATACCTGCTATCAAATCAAATGTTTGCAAGCACGATAGAAAAATAACTGGTCATAAATCAAATTATTCGTAAACGAAGAAAGTTTAATATATGTATCTTTATATATTCGGTGTTTTAATTAACATTAACTCTGAAATGTTCTATATTTGGGGTCCTAAAAAGAACGATGTTAAGGGAATTATTCAAATTAACTGTTTTGTATGTGGGGTCCTGAAAAGGACCATTGGTGGAATCCTGAAAAGGACTATTTGTGGGATACACAAACACGCGTGCTATGGAATTAAAAATACTAAACTAACTAAGGGCTTTTGGTTTAACAAAAATAACATGCAGAATGGAACAATTAGCTGCAAAAAAGGTTTGCCGTCTCTTCCAGCCGCACGTTACTTACATCAGATAAATATTTCGAAATGAAAAGAAATAACCTTTCTCTTCAGCATCTAATATGAAATACTGATAGCTTGAAACGTGACATCGGCTTTTATCACTTTCGCACTGATGAGGGAAGGACTGCCTTCATGCAGAATAACGAAAAAATATTTGCGGATTCTTTTTGGTACGGCTTTCGCTAGCTGGCAGTGTTGCCACATCCTCCAATTTTCTGAAAC
Organism: Topomyia yanbarensis; assembly: GCF_030247195.1. Taxonomy (NCBI): domain Eukaryota; kingdom Metazoa; phylum Arthropoda; class Insecta; order Diptera; family Culicidae; genus Topomyia; species Topomyia yanbarensis. Next base: position 37,463,285 of record NC_080671.1, on the reverse strand, counting down.
ATTGCAGAATTTTGGATTATGTTTCCGAAAGACTATTTTTAATAAATCACAGGTTTTCGCTAATTTCAACCTGAAAATGTACTTTAAGTAGCTGCACATTTTTGTATTGTTTCGGAAGGATAAATTTAAATAAATAACAGATTGTTGTAAATTTCAGATTGTCAATATACGCGCAAGCAACAAATAACGAATATAAACTGCGCAATTGGATTATCGCTGTCAATGATTGGAAATATTCCAATTCGTTCTTTATTGTTTGTTATTGTTATAGCCCTTACAAGGGCTTTTAATTTAACAATAATAACATGCAGAATGGAACAATTAGCCAGCTTCAACGGAGGTTTGCCAAATCTTCCAGCCGCGTATTCTGGCTGGATTTACTGGAGAGGCGTATATACCCAGTGTACGAAAAGGCGACTATGCTGGTTTTAATAGACGCCGACGAGCCATAAGCTATTGAAACTTTGTCTAGGCCAGAGATAACAAACATATTGAGATGCGCGAAGAATGAAACTAAAAGTTCCAATCGAACCCAAACCAACGATTCCAATCGAGCAATGTGAACAAATATGCAGGATTTAGGAAGTAACGCGTTGTTTCAAGCACATAATTTAGGTCTTGTGGAGAAAATTAGCAGTAGGTACTGAAAAATATGTGCATGAAAACGAACATTGATTATTTTATTATATTAAATCATAGTTAAAGACGATAACAAATCGATTGTTTTTCCAAATTAACTACTCGTTTGTTCATTTATTTTCGTTAGGATATAATCTACTGATACTGAAAGGGGGAGGGTAGTTTGGGGCGGTCGACATTCAGTGTGTCCTTATTTTGCTCTTAGCCCATTTGGTAACCCTAGATTAAATGATGTATGAGAGTTTTCACGTTTTCGAGATCTGTTCATTTTTGCTTGTTTTTCAATAGTGTGATATTGAAATACAAAAATTGTCACGTCATTTCATGATTAGAATCATCAGCGCCTGGCGGCAGTCATGGTATCTATTACCTACCATCGAAAAGTGTGAGCTGGCATGAAACGCAGCAGCTGCTACGCTTACAACGTCAGAACACATACGCGTCGCAGTTTCCTTCGATGAAAAAGAGGCAGTCCCAGCAACGCTTGCTTTTTGAGCGAATTGTATCAACCAATCATGGATAAGATAATTACTACTTTCATAAACTCCATTAATTCAGCTATTTTTGGTAATTGTACATACTACCGAATTGGATAGAAAATTGTTGTACATATTTCAAATCAGATAGCGTAATAATCTTATTTTTCATTCAGTACAAAGGCGTCACGTTTAAAAAATCGGGTAAAATTCTGGCAGAAAATTTTGAAACGGGACCCCTATATTGAAACGTTAGAAGTATTCTACTTCAAAAATGCGTCAGCAGGATGCCATAGAACTGGTAATAGTGGCAAGATGGTAGATTAATAAATTTGAAGTTAAATCGTTTCTGCGCATCTACAAATCGCCTGCTAAATCAGAAGCTTTAGTGCAAATTTCGTCATTCTCTTCGTTCGAACATTCTAACAATATTTTTCTACTCATTTCGATTTAGCGTCTTCTACACCTTGCAAACGCGTAGTTTGGAATACTTTACATATTCTAGCTCCGTCAAAGATTGTCATATTCGGTTAGTATAACTCTTGAATATCCGTTGTTCTAACGAGAGTAAATTGTGACTTGTAAATAAATAATAAAAATCAAATTCAACGTCGAGAACATGTTTTTTAGGATTTTTAGTCTCTATAGTTTTAAATTTGGAATTGTTTTCATGAGGAACTTCTCAAATTTTCATCAAATCAGAATTAAAGATTTATTTAATAATTTATAAGCCCCTCCCGAAACAAAATCCTGCCTAAGGGCCTGCTGGCGTTGCCCTTAACGGCCCTTCACCATGCGAAGATGATGTACCGCATGTGTCTTGTTTCTCGCATCTACTAATTACCATCGCCGAACCACATTTTCGAATTATTTCCCACGACTTACGATCGATTTATCGTTCGTCCTATCCCTATCTCGTTAATCCGTTTATCTAATTGTAATGTTAGGTGGTTTCTGGGTAAAAAGCCGTTTGATATATCACTATAGTGTTCGCGTTTTACTTGAGACTGAAACTGAGTCTGTTCCGAACGTTAACTATTGTAGAAAGATACATTTTAACAGCAGTTAGGGTTCGGAATAGCTTCAAGCACAATCCACAACGATTACTCATCCCTGAAAGCTACCGATTGTCCTCGCCCAAAAAACGTTACTTTTTAGCAACACACCTGATTATGCCGTCTGTACTTCGACAAAAAGTAGCATAAATTGCTTCTCCGAAGATCACGCAAATGTGTTGTAATTCATAATTGTAAAACGGGGTCATAAAACCACGAAAGTGACATATCATCAGGTACCGTACCGCAAGTCGAGGGCGAATCCGAACCCGCAAACCGTACCAATGTCCGTCCAGCCCATCAGAATGAGCAGCATTGTTTAGCTGGTGACCTCCTGTCTGCTGCTGCTGCTGTCCTGCCGTTAGCCCCTGCCAAAGATATTAAATGTGTGTATGCCTGTATGAATGGGGGAAGTACGTTGACTGACTCGAAGTGTTTGCATGCTTGCCCCGGGGGAAGGTGCCTGGCTGGCCGGCCAGCACCGCAGAGGTGACTCGCGATGCTGCCTTTTGTTGTTGGTGCATATGTTGGATAGCCTACTGTTTTGACTCGTACCACCCCCCGCCGTCTACTCAGCAGTGAACCGCGAAGCAGTTTAATTTTCATCGGACCGCTAAGTAACAAATGTTTCTATTCTTATCGCGCGTTGAAGTCACCGGCGTATGGCAGAGGGGGTCGTAGAATGGAACAGTTTTTATTCGGTTTATTTAAACGATTTTTTCTTTTGGTTGGGTATGATTTCCTTGTTGTTATGGAATGATAAAATTAGTCACTTTCAGAGTTTTGAAAGTTCGTTGATTTCATTGTGGATCTTAGCTAAATAATATTATCAAAGAAAATCGCTTCTGTAAGCTAGACCCCTCGTAACAACAACAGCTAACAATGCCGATCAGCGTGTGGTCTAAGCCAATTGTCGAGGGAAAAACCGCGACATACTCCTACAAATGCATACTCACCTTCAATTACACACTGTATTTTTTCGATAGAAGCTAACAAGTGCCGCATTCATTTCCTTAGAATTTCCCGCCGACCTTTCCATCCGTCGGCGAGCTGACGACTTTAGCATTAAAGCCCTTTTTTGTGAGTATAAGTGAATCGGTAGTGGAGGTGGCGGTCGGCAACAGTAGGTATATCTTGGAGGTTGTTATCTCACTCTGACTGTCTGACTGGGTAGTAACAGGTTAATTTGAATGTCGGTCTGCCTTCGCCCGGTGCCTCTAATCGCCGAACAGCGCAAGTTCACACACATGTGAAGTGCTGGTAAACCCGCATCTTGGCAGCCCCTTATTTCAGAAGTTGACGATATGAGCTGATGGTGCCTGACGGTTGATGGCTAGCCATTGCAATACAGGCCGGAATTCGGTTCCCAGTTTAAGTCGGAAGCTCGCCGCGAACGGTTAACGGTCGGAAGTCCCAACCGGTTGGGAATAGGTGCTCGGTGCTGATAGTAGTGGAAGATAATTGTGATTAGGAAGTGCTATTAAGTGTGGTAAAAATGATGTTCTATTGCTATTGTTGGATAGTTCGTTGGTGTGACTAAATGACCATGAGTTTTGTATTAAATGATATAACGTAATAAGTGGATGTTGTCATTGCACACCAGAATATAGAATTATTGCACTGTGCTCCCCAGCCATTCAAGTTGGAAGTGTAGTTCCTATAAAAGCTTATCGATACACTCCTAATATTTCACTCACTTGGCTATTCAAAGCCATTTGCACAAACGAAGACACGCCTTTTTGATAAATTGTATCTGATGCACGCAGGCCCGTAGCCAGGATTTTGTTTCGGGAGGGGCTTAAAAATTATTGCATAAATGTATTAATTCTGATGACTTGAAACAATCACTGGAAACTGAACGTAATTATGAAAAGTTTTTAGTGAAAACAATTCCAAAAATAAGACAATAGACACTAAAAACTCTAATAATATGTTGCCTGTTACAAGAAAGGCTATAGTGCATCGACGAATTAAATTTGATTATTTTTGATTTACAAGTTAGAAATTTCTCTAGTTACAAAAATGAATAGTCAAGAGCTCAAAGTATTAAGGGCTGCTTGAAAATGCTACGCTGCTTGAAAATGCTACACATTCGATACACCTTTACAATTTGTAGAAGACGCTAAATTGGAATGAGTAGAAAAATATCCAAAAACCCGTCTCATGAAACTTTACACGCATTTGCTAATCAGAAGAACGAAACCAACGTCAAGGTTGTCCCCATGAATAGGAATATATCAGTGTGAAATCAAAGTTTACCGTTGCAAAGAATGTCCGAACAAAGTGAATGTCGAAATTTGCTTCAAATCTTCTGATAAGGCAGGCGATTTGTAGATGCAGAAAATAGGTTCAACTCCTATTTTCATGATCAGGTTTCTTTCTACTATTACTAGCTCTTTGACTTCATCCGAAGTTTGCGTTAACTCGACTTTATGAAATTTTCAATTTAAATGATACTGATCATGTCGTAATCAAAACAATCCTGAAAAAAACACATGTTTTTTTCATTTGACTCTCATAGGTAATGGGTTAAAGACTATCTTCGACAACATTATCAGGCAACTCAGAATAACTATCTTTTTATCTATTTAAGTTGATTCTTTTTAGGTACTTTTTATATCATTGTACTTATGAATTAAAAATATCGTAGACTGATTTTCCTAGATCCCTAAAACTATAGTAAAAGTTAAAATGTAAAGTGAGTGCAAAAACTACTGATTTCACTACAAAGCAAGAATGCCTTAGCTCTATTGACTTTTGACAATCTTGCAAAACCGTTGTAACTTGAGAAGATTACCTAGATTAAGTAAATATTATATTTGAACATTTTGGTTTTATTTATTTATTTGAAGGTTTTATTTCGGAATTCGTGGGGTTTTGGACAATGTCAAATATATATTTCAATGATTTAATCTACTAATGGAAACTACCCAGAATTTAATCTACTGAGCGAAACTGCTCAGAATCTATTCACAAATCGAAAGAAAATTACTTAGCACTGATTACTCAATGCTTCTAATTTACATAAAATTTGGTAAATATAACATTGATGACACCACCAAAATAACTAGAGACTATAAACATAGATAATAATTTCAGCATCACTTGCTTCCGACACATGGAAGAGAACACATCGCACTTGCACCTAATTTGCCGAGGCTTTCTTTTAGAGTTGTCTGTTTTAAATTACAGCAAATTATCCGTTTCCTGTAAAACTTTTGCAAAACTCTTTGCCAATTCATTAAACAAATATGAACACTAATCTGTTTAGTAATAGGTTTGTTTGTGAATAAAAATAATTAGCTCTTGATTTTTTTCAATCATCATCAAGATTGGAAGAGATGTATGATTTCTTGAAGAAAGTTGTAATGTTTGTCTGATTACATGTTTGTTTTATCACTATTTGGGAAAAAGTTTCAATTAAAGTTGTTGCACCTAACGCAACGAAGACGAAATGAGAAGATCAGAGCGCAATTCGGAAAGAACTCGTGTTGAGTGTATAGTAAAGATAGAAGAGTGATCTTGAGTCGATTTAGATTGGTTGATTTTTTCCTCTCTTTGCTCTCTTATTTAAGATTATCTCTCTCATTTTATTCCATGACGAGCAAAAACGGAACGAAAGACTGTCACATACTTAAGACATGAAATCGAAACTGTTATCCCAACTTATTGACTTATAGATTCAATCAGTCCCAACATTTTAGTCCCTCTTCGTGATTGCCTATTATTTTACCACTTTTTGCCCGGTCCACTTTTAAAAGAATTTTTTTTGCACGTTTGTCGAAGATATCACGGATTTACGGATTAACAGTGTATTAGTACGGAACGAATTACTCGTAACAATGAAATGAAGCGTTAATAAAAATGGTATTGCGTTAAAATGACGCGAAATGAAAATTCTATTCTCGGCTCAATCGTTCTCAGATAAATTGAAATACTTTTTGTGTAGCGCAGAGTAGTGTACAGAGAACAGAGTGTACTGTGTGCACTGACCTAATACAGAAATTCAAAATTGTGTGCAATTCAAAAACTTATCATTTAAAAATAACAAACTGGGTCGTGGGTCTTTTATATATTTCCTTATGTAAACAATAAAAATAATATAACGAGTTTATGTGGTTGTCCTACAGATCTCGCGCAAGCGCTTAGCCATTGCACGTGGAAACCTGTTTACGAGGCGAGGAAATATTTTTTTCCTCACCAACTATGTCTTGGGGGGGAGTAGTTCATTTCTATCTCGCTATTGTACATTTCCATGTCATCATCGTAGTTGCTGCCTTTATGTTCGCGAATATCTTCCTTGCTTTTCGCCCTCAATAATTGCCCTTCCAAATAGATTCCATTTCTCCCAAATGTGACATTAATCTGCGAGTAAGCGGTATCCGATCTTGTAGCGGAACATTCATTTTCTCATAGTCCATATACAGAAGGATCTTAATTATAGCATTGTCACACACAACCTTGTGCTTTAAGTTGTGCGAAATGAATGGTTTCGTCTGCACTAATTTGTTGAGCGCTAAATGCCTGCCATGGTAGAACTGGATAGAGCCGGTTTCCGAAAGTCTAATCTCTATTTACACCTTCAGGATGCGAATGATCAATAATTTTATAATCACCGCATTTGGCTGGAGCACCAATTCTTGCTTCTGCTAATCACTAATCTCGACAGATTATTACAGCTACAATTAAAGTAACAGTCTCTTGTATTCTTCAGACAAAGCACACAATATAAAAGTTACTTTTTTGTTGTTCGCTTCGCATTGGCTCGAGCAAAAGCATAAAGCACACTGAATTTCGTGACCATTGCCTTCGGTGGTTAGAAATAGCCTTCTTTAACTTTTTCTCAATAATTTGTTCAAACCAAATAAGCAACAAGTTTTGTTAAAAGTCACCGGTTTTTTAAATTTATTTTTGAAAAATTTCGGGGGGGCTTTAGCCCCCTAGCCCCCCCTCTGGCTACGTGCCTGGATGCACGATTTGAAAAATTCAATTTCGAATTTTGGAAACCCGTTCCATCACATGTGGGGAGAGTGGCGACAAACTGGTAAATCATATGTTGCGCAAGGAAGCTACTAAGAACTACTCGTATTTGCTTAATAATCAATGATATTGCTTCAATAAGCTACAATGTACTAAATAAACACTTCATAATGATCTACAAAAACAAATATTCGCGAAAGGGTTGTATTGAAACGCTTCTACTGGATCAATTTCCGGTTGAATAGCAAGTTGGGAGGGCTTCGTGTCCCTCTGTGCCTCCCCCTAGAACCGCCTGTAAATATGAGCTGCAAATCGGTGAACTTGTGATAGGTACTTAGGTGAAGTTTTTGTATACCATTTTTTGACCCAAAAACTTGCTGTCGGTTTTGCTCAGCTTACCCAGTGAGCAGTGAATATCGGTTAGAGTCCAGTTGCGGTTAACATTTTTCCCAAAGATCTAAATGTCATTTTCATATGTCATTTTCATATCGCACGGATTATCCGGTTATATTTGATGGATGCTTTTTTGCACACCTAATTGAATGGAAATTTACAGATTTCTCTCCAACTATATATTGTTGAACATATATTTCCCATTTCAACATACATCCAAGGAATTTAATTTATTGCGAAACTGATGGTTTACAGCAACGTTTCGAACACGTAGGTTAAATTCATCATTTTGTCCGTTGCTGTGTCCAGAACATCGTCACCATTTTGCTATATTTCTTTACAGCGGAGAAAAATTTAGGTTAAAAACAATTTTTTCTCCACTAAGGAGAAAATTGTTTAAACCATATTTCCGCGCTAAGGGCACGAAGACCCTTAACTAAATTAGTTATGGAATCTGCGTTTCGACTTCGTCCTATCAGAAACCGACACGGTGTCGATATTCTGAGGAGATGAAGTCAAAACGCAAATTTTATTACTAATCGTCTCCATCCTTTTATTTGTAATCAAATTAACTAACAATTTTAAAGTTAGTATTACAAATTAATAGTTGTGCTATGTATTACAAAATTTTGATTAATTAATGAAACGAAAGGAAGGGTTACAAGTACTGGAAAATGATATAAGGCTTTCGTCTGTACATAATGTTAAATATTACATCGTGATGATCGTCAACTTATAGTGAAAATTGGTTGCGCATCTTCCGCCCAGCTTTCAAACAAATCGGGGATATCCTCAGGGAAGTAATTTGGGTCCACTCTTGTTTACACTATTTATTAATGATCTAGCTACAATATTACCATTATTGTCGCAAATTTTATGTTGATCACGTCAAATTACACATGGTGGTCAAGTACAGCGGGAATTGCTTAGCTTTGCAACAGCTCTTGGACAAATTCGATGACTGGTGTTTAGAGCATTGTAAAAATATTTTTTTTTAAATCTCAACGTACCTCCCTTTCATGATAAATGTCAAAGTAAGTTTAAAGTTTTTGACATAGTACCTATGGTACAAGGTAAAAATATATTAATTGCTGTAACTAGCAATAGCATTATAATTATAAATTTTTTAAAGGAAACATTCTTAGCATTACAATGAGAATTGAAGTTTTAGGACATTATGTCCCAAAAAACCAACTATTTCTAATAACTATTCTGCTCTATGCTGCAAATTACTAATATTTTGCAGTTTTTCTAACGTGAAAAGATATCAGTAATCGAACGGAATCTTTGCAACCTTTGTCAGAATACGTGAAATTGGTGTTCTGGGACTTTTCGTCATTCATATGAAATTTTATCATTTTCTCGCGTATATATCTTCGTGTTCGAAATTATTGAAATTATGCAGGGCATTGAACAAGACTTATTTTCGGTTTAAAATCTCGAAGTCTGAACTTCAGAATGATTTTAAGAACGTAGAAAATTTTGTAATTGCACATGTTTTACGCAATATATTGTAGTATGTTGAAGTTTTGTGAACCAGTACAGTAAAATCGGTACATCGTGGAAGCCAATGTGAAATCAATATAATTTCAAATTATAAAAATCTAGACGTTTTAATAAGGTAAAATAAATTGTTAGTAGAACAAAACGTGACGAAATAGGTCATCATTCGTGAAGCTAGTGCCCAAATTTAACATTTGTCACTGTCATAAGCTCCCGATGTGTGTATCAAGGCGTTGTGGAGCGTGTAGTTTAAAACTTATTTTGTACATATACGATTCTGTATGACAATGTAAATATTATGCGCATTTTTAATTCCAAATTTTTGATGACATTACTCCACTGAGCCTGAAATTATTGTTATAAGAAGTCTTGAATCATTTGAATAAACAAGTTCGAATATTACCCTACATTAAATTCTCTCAACATTCTTCAAAATTTACTTGTTCAACAGAATTTTGACAAAGAATCTCTCGTATATTATGAAACAAACCCTAGAAAAAATTGGAATCGAGACGGTTCAATAAGTTGACCCAGAGAAACTGATTCTACAAAAAAATTGAATAACTTCCACAATTTTGATCGGATTCAAACTAATAAGTGCTTGTTTTCATTTTCAGGTTTTATTTTCCCATAAAAATATAATTTTTAGGATTGCTTTATCTTGCCGAAAATATTGACCACACGCTCATTTTACTTCAAAAAATGACGAAAAATTAAGAAAAAGTTCAATAGATTCGTAAATAACGTCAGAACCAGTAGTCTAACTAAAGCAAAATATTCCAATGATCAAAAGTGCATTCAATTACCTTTAATTCAAGATAATAATATTTCACATCGATGCACTACAACCGAAGATATTTGGATTTTTCTGAACGTACTTTTAATTTTAAAGGCAAAATTCATTTTTTCACTGTAACTCGAAAACTGTTCTACTGTAAATTTTTTGGACCTCATTTTCGGATTCAGCACACGATTTTACATTGAAAATGGCGCCCATCTTATTTAGTTCAGAAATGTAGTAAACTAGTGTAATTATATGTTCTTTACGGGACGTCATCATATCCCAGGGATAGCATAAGGGTTTGCGCATTGGGCCAGAGTCTCAAAGGTTGTAGGTTCGAATGCTGTCTCTAGGGGATTTTTTTTTCACATAATTGCTTTCGCTTCACTCGATTTCTCTAAAATCGTTATTGTTTTGGGCAAAGCTATTAGCACACTAAAATGAGTTTTTAACATCAAATTCAACATGGCGGCTACATTCATTATGGCCACTCCCAAACTCTTTTGTTCAAAACAATAGTTCAATTTTTTTCCCTTTCCCACAATATATATGAAGGAATTCCTGCTTTACCTCGCGTGTTATGAAAGTTTTTGTAATCTGAATGAAAAAAAGATGGGTGGGTAATGTCTAGGACATAACCGGAGTGTCGTGACTACTCGTTTGACTTGTAATTCAAATCGAATGATACTCAATGAAATATGTGGGAATGTTTCAAGTTATTCTTTATAATAATTATGGTGGTTCTGAAAAGAACCTTTGTTGTTGGCGTCTGCGTTGATAGGGGATACGCTGGATTCTAAGCTCGTTGAGACATTCATTCATGAAATGAACAAATTTCATATTTTCTTGCTTTGAAATATCAATGTAAAAATCTCTCGAAACGACCATCGGAATCTTTTTCCTAGCGTACAGAAATGAACACGCTTAGCGAAAAACTATGAGCGGGTAATGTCCGGGATATAACCACGATGATCATATTCTTAAAATTCTGCTTGTATCTCTTTCAAATGGCTAAATTTTACGCATTAAGTTCGATTCACCGGGCTCAGCGAAATTTTCCTGGGGATCCCGTTCGTTAGTATATTCAGCAAAACAATTTTATTACCGAGTTCTCCGCATTGAATACAGGTCAATAATTTCATATAATGATTTCAACAAGCAGACAATGTACATATATAACAGGTGGGAGTGTTCTGAAGTGTTTTAGTGGAGGCAACAACATAAAATCGTGTATTGGACATTTTACAATGATTCTCCTTAACCCTGCAAAACCACGGGGTTGGCAGCAGAGGGTTAAGTTGTTTGGAAGAGATGACAGTTAATATATGATAACTAAAAATATAAAATTGTTCTATAAATTGCAAAGTTATTGCCGCGTTGACCTGAAAATTTGTCATTTCATTCATATAGGAACAATCATTGAAATTATGTCAATTTATGCTTTGCAAGATTTGAAATAACTTCGAAGTGTGGTCACGACACCCCTGTTATGTCATATACATTACCAACCCATCTTTTTCCATTTTTCATTCGTCCTAATAAGGACGGTTTGTAGATAACTATGCTGATACAAGACGAGAATCTTTTGAAACAATTCAAACCTTGCCGACGATTGTTTTTACTGCGTACACACATATGATCATTCCCCTTTCGCAGCTCATGAGCACGCTTTGCATCAAGGCGTTCCTATTTATTGACTTTTCAATGTTGATGGAAGGCCATCCTTTTGTGCGATAAATGAAAATATTTTCATCATTCGTTTTGGTGTAGCTTTCGCTTAGTGGCAGAGTTGCCACATTCACTGATTTTCTTGGAAGGATTTGCAAAAACCTTCGAGTTTCTAGATTAATTTGAAAAATATTTTCTTATATAATTATTTTTAATTATACAAATTAATAAAAGGAACCTCCTAATAAAATTATTTTTCCATTATATATTCATCCTAAGGACGGTTTGCATACAACTATGACACAAATCCATCTACAATTAACTGCGCTAACGGAAAATAAGCACCACTAATTCTTTACAAGTATTTTGTTTGTTGAGTCCTGCAGCCTTCGATGTTTTGGTGGCATTTTTAGTGGTAGTTACTACCGCCTTTTCAGTGACTGCGTTTCTTAGCCTTTGGCTTTTTGGCCTTCTCACCGTCACCACCTCCACCAACGTTTTTCTTCTCTCCGGTGGTAGCCGATTTGATTGGTCGTCCGATGCAGATTTTCACGACCACGCACGTCTGTTATGCACTGTGTCTTACACACGTTTTGCTTTGAGAAAAGCTGCGACACCCCTATTTATAGGTTTTATCATTAATGTTAATTCTCATTTAAAGTAGTTTTTGAACTATTTAAACAAATTTTATATAGCAAACAACGTATCGGTAGCAAGCGTTGCACGTTTTCCTTCCGATTTATGAAACAAGATTGACAATCCGTTTAGTAGAAGAAAAGTTATTAAGGTTCAAAATGTACGTAACGCTTTCGCTAATATGCACTACTATCGCTTTCTCGCTCGTTCTCGTGGCGTGCATGAGCCTTTCCTTTCCGTCCGGCTTCTGATGGTATAACCAAAACTAATATGCCGGTTTTCCCCCACCAACTGGTCTCGTCAAGCACCCAATACGAATAATCATAGAAACAAACATGTAGTGGACCTATATATAAACTTTTCATTATTTATTCATTCATATAAACACTTTATTGACGGCTCTGTGCGGGATGGGCTGAAAATGTTCACTTTTCCGAGTCGTTTTCGAAAGATTTTTCAAAACACTATTTTTCCGTTGATAATGAATATCCTACATAGTCCAAAATTTAATACAACATTGGTACAAATATTTTCGACAAAATGCCGAAGAAATTGATTAAATCCATTCAGTACAACAAAAGATATAAGCGTTCAAAATCTTACATCATTTTTCTTCCGAAATTTTAAAAAGGGGCCCTATATTGAAAGGTAAGTCGTTAGTCACGACAAAAACGATCTAAAAAAATCGAGGGGGTTTATGCGACTAGAAAACGAAGAATCCAACGGTTACCGCAACCATTACCACTTACTGAATTATAAAACTACGGACTATCGATTGTTGAAATAAATTTTTGCTTTTTGAGACACATATGAGAAAGGTGACTCGGTTTCAGCGAGAACTATCTCAAAATTTCGTAAATTTTTAGTGGAATATCTAGACCTAAATGAAAATCCACCTAATTTTGTCGCCAGTATATATTACGTCCACAACAGCTTGAAAACTTCGAATTTTTCGATTTTATAGTTTTTCAGTCCACTCTACTGTAGAGTGCATCCGAAACAAATCCTCAGGAGCGCGATGCATGCATCTGTTTTTCGGCTCTCGAACTGTGAGCGAAAAGCTCTTAAATGATTCGTCAGTGCTCTTTTTCATTCTCACACAATATAATATCGAACCCCCTTGCTACACATTGTTGGCTGTACAGTTCTCCTTGCTACACCCACTCGGTAAGCTTGTGATCACCGTTGAAATAATGGAAAGTTTATATGAGCTCAGTCCAGTGGCGGTTCCTGGGGGAGAGTCCTGGGGATCCGGACCCCCTCCGAAATTTTTCTACATGTTGAGAAATTTTAAATTTATATTAGTTTCATACTCCAAATCATTCCAAACCAAATTTCACCCAAAAAACATATATTCATTAAATACGGTTTTTGCGTATTACGAGTTGCACAATGTTAATTTAAAAATTGAAATTTCTTGAGCGTTTTTTCAAAACGTCATATCTGCAATGAGTTACTCTCTTTGTTTACTTTCTCTTCTGTTAATAATTCGGTCACTTTAACATTTATCCCTCAACTCTTTGCATAATATGCTAGTTTAAACCACCGTCTTTCGATCTGTACTGTAAAATAAGTGAAAAGTGTTATAGTGACGCCGTAAAAATCGAAAGAGAAAGTAAACAAAGAGAGTAACTCATTGCAGATATGACGTTTTGAAAAAACGCTCAAGATTTCAGTAAAATCTCAAATGCTAAATGTGCATTCTGGACCACTGTCCGGTGGTTTTTATGGCTAGAAACGTGCGAAAAATTTTCACGTGAATAGGGTCCAGCGTACAGCAATGATGTCTTCTACTATGTTTTATGATGATCTAAGACCTTCATTTTGATGATATAGTTGTAGCGATTGCCAACATCTTTACTGAAGAACAAAAATCTCTATTAACAGTGCACTCAAAGTTATTGATCATTGTTTCTGAATGACCCCTTAACAACTTTTTTTCAACATATCTTCTTGAATATTGTAGATAAAGCTTAAATATGTCGTAGAACGTTGTTCGACTTACCAAGATACATATCTTTCCAAAAGAGATCATCGGCCTATCTCTTGGGACTTAGAAGTAGTTGGGTATTTTTTGGTAAAATTAGTAAAAGTTTCAGAAGTAATAACTTCTGAACGGGCAAAAACGGGCAGCCAGCTATAATTGCAATTAGAAATGCTGCATCATCACTATAAAACTAAAAAAAATCACCTATCTCTAGTTGTCTCTAGTACTATAGATGATTTGAAAAAACTGTTGCTTTTCAAAAAATGTTCAATATCTTCGAAAATACTCGAGCTATGAAAAATTATGTGTTAATAAAAATTGTGTACTTTAAAGATTGAAATAACTTCGTAGAATATATGAAACCCGTAGGAATGGTAATTAAAAAGGTATTTAAGAAAACATTTTTGGGGTCATTTAAATATTACGAGCTATAACTTCTTAAGCAGTTAAAGAAGAGACTTCATGCGTTTAGCAGAGATATTCGTGATAGAAATCTCCACAACTTTTTCAAAGATGTTAGCTCATTTTATTTACAAAAACACAATATTGGTTGAAAATGTCACTTATAGGAGGATTAATTGCAAAAATCATAGTAGAAAATTTTAGTAAGTATCCTGAAAATATTATCGAATTAGTTCGAAAATACACGAGATCAGCCAATGTCGTAACGCAGAAACTTGTCCATTTTGATAGACCTGTTTATGAAACATACCGAACTTATCAGAATGAGTAATCTAATTGATTTGGTTTTAAGGAAATTATCCACAAACAACCAGCAATAATGTAGAAGATATTAAATTTAAGGACACTCAGTTAGAAAAAGCTTGCTCTACAACTTTACTGAAGTGATAATTTTAATATTTGCACTCACAAGAAAATGTAATTGTTATGTCCATAAATTACTCCGAAGACATCATTGACCCAAATGTAACGATTTAGGCGTAATTAATAGATCGCACGATTTTGACCAAAAAAACACTGTGATTGGGTCAAATAGTAGGGCGACAATTGGGGCACCCGATACGAGTTTTCGTTGCGCTCAAACACGACTATTTCATCGTTTTCAGGGCGTTTCTGTTTTTTTCATTGGTTCTTAACCCTTTCATGCCCAACTTTTTTCTAGTGCATGTAGGGTTTCAAAACAATTTTTTCTTGAAAACAGTAAGGTCAAGAAACTCGAAAAACCTTTTTTCATAAAAGTAGGTCCATCCCTCGCAGTGCTAGAAGCTGCTCAATTTTAACTCCTAGAATATTTTCAAGAGTCCAACTATGTGGAAAACGTAGCCAAAAATAGTCTAAATTGATAAGTTTTATCAGTTTTCACTTATATTGCAACATAACAAAGTTATATGAAAAAATCATTTTTCGTCGTCAACGTAAACTGTCCCTGGCAGCACTGCTCCATCGGAGTTCAATCAGACTAATTGCAATAACTTCAGTTCTATAGCTAATCCTTGTAACTGTTACTACTCAAATGAAAGCCAATAGTCACATTTATTAACCTTACTTGTTTTTGTGAGAAAATCTTGCCTCAATCAAAAGTTATAGCTGCTTAAAAACGTTGTTGTTCACAAACAACATGGGCATGAATGGGTTAACAACGAAGCAAAGTTGTTGGTGCCATTTTATACGTATTCCATAATTAATAAATTTATGAGGTACCTTACTTAATAGGGTGAAAATAGGTACGTTATCCTATGAATTCATGCCGATTTTCACGTCTTAACCTTAACATCCTTCAGATTGCCTCGTTCCCTACCAGCTACCACGTACTTTGTCTTGGCGGAGTTCATAGTCAGTCCAATTCCCTCGTCTTCCCTTTTAACAGGCACATATGCATATTTCACTATTCAGCGATCAACGCCAATAATGTCAATGCCTCCCGCTAATATTTTGTCTTCTGTTGGCAGGAGTCGAGCTCACGAGCTGTCTTTACCAGGAGACATGTTGATAGACTTGAGTGATTCGTAGTTATGATGCCTAATAGCTACTCAAGACAGAAGACAAAAGATTAGCCCGTAAGCTTTTAAGACTGTTTCTAATGACTTTGCCACTTCTAGTTTTCCGATCTGTGTATTTCACACCCTTGCTTTCACTTGAGTACTATGGCTCTAAATTTTCATAATTTTCTCCACCCAGTAATCTCTAGCTGATTGAATGTCGTTAAGAAGTAAAAAAGAAAATGTGACTACATATTAGTCGAAATAAAAAAAGGAAAAAAATGAACCGATGCGCTATAACCGAAGATATATGAATCTTCGGTTATAGCGCATCGAGACTAAATGTAATTACGTTAAATGAATGATGAATGAATTTACTTTTGGTCGTCTGAACATTTTGTTTTAGTGTTGTTGATCTTTTTATTAATTTTTCCCCATTTTTAAAGAAATATAAATGTTTGGTCAAGATTCTGGGATAGATAAAACAATTCTAAAAATCATGTTTTTAATGGAACTTAAAGCCTGCAAAAAACAAATGAAAATAAACCCTTATCAGTTCAAATCGAATGAAAATTGTGAGAGAATTTAGTCTGGGGTTGTATTCGGCAGCCTCGTTTATCCAATTGATTCAAATATTCTGATATATATATAATTCTGTGCTCAGTAAAGTGATAAAAAGTGGGTATTAAATAATATACATAATATTTACAGTGTCATACAGAATCGTACATGCACAAAATTCGGTGTAAACTGTACTCTCCACAATGCCCTGATATACATATCTTAAACTTATGACGACGCAAAATGTTAAATGCTCTCACTAATTTCACAAAGGGTGACTTATACGCCTTTTTCGTCATGTTTTGTTCTACTAACAATGTATTTTACGTTATTAGAACGTCTATAAGGTTGTATTTTATCACATTTGATGCACATAAGCTTCTACGACCTACTGATTTCATTGTCCTGACCCATAAAACATCAATATACTAGAATACATTGCGTAAGATATCTAAGTGTAATTGCAAAATTTCAAATTCTTCAAATCATTCTGAAGTTTTAAACCTAAAAAAGTCGTGTTCGATATCCTACATAATTTCATAATACAAACTCAAATAGATGTTCTAGTAGGGAAAATAAATCGAAAACTGCTCTACCCTGATTTTTTTGATATCATTTTCGGATTCAGCACACAATTTTCAGATTTTTATTTTTATGTTGCAAACTAGTGTAATTCTCGTCTTTCAAATGCATCAATCTGTCGCACTACAATTTTTGCTCCTTCTTACGATAAGCGACGATGGATCCCAATTCACTCTACCGCTTAAAAAGCATTGATACAAGTGAACATATTGAATGAAGAATAACTATATAATATATTCAAATAAAGTGTGAGATCTGAAAATAAAAGTGAAACTGCGACGATAGCTCGTGTGAAATGCACATGCCAAGTAAAAAGTGAAACTATTCATCCATCAGCCAAAAACAGAAAATTAAATAACCCATATCCAATTTGAATAAATTTGTGGGAAATGGACACCACAGCAGATATGTTTTGAATTGAAGAGCTGCTAAGTGTTGCGCAGTGACAGTGTTTTCACGACGTAAAGTGATAAGAATGCCAAATTACAAAATGTGTCCTCGGCCGAAAACCCTTCTGAGGGTCGCATTGTTCGTGATGACGGTTTTGCAACTGGTGCGTGCAGACGCCGAGGCCCAGCTGCGCTTACCAGCAATTGGCCAGAGTGGGGCCGTTGTTAAACCGGATGTACGACACAACAGTTATACCGATGTGGAGGAAGAAGAAGATACTGAAGACACGGCGAAGCGAAGTAATAACTATGATCGAAGCAGAAGTGAAAGATTTGGGCCGCCCTACGATGGGGACGGTGATGGGGAAGTGGAAGAAGAAGACATGGAAAACTATCCGCAGAGCAGAAGCAACGAAGACCGACAGGATCGGCAAAATAGGGTGAGTTATTTAAATTCCCAGTTGATTCTTTCAAATTGGAGTAAAAATTAAATTTTCAGCCTTTTTCATACGATGATCGAAATCGATACAACAACAACGATGATAATCGAAACTATGACAGGGACCGATACCCGCTGGAGCGGGACCGCAATCGTTACACGTCGGATGTAGAAAATCCGAACCTGTATCAAAACCGTGCTCCATATAATCCCAACCAGCCGGACGATCGGTACAACCGTAATCGCTACCCGGACGGTCGGTACGATCCCGAACGCCGTCCATACCAGAACGACGTGGACAATCCAAATCTCTACCAGGATCGAACGCCGTACAATCCAAATCGGCAAAACCCATACGAACCCCAGCAAAGACCATTCGGTCCGGTTGATAATTTCAACAACGATCGCCCTCGGGACCCCTACAACGAGGGTCCGTTTCGAAGCGTCGAAGAGGAACGTCGCTTCCGGCAGGAAACGGAGAAACTTCGCTCCTTTTTGGTGGATATTGATCGGAAGAGTTCGCTCGAATGTTCCCTCAACGTGGCAGCCCAGTGGAACTTTGAGACCAACGTTAACGAGGCGACCCAGGTCGAAGCGGTAAGAATCATGCCAATACTAACTTTACCGGGGTCGGTTCCGGGGCTTGTTTATCTTTTAAGATTGGGATCCAAAATTAGCGCGT
This sequence comes from Topomyia yanbarensis, assembly GCF_030247195.1. Classification (NCBI taxonomy): domain Eukaryota; kingdom Metazoa; phylum Arthropoda; class Insecta; order Diptera; family Culicidae; genus Topomyia; species Topomyia yanbarensis. Next base: position 37,444,574 of record NC_080671.1, on the reverse strand, counting down.
GTTAGTCATGGGACAATACTGGGAAAATTGTGGCTTGGGGTTTGACATTGACACACACATGACATGCTATTTAGTTCCCCTTCGTATGAGGGCGTGCATGCAAGCACGCATGCATACACAGTTGATGGCCAAGAATCGCGGAATTATATCTTGTTCTAGGCTACTGTCAGACAGGGAAACAAAAAAAACAAATCTTCTTAAATGCCATGTTTGGTGGGTGTGTAGCGGAATGGAAAATAACTTGTCTAGCAATGAACGACGGCGCCGCAAGCGTGATGGTAGGGCAGTGGCAGGCTTTTGGAGCCGTGGGAAAACGGTTTTCAATAAACAAACAGACTTTTCTGTAGCTACGGGTTTCCGAGAAGACAATTCGAAACTGTGCTTGCTAACATTGAACTTTGTCGTCGAAGAATTGTCTTATTGTAGGTGACATTGAAGAAAAACTAGATTCGAACACGTAAGTGCACAATTGATTTGACGACAGCAGGTTTGAAGGTTATTCTCGTGGTCTGCTATTATTTTAAAAAGTGCGTGTGGCAATGTGGAAAATACATTACTTTTGTCCAAAGCCCTTAGGGACTTTGACTTTTGTCAAATTACAATTGATATTGGAGCAAAAAACTCAAATCTTAATGATGTTTTGGTTCGTCATGCGAGTCTCTTGGTGAGGTGATAAAGTATCGCATTCATCATTGTAGATTTTTCGAACACAGAAACCGTTAAGCTCGAAATCTATCGGAAAAAGTAATTATCTGCTATTATGTATGGTGCATAGAAAATTTGTGGTGAACTATAGGAGAATACACTTAGTACTGTTAATTCCAATATTTTTTTCTTTTCAAAGGGTGTTATGGTCAATTTATTTTGTTTATTTTCCGTCGATTATTGTCCGCACCGAGTGCCTATCACTGACGCCAGAGACCACAACTAGATATCGGTTCATCAACACATGGACCGGGACCAACGACTCTATTTCTCTTGCAAAAAAAGACGTGACACAGAGTTTTCACCTCAGAAAATCTCAACGACCTCGGCTGGGATTGAACCTAGACCCACTGGGCTGATCGGCGGTCACCCTTACTACTCAAACGCCGGCGTCGTCTATAATCATAATTTAATCAAACAACAATGATATTTTTTTATTAAAAGTTGTTCGTTCATAAGTTCAATTAGTATGAAATACAGAAAAATATGCTAAGCTTTCGGTTGAGTGTCTTTTAATTACTGCCTTCAAATTTTGTACGGCCACCTCGTTCACTTTGTTCGCCACAGCCAGTTTACTTTAACAGTTTTGGGTATTACTTAGGTTCAGCTTGGTGATGAACCAATATTCCTCGATTGTGCCGAGCTCTAGTGTGTTGGGAGGGTTCTTGTCCTTGGGTGCTACCTGAAATTTGTAGGCATCATTCCACTACATGTCCTTTTCCGCAATGGCAGGATTCAAAATCCGGCCAAAATAGCGTGGAACAATCGTGTTGCTTCAAGCAAGGTAGCAGACGCTTTTTCATGCACTCTTTCACGTAAATTTCCTTGTTGACAGGATCGGTCGCAATGAAAATGTCGCTTTTCAAATCACAGGTACAGAAAGCCTGCCAAACCAGATATTTTTGGGCGAACTTCAACAGCTTTATATGCTTGAAAATATCGGCCACTATTCCTCCCGGTAAGTAGTTCGGATTCTGGCTTAGATTTGTTGAATATCGGGCAAAGATATGCGTCAAATTTAAGTGGACCAAATTTTGGTCGTAAAACCTTTTAAATATCTCTTCGAAATTTTAGTGGCTTTGAATGTAGCCGATTTATTAATATCTTCAAATTCATTCAGGTGTCGGTACTGTATGGAAACCTAATACCGACACCTGAATCTTTGTCTGGTTTCACCTAGAATTCGGTGAAAAACAACACAATCGGCCAAGTCGGCGCGCTACAACATTGCCAGCCTCTGAAAATACAACATTTCATTTGTTCGATAGTGTAGTTGACTTTTTTGGTTCCAGGGAATCTGATTAAGCTGATTTTTGCAAGTCATTTATATGTTTGGTGCAATATTATTGAAAAAATCATAATTAAAACCTTGCATAAATTGCGAAAATAGTAGCAAAATGAGAATGTAATAAATTTAAATAAAAACAAAAAGAACATTCAACGAAGGTAGAATGTAAAGAGAGAAAAAAAAAGGAACCAACGAGGAAACACTAATAAATAGATATAATGGAACCAAACAAGAAAGCTAAAAATACCACTGAAAGTAATGGAAAAAGATTATTAAAATGCAAATAGTTCAAAACCTACCAATATCAAAAATAGAAACAAAATCCAAAATGGATAAGCAACAGAAAATGGACAAACAAGAAGAAATAGAAAACTAAATTTATTAAATAATTGAAACAATTAAAATAAACGAAGGAAATGAAAAAGGAAATTAGACAAACATTGAAGAAATAGAAACATTGCAAAATGGCTAAAATAATGAAAAACGGGTAAAAAAAGAAAATGAAAATAAAACATCATGAACATGGAAAACAGTAAAAATGGCAAAAGGAAGAAAAATTAATACAACAAAGAATATAAAAACAAAACTACAACAAAGTAAACAAATATAGAAATTAACGAAATGGATCCATTGAGTATAACAACAACAATAATAATAATAGAAAATGTTTGAAGTATAAATATTAGTACCAAATTAAAAAATGGAAAGCATGAAAACAAGAAAATGATGAAAATGTTTCAAAATAGAAGAAATGATGCAGTACAAGAATGGAAAAAAATAAATAAATATGAAAAATCAAAAAAATGAACAAGTTATTCTTTTTGAAGAACTAATAAAAATAAAAATAAATGGGAACAATTGGACGGGATAGATTGAAGAAAAAATTGAAAACAGAAACAAGTGGAAATAGCCCAAAAACAGACAAAAGTGAAATCATGGACAACATGTAAAATCAAAATGGTTTAAATGGATAAAAATGAAAATCTTTGGAGAAATGGGAAAAGATAGGAATATTGCCATAAAGAAAAATAAGAGAAAATTTAAAAAATAATTAGGTTAAATAATAAACAAATCTATGTATAGTAAAAGTACAAAAAAAATTAAAATTTGATGAAATGGAAACCGAAAACATTCACAAAACGCAAAATAATCAAAATAAAATAAAAGGAAAAATATTCAAATGAAAACAGTTACAAAATAGAAAACATAGAATTTAAAATTATTTAAATGGGTAAAAAAGAAAAATACTAAAGGTAATGGAACATAACAATAAACCAAAATGGGAGAATATTGAAAAGAATCCATGCAAAGGAAAAGCATAAATTTCAAACTACTTTTAAACAAATTAAAACTTTTAAAAAATGTTTGTTAAGCAAATGATAGAAACCTAAAATGAAAAATATGGAAAATGAAAAATACTATGCTCAGTTTCTTGGAAAATATGAAAAAATACAAAGGAATATCAGAAATAAAAGTTTAGTTAAATGAATTCAATAAATTTAATGTTAATTACATTGAACAAACGTGTAATAAAAAAACCATCAAAACGATAGATAAAATGGAAAAAAATGAAAAAACATGAAAAGATGAAACGAATTAAAAACATAGGACAAATACATACAATAGGACAAATTTTAAAAAAAGAAGTAAAATAGAAAAAATAGAAAAACGGAAAATGTGGGACAAAATATACAAAAAAAAGTTAAATAGGATTATGTGAAGAAAATAGAAAAAATACAAAACCTGGATGAAATGGAAAAAGAAACAAAAGAAAAAAAGGAAAAATTATTTTAAATTGAGGAAGTTAGTTAAAGATGAAAAAACTTTTAGGTTCTCGTATTTAAATAATATTTTCCAAGTGAATGCGAAAAATTAGTATGGATCGTTTTCTTTGTGGATTTTCACGTTCTTTCTTGATTTGTGGAGTTATTCAGAATTCGTTTCACAAATCATATTTGACCAATTGATCATGATCACTCTAAAAGAAGTCACATATCGTCCTGAAAAGATCAAAAATCGTAATTGGACTAATGATTCTATTTTAATCGTAAGGCTAAAGCTAATTTTTTGCAACCCATCCGCAGATTGCAAAGTCTCGAATTAATTAGTAAAATACGAATCAAAATCAATTTCCCGGAACATTTAATTTTAACTTTAACTAACTCAACATTTCAAATGGTCCTTCAAAATCTATGAGATAATTATAGTGAAGTATGAAATAGAAAATTTCAGTCTTTTAATACACAATTTACAAAAAAAAGATCTTAAGTATTTTTGCCCACTACGCGTAAAAATAGTTTTTGAGTTCTAAGTTTCAAAGTTTTCTTTTGATTAGTCCTTCATGGCGTATAAACTTTATAATATAATTTACGATTAACTTTATGATAAAATTTGATGGAAATTAAATCATACCAATATTGAAACTCTAATCGAATTTTCAAATAAATTGTTATTGAAATAATAGTTGACAGAATCATTCCTTCGGTTCAAAGTCCGGGCCCCCTCCACAACTTTCGGGCCCGGGGGAAACATACCGCCCCCCCCCCCCCCATCCCCTCTCGGCGGCCCTGATCGCATTTGGTGAAGTAAAGATGGGTTCGTCATAGCCGGAGTATCGTGACCGTACTTAAAGCTGGGAATTGTAATAGATATTGAAAAAGGGTGACAATATACGGCGGGAAAAACTCACGAAACCCTATAAAATTCCTTTCGATTTTCCCACCGACGGTTTGCGTTGGCATAATCGGCCGACTATGCAATCAATTAATCTGTTGATTGCAGCACTGACTCTTATGGGAATTTTAAATAGGTGTCGACCGAAGCACAGTGTCGTCTAGCTGGACAAAAGACAAAACCAAATTTTATTTTGGATTTTTCGTGACTTAAGATTTTTTTCTACTTGTAAACAGGTTGAATAGAATCCTCTCAAAATATTAAGTTTTGAGGACGAAAGATAGATTTTTTGCAAAACTTCAAAGGTGAAATCGATGATCGATTCTAGAAAAAAAACTATTAAAATCTATGTATATATCTCTTAAGTTAAGATTCCGATTAGGGTCGAACTGGTTTCATTTAGAAGGTTATTCGCTGGACTTATACTTGCCATTCGATTTAGTCGATACAAGCCAAAAAATTCCCCCAAGGTGAAGTTTTATCAAATTCGGGCCACTTTTGAGGTTTTATCGGACTTTTGTGTGGAAGGTGATCACTGTGCGACGCGACAATTAATGAAATCAGTCGATTTGTTGGTAGTTCAAAACTGTAACCAGATTTACATAGATTAAATCTGGAGATTGATATACTGACGAAAATAGTTCACCGACGAAACCCAACTTGGTCGGGTAATTAATTAATTGACCTCGAATCGAATCACCCAATTTCGTCGGTCAACTGGGAAATTGATCAGATGTAAAATTTTCTCTTGGGCTCCACTCCTCTTTGCTAACTCAACTTGACGTTAACTCTAGCTCGAATGTGCGCGGTAGAACTCTAACAGATAGCTGCGGATCCAGGGGGAGGCTCCCGGGGGTCCGAACCCCTCCCAAAAATTTTCGACTTGTTCTGAAATTTTAAATTAGTTTCAAACCCAAAATCACGTCAAGCCAAATTTGGCCACCAAAACGGATCTATTAACAGTTGCATGTTTTTCCTACCAGTTTTTTGGCATATGGTGGTATGTATGGGATACGATGGCGGAATGCAAGAAAATAAGCAATTAAATGAAAGTTCAATTACTTCAGAGGTCCTTATGAAATGTCTTTTCAACAAAACTGTGTATTGTTCAACACTTTCCATTATATTTCAGTCACAATTTTCCGGTATTTTGATTTCGACGAGTATTACATATTCAAAATCAAATTTTTGAAATTCTTCTTGCGATTGACCGAAGTAAATATTCCCTGCATCGACGAGAGCCACAAGACAAAAATTCTCTTACCTTGGAGTGAATTTCAGAAATGAAAATATTTTATGACTATTTTTGCACTGTAAATAGTAGCGCCAACTTTTCCCGCGTACGTCACCGTCAACTTACCCCAACCGCATATTTTATAAAAAAGAATATAAAAATAACTTTCGTTTGTGGATATGTGTAATATCGATATGCAGAGCCGTAGCATGGTCTTCTGACACCCTTGGCGGAGTCTCAGTTTTGCGCCCATTTGGTGTTTACTTTGGCTTTCTGTTTTCAGTTCGATCTTCAAATAATAATTTGTGTGCATGGAAATGGCCCACCTACTCCCTACGTCATTTATGTTTGACTGCCGTTAATGTCATGTAAATTCTAGCCACAAATCTTTTACTGTATATTTAGGGAATCAGTTGACGCTATGTGTTTGAAGGCGTCGGAGGGAGCATCTATTCGGACGACTGTATATTAGAGTGGCAATGTATGGCATGGCATGTATGGAAAACAGGTGATCATCGAATTTAATAACCGGACGCACCACAACAAAAAAGAAGTTTAGGTCAATCGGACACGATTAAGGGGTTGCGCAAAACGGCTAAAGTGCACCCCTGGAAAAAAACACAAAAGGACCCTTAGAATATTTTAAAATTGAATTCGAATTTTTATGCTGAATGGCTTAGCATGTGATGAAACGTCGAGATCTACTACCACCCTGAATTTTGTTTTAAGATAGCCTTCATGAAACTTGGAAAAACCTGGATTTGAGTTGATACTGGGGTTTGAAAAGGTTGCTTTTAATTTATTTTCTATGCAAAATATCTTTGAACTGCATGAAACAACGGATCTGGTATTTTGTCATAAAAAAATTGTTTCGACAAAAGTTGCCTCTCTGCCATTTTTTATTTTTAAACTGAGATTTTCAAATAAAAATCAAAAAAAATGTTTCTTTTCGAATTGACACCAGATTTCGATATTTTATTGATTTAAAAAGAAATAAAAACTGCATTTCCAAACTCAAGTCCCATCTCAATTCAAAAATAATCCTTGTACCACAAAAATTTTTTTCAACATTATACCAGGACTCGACGCTTTATGACATTCTTTTTTGATCGCTCTAAAATTTTGCATGGGGACTTTTTTTCGAGGTACCAATACTTTTGAGGTCTAAATTTCAGGAAGATAATAGATATTGGCACTCTACCGTATATTAAGTGTACTCCTGAATTGACCCAAATGATCCTAAAATGGATGTCTAACAAGATTCGTCTCCAATGATCCGAACTTTTTTTTTTAAATCAAGCATATTGAACTGGGTTCGACCTATCCGATCTTTTTTCGGATCAAAGAAGTATTCTAATATTCCGCAAGAAGTAGAATTCAGCAGTGCCAAATCTCCCGAAAGCTCTCCTAGATAACCTCAGAATTGTGATGGATTTATTAAATGGAAGCAAATCTTTGAAACATTACGTACATTCCACTAAGACCTCCGTTCGCGTATATATTGTGATATTTGGTCTAAAGCAAACAAATAACGTTACTGGTGACAAAACTTTCATGAAGAACTAACGCGTTTACATGCCGGCTCATAAAGTTGAGATCGATGGTGTAGTTATCGATTCGAACATGGTACGACATGGGGTTATCTTTTCGATGATAATTGATCTAGCTTACTCCACGGTCTTTGCTACTGCTTCAAAAAGGCAGCCTACTTTACTCACCATACCCACATTTCCGTTCTTCTTGTTCCTATGAAACTGAGAAAACAAGCGGAAAAAGTTTGCAATATTTTTCGCTATTTTCGTTGAAATTTGAAGTCTTTGTCTTGTTTGTTGTGTATTCTGGACTAACAGGTCAGTAGCGTAGTCTTCTGACGCCTTTGGTAGAGTTATGCGCCTTTTTGCTATCTCCTTTGGCTTTCTTTTTCAGTTTTATTTTCAAACAATAATTTTGTGTGTACCTGGGAATGCTACTCCTATCCTGAATCCTAATTTCATGACTTGACCTCACTTATTTAAAAAAGCAGATCAAGATTTTTGCGCCCCCCCCCCCCTCAGGTTGGCGCCCTTGGAGAGGTAAACCTGGCCAACCGCACGCTACGGCTCTGTCTATATGAAGACTGAAAGCTTTTTTCACGCACTATCGAAAAATATAATCATTTGGGAACACAAAATGTTTAAAATTACGAAAATTATAGTAGGCTTAAAATCACAATATCACCCACAACTAAGGATAATGTGTTTCACATTACTTGAGGTACACAACGAGAGCCAGCGCTATATGTCCAATAGAAAGGTAGAAAAAAGGATTCCGCCTACTTACCCCAACAGGCTCGGTCTCCCCTACACATTCATGCAGGTCACGATCAGTCGTAACTGCGATCTGGAGCAGAGTAAATAAAGCAAAGACTCAATAAATAGAAAAATGTATAACCATTCATAAATTACGCAACGCTTTTAGGGAGGGAGGGGGTATAACAAAATGCGACATGTTGTGACATATGGGGGAGGGGGAGCAAGCTAGAACGTTACGTAACTTGTTTTTACTGAAGAAAAACATTTTTAACGAATTTGTTACGTAATAGGGGAGGGGGGGGGGGGTAAAGAAATTTGTGACAATTTGTTACATGGTGGAGGCGAGTCAATTTTGGGCAATTTTTGCTATACGTAATTTACCAATTGACAAATTTCGCGCTAGCTCGAACAAATGTTGGCAGCACATCAGATTTTAATGAAACTTTCTGTACATGAGAACTTTGTCACAAAAAGCCACTTTGCATACTTTGTTTTTCCAAACATGATCTAGACTGTCTTTTGAAAAGGGCCAAACTTTTTTACCATTTTTTTTCAAATGGCTATAGTCTAAAAATGACAAATCCTACAAAAAATGTTGTAGGAGTGATTTTCTATGTTACTATGTTTTAATTGCCGCAAGGTTCTACTGTATCGATTTTGTTGGCTATTTTCGGCAACTTTGAGACTAAGAGAAACGAAAGCAATGAAATTGAAAGACGGATAGGTATTCTAGAGCGAATCAGTTATAAACTTAGAACGGAAAACTAGAACTAGGCAGGCTCATATGGGCATGATCGAAAGGAAATGTGAAAATTTTTTTGCCTTCTGCAGAGTAGGAGTTGGGCGTTTCACCCAAGTCTACCGCATGGTCTATGGTAGAACATAACTCATCATCATGTTTTACCGCCGAAATAATAAATAAGTAGTTCAATCACAATAGGATTGGTGCGACACCGATAGCTTGGTGTCGATTGAATGCATATGTCACGGCTTGATGCTAGCAGAAAGGGAGAAGAATGATCGCATGGTCGTTCTAGGCGAGGATTTGTGAAGAATTTTTTGCCGGCGTCGGCGGTAAAACATGATGATGAGTTATGTTCTACCATAGACCATGCGGTAGACTTGGGTGAAACGCCCAACTCCTACTCTGCAGAAGGCAAAAAATTCTTCACATTTCCTTTCGATCATGCCCATATGAGCCTGCCTAGTTCTAGTTTTCCGTTCTAAGTTTATAACTGATTCGCTCTAGAATACCTATCCGTCTTTCAATTTCATTGCTTTCGTTTCTCTTAGTCTCAAAGTTGCCGAACATAGCCAACAAAATCGATACAGGAGTGATTTTCACAAAATTAGTCAAATTTACGAAAAAAAATATTAAAAAAAAATCTTCATTGACTCCTACACTGAAAAAATCGATTTTAAAAATTTAAAGTCGATTTGCAAAAAAATCCCATTTTTGATTTGGATGAAATTTTGTTGCAAGATAGGAAATTATGTTCCCTACTTACTGTCCAAAATTTAAGTTAGGCACTTTCAAGGAAAAAAAGTTATTTGAAAAAAAAAACTTTTCCTTGTCCAAACTGAATTTTTTCCCAGTGTATTTTTATCGAAAACTAAACCAATGAAAGTCATAATCATCTCAGAATCCATTTTCCCAGCTGCTAGTTGCCTGATACATGCAAAAAGTATCAGTAATAAATTTGGTATGTATTCATAACAAATTTGAATGAAGATTGGAAGACTAAAAGACTGGAAAACTGTAAGACTTAAGACTGGCAGACTGGAAGTCAAGAAGACTGAAAGACTTGAAGACTGCAGTTCATTTGTTCCTCTCAAAGCTGATAAATTTTATGAAACAATTGACAAACTTTTCTAAAATTTATTTTATGTCTGATGGAGCAGCACAATACAAACATAAGAAAAACTTTGCAAGCTTGTGTAGATTCCAGTCAAAGTATGAGTTAAGCGCAGAGTGGCATTTTGTTGCAGCACCCCATGGAAAAGGACCCTGTGATGCTATTGGTGGCAAACTCTTCTCACAAACTGAGTTTTATTGGATTCTGAGATGATTATGACTTTCATTGGTTTAGTTTTCGAAAAAAATAAACTGAAGAAATAAATTCAGTTTGGACAAGGAAGAGTTTTATTCAAAAAACTTTTTTTCCTTAAAAATGCCCAACTTGAATTTTTGACGGTAAGTAGGGAACATAATTATCTATCTTGGAACAAAATTTTATCCAAATCTAAAATGGTTTTATTGTAAATAGACTTTAAACTTTTAAAATCGATTTTTTTTTCAGTGTAGGAGTCAATGAAGAATTTTCTCAATATTTTTATTCGAAAATTTGACTAATTTTGTGAAAATCAATCCTACAACATTTTTTTGTAGGATTTGTCATTTTTAGACTATAGCCATTTGAAAAAAAAAATGGCAAAAAAAGTTAGGCCCTTTTCAAAAGACAGTATAGATCATTTTTGGAAAAACAAAATATGCAAAGTGGCTTTTGGTGACAAAGACTTCATGTACAGAAAGTTTCATTAGAATCTGAGAGGGTGCTGCCAACTCGGAAGGCGATTTGGCGCGAAATTCGTCAATTGAACATTTTTATTTTTTTAAATAGTTTATTTGACACGTCGTGTCATATGCTCTTTACTGAGCCGTGGAACTTTTGTAGATACAGTTTTGTAGTTGTAGTTGTTTTACAGTTTTGGGCGTCACCAATCACATCCGAAAAAAAATTATCCATAGACTAGATAGATAGATATAGATAGATGGACTTCTAATGTATAGACTATAATATAGTCTATACATTAGAAGTCTATCTAATTATGTTACATATGTTACACATATTTGCAGTGGAAATCGCTAACATAATACTTCTTCAGTTCGTGAATCGTGTTGAAATGGATGTTTTGTTAAGTACCAACCGGGGGCACGTTCGTTAACCCATGCATTCCCCGCAGTTTTTGGCGACTCGGTTTTGTACTTTAATAGAATCGAGTCGGTGAATAGAACAAGGTCGCAGGCCTTTAGTTGTAATGGACATTTTAACTTCGATCAATTAAAAAAAAAATCAAATGCGTCAAAACATCGAACCGGGAAATTGATTTTTCGATGTTACAAGATCGAAAAAACTCACGTCGTTTTCACTGGAAATTTTGGAAGAGAAATCGATTTGTTGAATCCATAAGGTTGATGCTGTCAAATATCAAACCGAAAAGATCGGATTCAAATAATCGATTTCTTGAAATAATAAAATCGATTTTGAAAAAATCGCGTCGACATCGCCCATTCTTAGCCGCAATTATTTAGCACCGTGGGACAATGGCTCAATCGGTAGAGCTGTTCAAAAAATAAAATGATGCAGGGGCGATTTCTTCAACCTTGCTTAACTTTTAAACCAGGCTCAACAGTACGTTTAAACCTGGTTTAAGCGCTAAGTGAGAGTGAAGAAATCGGTCCTTGTGGGTGAAGTGAACAGGATGGGGAGCAATATGAGCAATTTAAACACTCCAAGTACCATCCCGCATAAATGTGTACCATATGCCCAACCATTGCATCAAACGTGTCAAAACCATTTTTAATATGGTTCGTTCAACAATAGATTAACCATTACCTAGTATAATATGGATCATAACCAGTGTCGTTTTTACATACTCGACCATACAAACAACGGGTTGTTAAGAACAGTCACCAAAATGTGCTGTTTTCCATATACATTTTGACAACATACCATTCAGAAACCATACAGATTATGGTGGCATGCATATATTAGGTCTAGCGATGGATAACATATTAGCTGGAGAAAAACTCTTCCCCTTCACATTTCAATTCTATCGATTGATGAAATATTATTTCGCTCTCGCCATGTTCTGAAGAATGCCTCGTGGACTGTGGATTGACACCCATCAATATAATTTTGTTCCATTACACGTGCAATACTTTTGGCAATACTCTCTAGTATTGTCCAAAATATTGAACGTGTAGGAACCGCAAGCCGCTATAGACCTGAGAGCTGGGAGTCCAGCCTGGGACTATATACTATGTCATATGTGTACATATTTGCAGTGTAAATCGCTAATGTAATACTTCTTTATTTGTTGAAATCGTGTTGGAATGGACGCTTTCTTAAGCACCACGCGGGAGTACGTTGCTCATACGTATTTTCTGTACTTTTTGGAGACTCGATTTTGTGTAGCAAAATTGAGTCGGTGAGACTGCAAGGACAGGTTCGAATACGTGTGTCTAAGGGAACAACCATAAATGACGTAGCATTATATGGGAGAGGGGGGAGTTTTGTATTTTGTGATGATGTGACACGGGGGTGTAGGGGGTCTTATTCATGCTACGTAGCTTTTTTTAAAGGGGAATAACTATCATCGCTCTTTATTTTTTTTTAATTTTGCGATGACAAGGGAGGGGGTAGAGTAACCGTCAAGCTACGTAATTACCAGAGGGTATTTAGAAATGCTACGTCTTTTATGGATGGTCCCTAAGAGAATTTGATAGTCTTTTAAGGATGATTATGTTTTCCAAATTTCCCGGCGTTCTAAAAACTTGAACTCCTATTGCTCACGCTTGTAAATCTCCAGTCTAGACTAAAGATGGTCGGGTTCGGGTTTTTGGACCCGAACCCGACGGGTTTCGGGTCGGGTTCGGGTTCTGTAAATTTAAGCTTCTCGGGTTCGGGTCGGGTTCCGGGTTTTCAAATTTGAAATTCTCGGGTTCGGGTCGGGTCCGGGTTTTTGATATTTTGGACTTTCGGGCTCGAGTCGGGTTCGGGTTTTTCAAATTACAAATTATCGGGGTCGGGTCGGTTTCGGGTTTTAAACAAAACAACCCATCCATTTCATGACACTGTTTGCGTCTATACACAAAACGCAGTCTTTTTTGTGGTAGTGAATTATACTTCGTAATACGAATGGATGGCACATATAACCGTACCAAATGTTGGCACCTCTGAACCGCTAGAATTCGTCGTATTTTCTGGTGCTCAAATATTGTATTTTTTCATTCTTGCATAAAATTCCGTCTCTTCAGATTCGCAAACTGCCTGAATTAATTAAATTAATTAAATGAACGTTCATGAAAGAGCATTCAACAGTACGTGCTTCACATCTAAAATTTCTTTGGGATTTATTTTTCATGATAATTAGTAATACACCAAGTCAACAGGAATTTATCGGAAAATATCGGTTCAACTTTCTATAACGGAATATAAGTTTTGACAGGTACTTTAAAACCGATACGCGGCGATTTTTTCTCTACGTAAACGGTTTTGTGGGGTACATTCGTACCCCAGAACTAAATTCGCTCTAGTATGTCTAATTTTTATTAAATTTATAATGGAAAAATCATTCGCAGGCTTGTTATTTGCTCATTGTGCCTCTTCAGTGAGGGAAAGCAGGTAGGAAGGCGAATCAAACTACAATTCAGATAAAGTTTGATCTGAAGAACGTTTTTAAAATGTTTTTTGTTGCCTTCTCTGCTTCCGTGCGCGTGGGACCAAGATGCACACTAAAGTGCCTCTTTATTTCTACTCTTTGTTGTGTGCAGCCATGGAGGAGAATGCACGTATGGGAGCAACACATATCGGAGTGAAGAGGTTTATTGTGAAAGAGAAGAGCGGTGGTTCGCATGGAAAGTGTCAAGAGCGTTTTTTATTCTTCTCTTTATTTGCTCTCAGGTGCATTACATCCCTGATCTTTCGTAAAGTAACCTGTTTAAAAATATTCGTGTTTGACTATTTAATTATGTAATATTTCATTTTGTATAGAGCAAGTCTTTACGTCAAAACTCCCGTTTTTCTTCATATTGCTATAACTCCGGTAGTTTCAAATTGATTTTGACCATTTATACGACGTTGTAAAGCTTACTAAATTTCTGTTTTGAACAATTTTATTCAAAAATTGGTCAAAATGTATATTTATTCCGATGCTTTTTTGAAAACCAAACGCCAATACAAACGTTAAAAATATAGTAATATGCAGTGACAAAGATGAAACAGGAAGGCATCGAAGGAATAGGTAGAGCCGGTGCATTGTGCGTGTATATAAAGTAAGTATGTTCCAGAGCCTCGGCTACAGAAGGTAACGACTAACGAATCTTGCATACTAAATACAAATCATATTTAAAAAAGCAAAAAATACGATACCGATCCAAACGTATTTTCTAGTTACTTAGCTATAGTGCTTTGTAATACCAAATAATAGACACTATTATTCGGCAGAGTTGGAACTTATACAATTTTACACAAGTTTCTCGCTTACTATGTATCGATATTTTGCTTTTGAAAAAAGATATAATAATTTTTTCGAATTATGTACACATGACAAAACACTAACGCAAACGGTTTTGTGGGGTACATTTGTACCCCAAACAAACTTTAAGCAAGCACTGTTAAATTGGCCAAATGAAACAAATAGGTTGTGCCTGCCTTCACGGAAGTTTAATAATCAAATTGGTTTGTAATAAAGATTGCTTGCAATTAAAATAAACTGTAACGGAAAAATAAGGATTTGAACTCATAAATTTGGTGGTACTTTGGTGTCATTATGACGGCTCAAATTTAAAAAGGGCATATTATTTTTTTAAAAGCAGATAGTTTAGGCCAAATTTATTTGCTAGAGACTGTCTTTGTTCCATCAGACCTAAACCTAGCTTCACTTCCGCCAGGTTTCGTTGTTCATGACACTCATATGGTGATGGGATAATAGCACCACTATCAAATCAGTGGTACATATATGAAACAAGCACTTTCTGTCAGATTGTTCCCGGGCTGAGCTGTTGCATGATCCGGATTCCTTCATGAAAATATATGAATTTCCACGAACTTAACGAATTGATCGCAAAAATTTTGTGTGTTTTGTTGAAGCCATTAACGGATTTTTAAAAGTTTGGAATCGTTCCGAGAGCTGCATTGGAGATGTCGAAGCATCTCTATTGGCGCGCATAGATCGTTCTAACGCCAATGATGGGACATCAAGAACACGTCAGAAAATGATTGATACCCTTCGATACAGGTTTAACCGCTCCAACCAGTAACGTGGGTGACGTCATGTAAACTGTCGAATACGAATTGCCAATTGCCATAGCTAAATTAAATACATGTAGTAAATTATACGAAACTGCCTTGCAGGAATGGTTTCTGATTAAAAATCAGAAATTTTGGTTAAGTACGACGGGCAAGGTTGTTGGAAACTGTGACCATTGAGCTTTCTGTTTCCTCATGAGTTGGCCGCCGATTCAACTTAATTTCCGGTTAAGATATCAACGATTTATAAGTTTTTCAGAACGTTACAAAAATTTGACGTTCAATAATAGTAAATATAAATGCGGATTCTACTCGGCAGTGATTTGTTTTGCCATATGCAGATATAACTCAATGCTTATGGTGCTACTTCAGATTCGAGTGATTCTACTATTCTTAGATGAGTCAAGGGTCCAGCTCGAATTAAAATTTTTCGAGGTCTTTGGTTGATTCTCCGTATTGGATTCGGATCGGGCTTCTCAAATTTAAAATTTTCGGGTTCGGGTCGGGTTCGAGTTTTCAAATTTTAAAATTCTCGGGTCGAGTCGGGTTCGGGTTTTACAAAATTTTCATTCTC
Source organism: Topomyia yanbarensis (assembly GCF_030247195.1). Lineage (NCBI taxonomy): Eukaryota > Metazoa > Arthropoda > Insecta > Diptera > Culicidae > Topomyia > Topomyia yanbarensis. Next base: position 37,428,775 of record NC_080671.1, on the reverse strand, counting down.
GGGTACGGGTCGGGTTCGGGTTTTTAAGTTTTAAATTGTTCGGGCTCTGGTCGGGTTCGGGTTCTTCAAATTTTATAATTTTGGGCTCGGGTCGGGTTCGGGTTTTTATATTTTCATGCTCTCGGGTTCGAGTGGGGTTCGGGTTCGAAAAAATTGAAACCCGACCATCTCTAGTCTAGACGTGTTGCTTTCTTTCAAAGTCGATAGAATTTTAAGGCTCAAGTTAGTATGCGTAGGAAAAAATGTGTTCAGCTTTGCCACCGGATTATCAACATAAAACCGTTTCAAAATTCTAAAAGAAGAAAAAAATCAGTCGATTTATTAGATCATCACGATTCAAATCATGCAAAATAGCCGCTGGAAAATCGATCGGCTTAGCTGAATGGTGCTTTTGAAAAAGTGGCTGTGATTTTTTCATTGCGCAGTTGTGTTGCGTACCTCAGCACGTTGTGGTAGTGTGGCAAAAAATCACAGCCACTTTTTCAAAAGCACAATTCAGCTAAGCCGATCGATTTTCCAGCGGCTATTTTGCATGATTTGAATCGTGATGATATAATAAATCGACTGATTTTCTTCTTTTAGAGTTTTGAAAAGGTTTTATGTGGATAATCCGATGGCAAAGCTGAACAGATTTTTTCCAACACATACTATCAAACGCTCAATTCTCATAGACACTCACCCAAAGTTCTTTGGACCTTAAAACAGCCGGAGAAATTTGAAACAGCCCGGCTGATCACGTTGGCGTAGGCCTTCGGCAGTTCGAAAATAAACCATCCACTTTTACTGCCACCCAGAACACAGACAATGATTGGTCGGTTCCTTTCACTGGATGTTCCGAAAGAAAGCAGAGCTGTATGTCATCTTTTGAACCAAAGTTCTTTCCGCGCTTAGGCACGGCTTCCTTGCCGGTTGACGTGGTGCAAACAGGGCCGTCTTAAGACCACTCCGGAGCCTCTGGGTACTACGGAGCAAAGAGGCCCACAATTGAACAGATATAAACTGATGTAGAGTAAGATGATAAAAAATGACTCCCAGCATCACGAGCCATTTCTGTTCCATGCAACCATGAGAATTTGAGCCAAATCAGTGAACCATGTTGAAATTATGACAGGATTTGCTGTAAAATTCATAATAATGTATGAATCCAAAAGGTATGAAAATACCACCTTCCTTTGGGCGTCACTAATCAAGTTCGATAAAGTAGATAAAGGTAGACTTTTAGTGTATAGACTATAGGGGCCCTTACACGAGGTGTTAGTAATGTCATTATTGAGCAGTAATGTCATTTTTAATGATCCTGTAAGGTAAGTAATGACGGAATTCTCATACAAACTTAGTAATAACACTTTGATTGCGCATGCAAGGGCCCCTTATGTGTTACACATGCAGTGAGGTAGTAGCAGGGGGTGGTTCGAGGACAACTCCCCCCTCCCCGAAATATTTTAAAGAAATTTGAAAAATATGAATATATTTAACAAAAATGTGCCTAATACTTTAAATACTAAATGATAGATATCTTCTGAGAATATTCATTTGAGGTGAAAATTGGCGACAGTCCTCGGCACCACCTGAGGCTAGGTCTACCGCCGAGAACTACAACGAGTAGATCACGGCGAAGCTTGGAGCTAAATTGTTCGTGGTATCGTGACAAAACTGGGAGCTAATTGTTTCACGAAACGGACATTGGTATCGAGAGAAATTCCGCCACATTCTGTGGTCCTTCACTGGATCTTTTATTTTTTTTACTATAAGTAAAAATAAAAAAATCTAAGAATGTCGGTCTGCCAGATCTTGTTGACGTAGTTTGCTGCTGCGTATTGAGATCTTTTTCCTTGGCGGTGAAAGCGCTTGGGGGTCATTCAGTCTGCCATCTCTCGCGTTATCGTTCCCGTCTATGTCGTTATCGGTACTGCTTTCTTGTTGTTCACGATCAGAGGTTCTTATTTGTTTCTTGTTCTTACGGGTCGCTGTTGTAAATCCGTCTTCATCGGTATTTACTTCTTTATTGGCGATGCTAGTTGTCGGTTTGCGAGCGATTGTTGTGGTCGTTGTACCTGCATTATTGGTTAATTGGATCGTTGTTTTTGGTTTATCTGAAGGTGTCGGTGGCTGCTTGTTAGGCTTGTTGGCTGTAGTAGATGAGTTTTGACTAGTTGCTTCGGCGCACGTTTTTCCGCAGTGGGCTGTATGGTTACAGAATTGGCATGTTGGGATCTGCCCGGGATATGTGATTAGCGTTGTTTGCTTATAGGTCACGCCATCCTTCGATGATTTGCATTCGATAGTCATGTAAGAAGAAGGTATTGGTTTAGTCACTCGCATTCCCACAATACGAACGCCGTTGGAAATGCCGGTGAAAAAAATTCTGCAGGTGTCATTCGTAACAGATTCTACTTTTCCATATTGCGACATGATTTGTTTGATGAAATCTTCCTTTGTGCGCGGGTCCAAATCATGGATACGCACGTCCACCATTCCGTTTTCTATATGCATCTTCATTCTGGTGTTATTAAATTCGACCTCGTGTTGCATGTTGTTCTTTGCAATGAAGTTTTCGGCCTGTGCTATGCTTCTAAACGTGATCAAAATAAAGTTCTTTACGTGATGTAGCTGAATGTACGTAACTTCAGCGAGATTAAGCTCCATTTTCACTTTAACTAATTGTTGCACTTCCTGAACTCTGGGTCTAACACGAGTTTTATTAAAGTTGATCGAAATCGTGTTATCCCGTAGCACAGGTACTTTAGTTTCATTTGGCAAACTCATTTCGCTCCGCAGCCGGGGGCAACGATACAATTTGTATGTGCACTGATATAGAACAATAGCTACCTCACGGTGTCTTTGTCGAACAACTTTATTAAAAAAAAATCGGAACCCGTAAAACTTTGGGATATGAAAGAATGGACTTTTCCCTTTCATTTGAAAGTAAAATTAAAAACTAAAGTTTTTTAATGAAATTAATTCGCATTTTTGCTTCTAATTGGTACTATAGACATTCAAAAAATTCTAAAAGTGAGAATCTGATGAACAATTTTATTGTCTACAACTTCGTAGAATGCTATAAATCGATGTAAAATCACTCGAGAAAGTTATTAAAATTTTATCTGTTTTTAGGTGTGTGCGGGGCCTATGGGTTAAGAAGTCGACTAACAAGGACTTACAAAAAATGTTGGGTTTAAATGAACAGTAAATTCAGATAAATTTCAATGCATTCAAAGTCCCATTCTCAGCAGAAAAAATATATTTTCAGATTCCTCCGGGTCTTGGGCGAAAATGATACATTATGAACAAGGAGGTGTGGAAAGGTGTTGTCCAAATTTATTCGACAATCTTATACCTTTTCAAGATGTTGATTAATGTTACTGATTTTATCCTGCCTTTTTCATTTCTTTTCTCGCTCTAGGATGTAAACTAGAATGACCCTTCTTCCTGATCCTATCCTGCCTTATAAAATACAATTGGATTAAATTCAAAGCTTTATATTTGAATTAACTGAAGTAAACAGTTCGAGTCATTGTAATAAACGACGGATTTTATAGCAATTTTGGGTTGAGAATCCTGTTTGTCCTTATCAACATTAAAAGAAAGATAATTGAAAGAGAAAAAAAGCTCTTCTTTATTTGAATCCATGTTTGTTATCTTTTGGGGTAGATTCATTTCATCAGAATTTATAGATGCAGAGTTTTGCTTGCCCTCAAATTTTATTTCCAAATGGAACACACTTCACACAATCTTAGAAAAAAGAACAAAACCATGTTTCATAATTTCCTTTAAGAAGAAATTCCGGAGTCGTTACTCGTTAAACACGGATCACAAAAGAAAACGAACAAGAAAATATCAGGCTGGACCATACATTCAGTAAATTCTCAAAGTAATACAAGACTGTTTATCAAAGATTTCCCTCATAATATGGGATATGAGCAAAGACAACAAATCAAGAAGACAGAGTTGCCAGTTCAGTTTTGAATCTGGAGACATTAACAGCAACACGTGTGTCGGGTAAAGGTGATACTTTCTATATCACGCGTGTTTTTTGAAAAGGGCCAATAAGCATACTGTCAAAATTCACTTTGAAGGAAAATTCCGGACAAACCATTAATCGCAGATTATAAGTCATAGCAGTAGACGACAGAGAAAACTTTTCTCTTTCATAAAATGTTAACATCCATTCTCGGCGAGTTACGGTTTGTCCGGAATTTGCGCTCAAAGTGAATTTTGACAGCATGCTTATTGGCCGTTTACAAAAAACACGCGAGATATCTACTTTTATATTGATATCGCTATCTTCGTACAATAGACAAAACCTTTATTTCTCATTTACTATTGCGATTTCTGTTCAATGTACAGCGATTCCCAAAAGTTAAAAAACTTGAACATAAATCTCATCGAATTATTTTTCTATCATTCATGAAACTGTCAATCAGGATTCTCAATCGAAATAAAATCAATTGATTGAATATAATCGAGTTGATGAAATATAAAGTTAAAATTAAGACCAAATATATCCCACAAGATGCTAACGAGCAAAAAGGTTGATTCAAGGTTATATCAAGCATACTCCAGAATAAGTAAAGAAATAAAAAAGAAAAGAAAAACAAATATATCTGTGACAGAAAAAAAACGGTTCTATTTTGCTGCATTACCCAGCATCTTTCAAAAGAGTCTTAATTTCGTTCAAATTTTATCTACTCTTCTCTATATCTCCTTGCTAATATCATTGGTGGGAGTAAAACGGTGGAATCTGGAATTATATTTATTCCGCTTAAAGGTGAGACTTCGCTATCATTCAGATTCTTCTGAGTACACTGTTAAAATAAGGCAATCCATTTTTTAACAAATGAAAATGTTTTTGGAATAAAGCTTCTTTACCAATAGGCTCCATGCGAATCTAGAAAATTTGATAAAAATTTAATAGCTTTTTCTGGCGATTTTAGATCGCGATATAATTTTCTACAAAGTTGTATACAATGAAATTGTCCATCAGATTCTCACTTTTGGTAATATTTGAATATCTAAAGTACTATCTAGAGGCAAAAATGTGAAACAGTTAAAAAACCTAAGTTTTCAAACAAAAGAATAAAAATTGTTCTGGAGCCCCCGACAGAATACTTTAACTTTACTTTCAAATGAAAGAGAAAAGCCGATTCTATCACATGCTGAAGTTTTAGCGATGCTGATTTTCTTCGAATAAAATTCCATATCAACATTAGAATAGGGCTAATAAGATTTGTAAACAAACTTTTGTTTTGCTGATTTCTCTTAATTTGTTATATTTTCAACCCAGAAGACATTTGAAATTGATTCTACAAAGGGTAAAGATGTTGATTCATATGTATCTTTCATGAATTTCGACTCGACAGCGGAATAATGAGCGAAATAAGTTTGTTTATAAAAATCTCATTAGCCCTTTTGAAGCATTGATATTGAATTGTTCTACCAAACACACCGTGACCTTGATTCACTGGTGCCTACAGCCTGCTAGCGTGGCGATTTTTTTTTGTTCTGCTTTGTGCGACGTCAGAAGATAGACGGGAGATCAAGCTTAGCAAGCCAGTTTGCCATAAGGAGCTGTGCTGAGAAGTAGACGCTAATCACTGGGGGACGCGTACTGAGTCGTGCAGGCGAAGATGAAGGTCCGTCGATTCCAGCTGAAATGTGCCCTGGTAAGCTAAAGATAGTCGTTGAGGGACTCTTTCCGAAGCACTATCGAACTACCTGGTTACCGACACCGTACGGCCAAGAAGAAGGAGCAAACACAGACGACTGGCAAGTGATCAATGACGAGCTCAAAGAAGCGACTACAATCAAAGAAAACCCCCGGTCCAGAAGGAATACCAAACGTGGCGCTGAAAGCTGTGCTCGTGGCATATCCGGATATATTCAGGGTGGTACTGTAGAAGTGTCTAGCTGGAAACAGTTTCCCCGAAATGAAGGTGCAGAAGCTGGTGTTGCTACTAAAGCCAGGGACACACTTGGAAAACTCCTGGAAACGATTTTCCTTAAAAGGCTGATGAAATGCACGAAAGGTAAGCGTGGACTGTCCAAGATGCAGTTAGGATTCCGCAAAGAAATATCGACATTGGAGGTAATTCAGACAATGCTCGTGAGTACTGAGAAGGCATTTAAACAAAAGCTAAGACTGTGCTGTAGTTACGATAGATGTAAAGAATCCGTTCAACAGCGCCAGCTGGGAAGCCATCGCCGCAACGCTGAACTGAATAACCATGCCAGATCCTGAAGAGTTACTCTCAGAGTAGAGTGCTGCTGTACGAGACGAACGAAGGTCAGAAGTCAATGAGAGTCACAGCGGGCATTCCTCAGGGCTCTATTCTCGGTCCAACTTTTTGGAACGGGATGTACGATGGGTCTTGACACTGCGGATACCAGGAAATCATCGGTTTCGCGGACGACGTGTCGCTAACGGCGATGGGTTACACACTAGATGGAGCGAAGGTGTCGGTGACGGAGACAAAGGATGCGCTCGAAAACTGGATGAACTGGGTCAAGCTGCAGATAGTTATCCACAAGGTGGTCGCTATGTGTATACTGCTCACTAACTCGCCAATTCATGTTATCCATCCGCGAAGCGCTGCAGAATGTTACGTCGATGATGGATTCCCGGCCGTCTTTGCGGAATGTGCTAGCGGATCCTTCGTTGCACAGCCTTACGTCCAGCTTTGCCAGTGCTGTAACCTCTTGCGTTGATCAGCCTGCTTCCCCAATCCACGGCCCAAGCGTTAAAGTCTCCTCCTATAACAATCGGAGTTCGTCCGACTAACGAGTCAGTTAGTGCGCCAGCATCCGATCGTACTGCTCTGGTGTCCACCTTGGGGGAACGTAGCAGCTACAGACGAATACGCCGTTGATCCATCACTTGTATTGCAGCCATCCCTGCACTATCCACCACCCAGTTACCGTTATAGTGAGGAACACGATACAACAGTTGCTGTGCAATGTCGCAATAATTGAGATTAAGCTGGGTTATCTCCATCATCATCATTGGTCTGCCTTCGCCTTTATGTACGCAGGGCATTTGAAGCCTCCCGTCATGTGGTCGTTTCCGTCTTCCGGTGTGCAGATCAAGCACCTTGGTTGCTTCGTGCAGTCTCTAGCAACGTGCCCCTTTTCTCCGCACTTTCTGCACAATGCAGACCTGTCCGGGCCCTTGCATTTCCTCGCCAGGTGTCCGAGGTCAAAGCATCTGAAGCCGACTATCCTACTTTTATCTTGTCGGTCTCCACCAGCTTGCTGGCAGCGGCCACCGGTAGTTGAATCGCCGCCGTTTGCGTTCCTGCATACGATTTCCAAATCCGGATCATCGCTGGTACATCCAGTTTGCATTGCTCGATCAGTGCCCGCTTCAGTTCTTCAACGGTCGTTATCTCATCTAGACCCTTGCACTCGACTACGGCTTCCTGCGACAGGGCTCTCACGTTCGCTTTGCTTCCCAAGGATTTAGCAACGAGCTCGCGGTAGGTCGACCTTTTGACGGAAGGATCCTTCTTCAGCTCGAAGATCATCTCGCCCTTCTGAGTGCGCCTCGTTCTAACGACGTTCTCTCCCAACTTCTTCAGCTCTGGGTCCTGTCTCACTTTCAAAAAAATGTTCCATGAGTCAAACATTGATACATGTACCTTAGATACTATTTTTTCAACATATAACAAATATATATCATGAACAAAAATTGTTTTTTTGTTTTGATTCGATTATCCGAAGCGAAATTTTTCTGCACCCTACGGATAATCGAATCTGGCCTGCACCTTCAAAATATTTCTTCGGAAAAATCATGTTATGTAACTTTCTAGTTTACTCTAATTTACGTCCCCAAGGAGCGACAGGGTTAAATACACTTTAAAGAAGAAAAAAAGAAAAAGCAAAAGCAAAGAAAATGCGAGCCGCTCAATGCCAAAATTTGAAAATACAACGAGAAAATGTGAAGAAAGATAAAAACAGAAGAAAGCAAACGAAAGAGAGACAACATAAAAAAGGGAAAAAAGGATAGTACAGATTGTCAAAGATAAAAAATGTAATTAACAAAACATGCAAAAAGATATGAGCCCATTATAACGGAAAATTTGTTGTTGTATATGAAATCGTTCGAAGTTTGAAGTAGTCAATGAGACCTAGTGGTCTATTTTGTCCACCAATTAAGTAGACATGTAAATCCAGGTATTTTAAGGCCCATGTCTAAAAAATTTGAACCATTATTTTGTTACTATATTATGTACTGGTTTAGGAAAATGCTGTCCGTGTGCGCGCTAATCAACCCGTTGCTCCATAACATGAACACAAATCCGTACGAAATGCATATACAGGGTGTTTGGTTCATGGTTAAGAACCTCTCGAGGGATAATTTACTGTCATATTTGGAGAAAAAATCGTTCTACACATACCATGAAGTCTCAACCGTTACTAAGTTATTGAACTTTTTGTGTTAAAAACTTATTTGTCTTAAAATAGCTCTAACTCAAAAAATATACTTTGCATATCAAATCTTTTGGATCCATTGGATAGGTGAGAAAATTTTCCACTGAAAAATGTCCTCAAATGTTTCAGCTAATGAGGTTAAGTAATCTTTTCACAGTAATTTATTTAAAATTTAACAATTTTGATCGATTTTTCGTTCACTTCGCGAAAATCTTAATAGTTAACATCACTATTTTTATAATTCAAATTGTTAGTCTTGAAACATTGTATAATTTGTTCTTTGACATGATACACTTATCTTGTCTTGTTTTCATGTGTTTGGGTTATTGAACTTGGATATTTTAATCTCATATTCACTAATACTAGCTCTTATTGGAAAAGTATGGCACTTATTGTACCTTTTCTTATTTCTATTCGAAAGCCAAGAAAATTTAGTTTTCTTTTAGAAGTTAATTAGTTTAAAGTTAGTGTTATTATTAGCATTTTCGTTATTTTCTTAAAATAATAAATTTCACCATTATTATCATGGAATTAATGCATCGCAGCAAGTTCTACAATTCTTCCTTTGACTCCATTCAATTATCTCTTTTAGTTTAGAAGCAGAATTATTTTTATCTTCTTGTTTCATAAGCAAAAACGATTTCGAACCCACTGCATTTGTGATGAGGTCATGCTGTGTTAACTATTAAATTGCAGCGAAATGAAAAGCGATAGGGATAAAGTGTTAAATAACAAATTGTAGAGAATATTAAGGGACACCAAATGAACAATAGTGACGATAAATTTGGTTGAATAATAATTACAATAATTACAAAAATCACCAAAAAAAACGCAAATTTTGAGTTATTTTACTAGTGAAAAGTCATGTAGTACACTTAACTAAAAGATATCTGTACATACATCGAAAGGAAATTTTCTAAGCTTTCCCATGAAGCCCTGGTAATAGCGATATAAAGCATATTTTTTAGATAAGAGTCTTTTAAGAACTTGCAAGTCAACTACAGGAAAGGTTCAGAAGTGAAATTACAAGGAAAGGAGAAGAGATAGGAATATTATGTTGAAGAACAAATTATGAATCGTCCTCAAACCCAACTTTCGGATAATAGATATTGCTATAATCATAATTCATTATTCTGAGAAATTTAACAAAAACCTCATCAAAAACACTAACTTTTAGCTACTTTACAACTAAAAGGTAATTAAAACTAAATAACTAAAAGATATGAGAACACCATTCAATAGGAATTTTTCTCACTTTTCGAATGGAACTATAAGATTTAAAATACAAAGTATACTTTTAAGGTTAGAGATATTTTAAGATAGATAAGTTTTTTACACAAAAAGTTCAATAACTCTGTAACGGTTGAGATTTGATGGTATGTGTAGAACTATTTTTTTCTCCAAATATGACAGTAAATCACCCCTCGAGAGATTCTTACTCATGAACCAAATACCCTGTATAACTTATGAAAATATTACAATTTTCATTTAACTTTAAGTGTAGTTAACACTGGCTAAGACATCTCCGAAGTAATAAAAGTGTCAACAACTGGAGCACTACTGGGGCCAACTAATGAACACTTGGTGCCACAACTGGAGCAAGAGACAAAGTATTGACTTCCCATTATTTTGTTCATTAGTTGGCCCCAGTAGTGCTCCAGTTATTGACACTATTATTACTTCGGAGATGTTATCTTTTCGGTGCAAAATAGGTTGAATTCAAGACAGCTTCTTGTTAAGAACTCTCAGATCTTTCTAATAAGATATAGATTGTAATGTAGTGTGCAATACAGTGGAGACCCGATTTTATCAGCTTTTTGACCCGATTTTATCAGCTTCATATGAAAATTGATAGTTGGTAGTTTAATGGGCTCTAACAGACGAACCAAGTTCAATTCGAGTAAATCCTTTCTTGGATATATATATTTCTTATCTTAGAGATCCAAAAATAAAATTATTATTTTTTTAAAATTTTGCGCTGTCAGACCCCCTTAAGGGGAACTTAAAGTAAATAATCAGAAAAATTGGCAAGGCTCTATCTGAGGAACAAAGAAGAATATTTTAAGAGGTTCGGTTTATTAAAAAGACAAAAAAATATATGTCCCGATTTTATAAATATCCCTGTTTTATCAGCTTAAAACTCGCCAAGGGGCTGATAAACACGTCTCTTTACTGTATTGACAAAAATTAAGGACCAAATTCTTTCGTAATGTTTAACTAGTGCCCAGGGATGCCATTATGCCAGATTTATCTGGCACAGCCAGAGTTTTTCGCAGCTTTCAGACAAAAAGACAAACCTCTCATTCTGCCAGATTTTTAAATTATAGAAGTGTTTGCACACACATTTTGGAAATTTGGGGCACATTTTCCCAAATTTAACAAAAATCGATTGATAAGATTCGATGACTTTGAAATCGCTGTGAAGTGACAGATTTTGCCAGACACTTTTAGTTGATCTGCCAGATATTCTTTGAAAAATAGTGGCAACCCTGCTAGTGCCATAACTGGCTCAGTCACCCTCCCTAAAATCTGTCATCTGTGACCAAAATTTGTGAAACAAACGGTCTCATAACCATGCCCTATAATTATGAAACTATCTGACTTGTCTTCCGACTCAATTTCGTGAAACATTGAAATTGAGTCTCCAAAAAAAGGCTCAGTAATCTATGGGCGCGTGCCTCAGATAGTACCGAAAAGTCCTATTCCAACTCTATTCAAGAAATAAAGAAGTACTGCGTTAGCGGTTTCTACTGGAAGTGGGTATAAATAAGGCTTTCAGCGTGAAAAAAACATTTTTTCGCGATTTTTTTTTGAAAATTTGGGTGAAGCGTTTTGATCAAAACTTTTGTACATTTTAATGTATCAATTCAAGAGGTTAAAATATTCGCTCATTCTCACGACAAGCAGTTCATCGAACAGCTTTTTCATCCTTAGTAGGCACGGACCCAACTTTTCACCTTTCAATAATTTGCGAGAATTTACTGACAATGCAGTATGGAAGCGTGATAATTTCGCAGCTTCGAACCTCGTGATAAATTAAGTTCAAGAAAAACCATTAATATATTACTTTATAGAGTTTATGTCCCCACATTATTGCAGTATTTTCATTCTAAGGATCTGTATCTACTCATTTTTGTGATTTTTCGCGAAACCATTAGCTATTCGGCGCGAAAATATCATCTCATATTATACCGCGAAAAGATGAGATCCAATGCAGTCTTGTCGAGAAAAGTTGGAGAGCAAACCATGTTCCATCGTATGTTTGCTTTTTTTATTGCTGGTCAAAGTTGGTGAAATATCGTCTTATTCTGTTCACGATTGGGAAAATTGTAAACTCTGATCATTTCAATAACATTCTGTAACTTTCCATGCAAAAATATCGAAAAGCGACTCGGTGAGGAATCTCTCTGTAGTGATAACTGCCATTCATAAACTACATAACCGATATATTTCAAACTTTGCATACACATTCTATGTAAAAATACTTAACCCCTATGTTGAGTTTTCGAGATAGTTTTTCATGTAAGGGGATTTTTTACTCATAATATGGCGAAATTTTCCGTGAAAATAGCAATTTTTATTTTAACCCTCCGGCACTCGCGCGAATGGCTTCCCGAATGAGCAGCCGCTACCCGCTGGTGCTGAAAGAAGATTTCGCTAGAGTTTCGGAAGGTGTTGCACTAAATACAACGGTGCGAGTACCGAGTACGGGTTAAATTAGCAAAAAACTCTTAATTGAAAAAAAATCTCTAAAACTCAATGTACGGGTTGTTTATTTTTACATAGAATTTGTATGCAAAGCTCGAAATAAATCGTTTAAGTAGTTTTTGAATGGCAGTTAACACCGCAAATCGTGTTTTTACAGAGACGTTCTACAAAAAGCTTCGACACCGAGTCGCTTGTCGATATTTTTGCACGGAAAAATTATAGAATGTTATTAAATGAAATGATACATTATAATATACAAATGTTTTGATCAATTCGCGCCACACAAATTTCTAAAACTATTTGAAGTGTTTTTTTACGCTGAAACCCTTAATTGCGGAGAGAATATGGAGTTGCAATTGGAAAATTTAACCAGCGATAATGTCCAATGCATAAAATTTACAGTAGGAGAAACGAGAGGCAGATAGAAAAATGATGCTATCGATGACTAAATAAAATTTTGGGTGCACTATTATAGTTTGCAACTTTATAGAAAAAAGTTAGAGAGGAATGCTGTATCACTCTAAAATTCGCAATAATTGAGCCCAAAAGTAGTTTTTGTCACCAGCAAAAAAAAATCCAAGTGTTAAAACCTAAAGGTAGACTCCTAGTTAGGGTTGTGGTACCGGTAATACCGGTACCGAAAATCCCGGGAATACCGACCCATTTTTGGTACCGTAATACCGGTACTGAACAAAAGCCAGTACCGGTATTTTCGGTACCATACAATTTTTTTATGAAAATTATTTGGACTCTCTAGGGGGATCTGTTTCAAAATATCGGTCTGCAAGACGACTTTTTCTTATTTTAATTACCTTCTAGAAATATCGTTGAGCTAACACCTTTGTGGGGGAATGAGGTGGGGCCATGATCATAATAATTCTGGAAGTTAAACATTACTAGCTCCCGTTGTACTAAACGGAATGTTCAAATTCGGGCACTATTTTGTCGAAATTATATTTTACCAATCTTTTTTTTTTAAATAGGCCCGCCTATCACCCCCACACCAAAAGGCTCGCACAGAGAGCGCCCTGGTAGTGGACACATCAGTTCTCAACGACAAAGAAGGCAACACAAGAAAAAAAAAACTATTCGCGACTGCGCTGAGAAATTAAATTTTAACGATCTTGTACTAAATTTCTAGTGTCAGAGACGTAAAAATTTGCTATGATTTTTTTTATTAGCCGCATTCTAATTGGTTTCCATTGTTCACTGGGTGGCGCGTAATAAGACTATGGTCTAAGTCATTTTTTGTATTTGGTTTGCTCTTAAACCTTTATCGATAAAAGAACGAACAGCGATTTAGTAGCTAACAATTTTAGACTTGGTGAACTGCTTCAAATGGGGCGATTTGTAATTATTGATGACAGCAAAACTCCATAGTTTACAGGAAAGCAAGGAGCGTTGGTATACATTAGAGAACAGTAGGCAAACAACATAAAGGTCGAAGCAAATTTACAGAAAAGCAAGTGGGGAAATGCGAGCAACCTGCTCGGAGATCGCTTTGATTTACTGTTGTTAATAGGGTTTCTTACATTTACAATCTGTGAAATCGAAGAAAGTCGCACCGCTTAGCAGTTATTGATTTCAAAGTGGCCTAGATATCGAAATAAAAAAAGTGCTGCGTTTACACATGTTACACAATAAACATGTTTTTTTTGATCAGCACAAATCAATCATCTGAGAATAAGGTCATCAGTTTAAGCATTCAATTTCACTTTGAAGCTTTTTTCGATTTTTTTAAAAAAATATTCGAGTACCGGTACTTTACCGGTACTACCGGTACTGAGGGCTTCAGTACCGTAGTACCGGTTCTCGCCAACAAGGGTCGGTACTGCGAACCCTACTCCTAGTGTATAAACTATGTGAACATATTTGCAGTGGGAATCGTAAACGCAGAACCTCTTTACTTCTTGAATTGTGTTGGAATGGGCGTTCTGTTTCCACCCGTGTACCAAATAGGGGGTACGTCGGCTTTACGTATTCCCTGTAGTTTTTGAGGACTCGATTTTTTGCTGCGCAATAAAGTTCGAGTCATAAAAGGTTGGCCCGAGCAGGGTTGTCACTATTTTTCGAAGAAAAGCTGGCAGTTCAACAAAAGATATCTGGCAAAAGCTGTCACTTGGCAGCGACTTCAAACTCATCGGAATTTGGGATACATTTTTATTTTTATAGAACGTGTATTGACCGATTTTTGTTTGAGAAAATATGACCCAGACTTACAAAATTAGTTAATTTAAAAATCAGGTAGAATGAGAGATTTGTCTGTTGCTGGAAGCTTAAAAAACTGGTTGTACCAGATAAATCCAGCATATTGACATCCCTGCTGGGGTGTAACGTAGAATTCTGAATATCTGGCATTTTGCCTTAAACAAATCTCGATAAACATATGATTACGGCTTAAAAGCCAACTGTCAAAATTCTCTTTGAAAGGAAATTCCGGACAAACCGTTACTCGTCAAACACAGATATTGGTAGTAAACAAAAGAGAAAAGTTTTCTCTTTCATTAACTGCTATGAACTGTGTTTGACGAGTAACGGTTTGTCCGGAATTTCCTTTCAAAGAGAATTTTGACAGTTGGCTTTTAAGCCGTAATCATATGTTTGGCGAGAAATGTCTGTTCAGTTGGGAAAAATCTGGAAATGCCAGTTAATCTGGAACATGGACTTATCCAGCTGCGTTGGTATTGTGCCGTTTTGACGTCTAAATTGGGAGGAAAACAAATGGTTTACACTGCAAATTGGGAGGAAAACAAACCGCTTCTGGGCTTAAGGGGAGGGCGGCAGAATAAAAATGCGAGATCTCAGTGTGCGTATTTTAAACGTCAGATATCTCAATTGCCAACGCCGGGCCCGAGTACCTTCCTATTACAGACACTTTATTGACCATTGTACGAAATGCCTTAACCTCACAAATTTGACAAGTGCTGGTCCTTTTGTTTACAGTTTGGACTTAACAAATTTGAATTCCATTAATTACCAAGAAATTTTACCGCAAAACTACACTGAAATGAAAATATCTTTTGTATTTATTAGATTTGTCATATGAATCATACCTCTATTCTTTGTGTAGAATTTATATGAATCCCTATGAATGTTACACAAAATTCATGTTAAACCTCAGTGATATCCAATAAATTTGAATCCTGCGCGGTCAATATGAATATGATTAGAACAACATATTCAAGTTATATGAATAGCTAATGAGCTCAACCATCTCGTGGGTGTAAGTAGTGGGTTGTAAAACGAAGCCTGACAAGAAAAACGAAATGACGGACCGGAAGCAAATGTTTTTGTTTGGTAAGGGTTTTTTATCAAAATTAAAATGGTAAAGATACATTTTTTTTTTGATTTCCATCAGGTAGTGGTTTCAAATTACACGTGTTGGTATTCTCTTCAACAACTAACCACAGAAAACAGCCGTCAATTTCGAGCTTTTAATTTGTTTAAAAAATAAAGGCCTATTCAACGATAATTGAACTATCACCACCAAATTCAAAACTGTCGCAATTTCGTTTAGTAGGTGAGTGTTACTGAATTTATAGCTGGTCATATAGAAATTAAAAACGGACAACATAGTTATGCGCTAGATTATGCGCCTAGTTAGGATAGGCTGGTATGGCGGCGTAAAAGTTTTGACATATATCAGTTGAAATGTTTACACAAGTACTTTAAACTTGTTCGAACATGGATCTATGCTCTTTGTAATACAACTATCAACGGTCACTATTATCGTTGATAACCTGCCAATTGAAACTTCTACAATATCGTGTGCAATGGGTGATTCCAGATAACCTACAGGTTTGCCGAAATGGTAATTGAAATTGGGTTGTGTACAGGGCACGACCACGGTGACATGAAAAATTAGTTTTTGTAGAAAGTGTGATGTAATTCGCAAATGAACTTTAATCTATCAAACAAAACTATCGTCTCATCTCAGGACGGGAGACTATATAGTAGACCGGCAACAATTTTGACTTTTGTTTCTCGGAACACTGCTAATTCAAATGGTAAATGGATGCACAGATCATATGCTAAATATGAGCTTTTCCGATAGCTCTAGTTCACCCACAAGAGGTTTCAAGTTTCAATAGTAATTTATAGGGAAACTCGGAAATAAAAACTTAAAATCCAATAAAAAATTCCACAGTAATTCCACAGAGAACAGACATCCATGATCGAACAAAAATATTTAAAAAACGTGTGTAAACATTTGAATTAATATAGGATAAACACTAGCGCCGCCACACCAACCTATCCCAACTATCCGTCAAATCCATTCCGAAACCGGTTAGAAATCCTGAATGGATTCAGTATGGAATCTTGCTCAAAAAAAAACAACCGATTCCGACTGTTCTCGGTTGATGCATTTTAGCTGGAATTCATGCTGGAAGTCCGAACCGGTTCCGGACTAGTTTGACTAGGTAGAGGAATAACCGCTGTCAATTCTGTCGAACTCAGCCACAAAAAAACACGACGACAGTAGCGCACCTGGTTTGGATATCCCAACTACCTTCGAAACCGTTAGAGATTTTACACAAGGTGAATGCTGAAGATGGACGTCTGTTCTCTGTGGTAATTCCGCATACCTCAAAACTTATGGTCACGTAGATTATTTTATAACGAAGAGCATTGCATATTGATTGGAGGTTCCCCGATAAAGTTATTTAACTTTGAAGACCAACCGATTTTTTTGAAAATTTCTATTCGAAGCATGTGCGAGAAAGAGAGGCTACACATAACTGGTAGCGGTAGGTATTAAATCAGGCCGGACTATGTGACTATATATTGATTTCGAGAAAAACGAGTTTGAAGTTTGAACCGCAGCATCCTTTACACTATAATCGGAAATTAATTTATGTCATAATTCGGGTTTATTATTACATCTGTCAAATCTGGCGAAAGTAGAATCACAGAGAACAGACGTCCATCTTCAGCATTCAACTTGTGTAAAATCTCTAACGGTTTCGAAGGTAGTTGGGATATCCAAACCAGGTGCGCTACTGTCGTCATGTTTTTTTTTGTGGCTGAGTTCGACAGAATTGACAGCGGTTACTCCTCTACCCAGTCAAACTAGTCCGGAACCGGTTCCGACTTCCAGCATGACCCAAGTAACCAATAAGCATTTATAACGTAGCCTAATATCTGCTTTAGATCCACATATAAAGCTGTCTTGAAGAGCCGTGAAGCCCTAAATACTGATATAATGCTGATATTATGTCAGAAAAGGCGAAATATAGTGCTATTACTGTGCAGAGGTTGACAGCTCGTTTCTGCAGTACTAATGCTATTATATAGCACCAGCGCACAAATGTCAATTTTGAAAGCCTTATATTGGCAATACTAATGCTATTAAAAAGTTTTAGGATGCTGTCATTGTCCGCCATGGTTTTGAAACCTTTTCATATGCTTCCTTTCGGTATGATGAGCAAAAACGAAAAAAAAAACAAAAACGATGTTCTGTTTAAAACCGTAAGGGTCTCTCTTCTAATGCATTGTAATGAAAATCCTTAATGGGTTTTTGCTCTCACATATGAATGTTTTACGAAAATTACCTTTAGTCAGTCTCGAACTGAGGTACCTTGCCTCGTCCTTCACGGTAAGTGCGCTGCGTTTGCTCCCTAGACTATATTGCACATGTTCGATTGAAATGAAATATGCCGAATAAAATCTTCAAGAAGAGTTTCATAACAAATAAACCCACAGCATTACAATTGCACTACATCGGCTTTTTATTTGCTCTATAATGGCACTAAATGCACTTGTAAAGCTTACATGCTTTCAGGATCCTTGAAGCATGTACGCGTTATATCAGCTTTATATACGCATATAGAGCAAGCGATAATGCTATATGTCGGCTGTGCAGTTATGCATTATTGATGCTAATATAGACCTTGATTGCATTGTTAATGCTGCAATGGAGTTTCAATGCAACATTAGTTCAAATATATAGCCAATATAGTGCAATGGCTTAATGTTTATGGTTACTTGGGGAATTCCAGCTCAAATGCATCAACCGATAGAGTCGGAATCGGTTTTTTCTTTCAGCAAGATTCCATACTGAATCCATTCAGGATTTCTAACCGGTTCCGGAATGGATTTGACGGATAGTTGGGATAGGTTGGTGTGGCGGCGCTAGTGTTTATGGTATATTAATTCAAATGTTTACACACGTTTTTTAAATATTTTTGTTCGATCATGTATGTCTGTTCTCTGTGCCCTAATGTTTAAGACAAAATACCAACACATTAGGAAATGACAATCTACTTTAAACTCCTATACAAAATAAAACACTCCTGAACATGCCCTAAGGGTATGCTACCAGGCCTACAGAACATAAAACTCAATAGATGGACAAAATAACAGATGGAGCTGAGTGTTTACATTTATTATTTCGGGTTTAGCTGTGTATTTATTTTTGCATAATCTGCGTTTTAGGGTTACTGCTTAAAACTTTCACAATCTTCCAAATACACGTAAGCGAATGATCAGATTTCCATAATTTTCAAGGTACAATATCATTCTATACGGATGGTTCTAAAATGGGTGAGCTGACTGGCTCGGGAGTCTACGGACCAAGAATTAAAGAAGCGATATCAATGGGAAAGCGGCCTACAGTTTTCCAGGCAGAGGTATATGCAATATACACTACTACAAACTACAGACATGCAAAAATCACAATCTTTTCAGACATCCAAGCAGCACTGTTGGCATTAAGGTCGTCGAAATGTGAGTCCAAACTGGTTTGGGAGTGCATCACATTTTTACAACAACTGGTAACTCGGAATAAACTAATGACATTCTGGGCACCTGGCCGCCACCAAGGAATGTTTTCTGCTAGTAAACATTACATAAGCACTTGTCAGCACGGATTCTACTCTGGTCTATCGGTTGAGACGAATCTAGTTAGCTTCACATCGTTTTGCATAGAGAAAATATTCAAGAAACTCCAGGTGGACACGGTTTACACTGATCTTTAGGCCGATTTCGACACAGTTAACCACGAGATACTGCTAGCAAAGCTTGATAAACTAGGATGTACCACGAGATACTGCCACCGACTGCGATCCTACTTTGTACACCGCGAGGTCGTCGTGCAAATTAGTGACACATGTCTGAATCTTTTTTTTTAATAATTTCGGAGTTCCTCATGGTAATACACCAGGTCCGTTACTATTTTCATTATTCGTAAATTATGCGGTTTTCGTTCTAATACGTGGAGGGAAACTTTTTCGCTGATGACTTGAAAATATTTCTTGTCATAAGGAATGAAGCCGATTGCCGTGAGTGAGTGTCTCATCGATACATTTTTCAACTGATGTCAAAGAAATATGTTGATTCTTGGTGTATCGAAATGTTTTGTCATCAGTTTTCATCGTACAAGTGGCATGCTTAATTTCAACTACAATATTGCTGGAACTCAGTTACAATGCGTTGACCATGTAAAGGACCTAGGCGTTATTCTTGATGACAAAGCGATACGATTGCTGGGTTTTATGCTTAAAATTTCCAACGAATTCCGAGATCCTTTGTGTTTCAAGGCTTTATATTGCTCACTGGTGCGCTCGTAGTTAGAATTTGCAAACATTGTCTGGTGCCCTAATCATGCAACGTGGAGTGAAAGGATTCAAACTGTCCAGCGCAAATTTATACGATATGCTTTACGTCAATTGCCCTCAATGACCCGCTGAACCGTTTGCTGTTAGGTTAATTATTTTTAGTTTAGTTTTTAGTTGAGAAATGTTGCCACATCTACTATAATGTATTGTAATGTACTAAGAACGAGAGCTTGAATAAATTGACGTCCCTGTGTGAACTTAAAAAATCAAAATTCAATTGATGCCCGCCACGATGGATGATAAGTTTGGTTCGATCCCCTCGTCATTCGTTCTCCCGACACAGCGCATTAGGGTTTGGACATGTTCGGTTTCACGGTTTCAGAAGCAATCTGAATTTTGTTTCCATTCTATCTATGAGAGGGTTGTTGAGCAAAAGTGCACCAGATATATATTACGCAGTTCACGTATGCTCGAAAATGATAAAACGGTACTACTGGCGATAATCCTAATTTAGTATTCTGTATTTACTTTTTGAATTTTCAGGGCGAGTAGTCTGCAAAAGCTTTAGAGCCTCAAAAAAACTACAAAAAATTCCTTCAATCAAAAGTACCATCTCACCAATTTCACCCTAATATAACTATACATATATGTTCTGAATTAAAACCATTAAATATTTATCTATTATTTAGATTATAGTTGTTTCATTGCAGTCCAAGAATGACTGTATTATTTTAATTAGGAAAAATAAGACGATCGGTATACTATAAATACCATAATTTTGGAGCATATCCGAAAACAATCAGTCCAGATTCATATAAATAGTACGTGGAAAAAGCTCTCTATCAAAATAACTAACATTTTTTATAGATTTAATAAACCATCATATGCTTTAATACGTTAAACATTCCCTATACATTTAACAAAGTGCCTTATACATTTCATTGGACCACCTAATGTTTTAATATGATAATTATCAGATAGTTATTATATAGTGCGCTGATAGATTTGGGTCTAACACTGGAATTTAAATGTTATATGGAAATCTGATAAAATTGAATTTGTGAGGAATGCTACATTCAACATGATAACCATATAAGTTTGATATACTTATGAAAGTCTAATGTAGCAATCATTGGAAATTCTAATAGTGCTGAGTTATATGAATATCATATAATATGGATGTAGCGATTCCGCTCAGTGTACTTACCGATTCAGAGAACACTAGAAGTAATTGATAAAAAAATAATTAGTTCACTTCTTAGATCTTTCATATACATTTTCGCACAGCAGGGAATAGCACAATTTAATTGTAAGGCGCTCTAGCGAACATTTATACATTTCTAAAAACATGATTCCTTATATATTTCATATACTTCATATTGAGAATACGAATAATCTCTAAGTCCAAAATGTAATCAACAGGACCACCACCTGTCACATTTAATGCATGACGTCACTGTGCAGTGACCAATACACAGACTAGCGAAATGTCAAAAAGTGCAGCAAAACGATCATGAGGGTTTTGAGAGGGGAAGTAAAAGAGGAAACCCATGCAAAGTTGGTGGGAGCTTCCGTGATGCCAGTTTACATTCATGGCTGCTAGTTTGACTGTTTTTGTCACCGCACGCCTGTGTATAAATTGTTTGTTTTCAAACGTAGGCTGCAGTGGTCATTTTGCTCAGCGGAGTTACCAAAGATACACAATTGCACTGAGAAAACTAGACACGTTAACGTCATGTGGAAAACACTTGAATTGATTCTATTGTAAAAAGGACATGTTTGCTATTTCAATATCAAATTGAGGGTGGCCAATGTGATTTTCAAGAGGAATTATTGTGACCGTCATAAAAAATAAAATTGACTAAGATCTCCAAATGAATTACACGTGAATGTCTATTAGTTTTACCCATAGATTTAATTTACTGAAGAATCGATGAAATCAATTGATTTACATATAGATACACTCACGTTTTTACGCGGTTTTTTGTGCGGTTTTTTACGCCGATTTACCCATTAACGCGGTTTTTTTACGCGGATTGCGCAATTAACACGGCTTTTGCAAATAATATTGTAAGTCCTTTTGAATGCAGAAGATTTTTGGAAAGATGGAAAAGACGGGTCTGGAAGATATGGTTATTTTCGGAATGGACTTGACGAGTGGTTGCCACAAACTGATTTTTGACGCTATTTCAAAATCCAAGATGGCGACTTCAAGTTTGGCGAAATTCACTATAACCACAGATAACAGACGTTTAGGCTCGGTTTGAATCGTGTGTAAATACCCGGTACTGAAATTCCGAATAAATCAGCCGTCTGGAACACATTTGGCAAACGTTTGTAGATGGCGCAGTGATCGATACAATGCAGTTAGAGTGCAGCTGTCAAACACGTGTAGCAAACAGTTGCGCAGATGGCACTAGTGAAACACGGATTTCCAACGTTTATCAATTTGAAAGTTTACACAGGTTTTTGAAGAAATTTTGTTCTAGCCTAAACGTCTGTTATCTGTGCTATAACCCAATAAATATGGATATTTTCGGAATGGTCTTGAAGAGCAGGTGCCAGAAATTGATTTTTGGCGTCATTTTGAAATCCAAGATGGCGACTTCCGGTTTAGCGAAATTCACTATAACCTAATCAATATGGGTATTGTCGGAATGGTCTTGACAAGTAAGTGCTAGAAATTTGTGTTTGACGCCATTTTGAAATCCAAGATGACGACTTCCGGTTTAGCGAAAATCTCTATAACCCAATCAATACAGGTCGGACTCGATTATCCGGGGAAAATGATTCGGTTATCCGGGAGCTTCGAAAAAAAAATTAAATTTCAACTAGAATGTCTGATTATATTGCTAATTCGATCGTGGCAGCCAATAGATTTTTTTTGAGGAATGGGGAGTCTAGGGTTAACTTCCTCTCAAATTTTGTCCTTGATCTCATGCATCTTATTCGTATCATTAATTTATCTTATTTTATTCACTTTTTTCGTGTTATGAAATTTTATATTATTTTTCGGGTTCGCAGATTATTCATTTTAATAATCTGGCTAATTTTTTCAGTCATTCATTATGTTCATTTCTTCTAGAACGTTTAAATTAGATATAATTTTATTTATTCTATTACTTTTTGATATCGCTGATTTTAAAGAAAACATTTTAATTCATTTTATCACTTTCTTCATTTTGTTTAATTTATTCATTCTATACATTTTATTGCTTTTATTAACCCTCTTCATACGCTGTTATTTATGAACAACCACGTCTTCAAAAAGCTATAACTTTGGGGTTAGACAAGATTTCCTCACAAAAAAAGTAAAATTATAATTGTGATTATCACCGTTTATTTGAGCACTAATAGTTATAAGAAATATTCGTAGAACTGAAGTTATTGTAATTGTTCTGATTGGATTTCACTGGAGCAGTGCTGCCAGATACATTTTCAGTTATCGGTGAAAAACTATATTTTGATATATCTTTGTTGTCTTCAAATATTGTTGAAAACTATACATGTGCTACATGTGCTACAAAAATATTAGGCATGGACCATACATGTGCTACAAAAATATTAGGCATGAAAGAGTTAATTTTATTAATATTATTTATCTTATTAATTCAATAAAAAAAATTTGGCTTTAGTCACATAATTTATTTCAATTATTTTAATCACTTTATTAAATTGTCAATTTTTCCTAGTTCATATACTTTATTCAGTTTCTTAATTTTATTAGTCAGTTCTTTTTATTATTGGATGACAGTTTGTTAGCTTGAAACAATTTAATTTACTCTCTTTCGAGCAGGACTCGAAACTGTGCTTATCTCACATCTAGTTGCTTTGCGTGTGTTCGGTAAACTAATGAATAATACTATAGTGATATGTGTAAGAAATGTCTCATCTCACTGATAGGTGTATTAAATCGGTTTTTAGTATTTGGTTCACTTGGAACTGGCACATTGCTTTGACTTATTTCATGATGTATCCTTACAAAAATAAAAAAGCCGGTCATGATTTCAGCGCCCCTCTGAGGCTGGCGCCCTTGGCTAATCTGGTCAACCAAAAGCTACGGCTCTGCATACACAATATGTTTTTCACATGACAGCTATGTGTAAAGTTCATACTATTGGTCTCAACCAAGAGGGTGAATGTTTTGACGTTTCTTTGAAAAATGAGTGAAGCCAACATAAGCTGGCTTTCTGGCTCGGCTAGTTGTCAAAAATGACAGCGAACGCGCTTTAAGCAACGTTCACATTGCTGCGAGCCAATGTTGCTAACTCGACCTGAAACTTTTCGAATGCAAACAAACTTCATTTTGATGTGCTTAACTGGTACTCAGGTTATTAAAGCGTTCGGATTTTGTGGAGAAGAAGCGATGCAAGAGAAAGCGTGAATTTCCATATATTGTTATTAATTACTTGTTTTGATTCCAACTTTTAAACAGTGTTATACAGTTGTGAACATACCTTGAACATTTGAAACGTAGCTAGCGCTACTGGCATTTGGTGGCAGCTTCAGGCAACAAACAGTTTTCACGGGGCTGGTCTCAACTATGGAAACGGATGTAAAAACCGCGAAACTGGCAACTAGAAAACAAGCTTGTTAAACTGGCGCCACCCAAAAATGTGCAACCTCGAACGTGATCGACTGTATTCGATCATCTGTTTTTATCAAAACAATTTTTCAAGAGGTTCATTATATGATTCAAAAGAAATTCTATACGTTTGATACTGAGCAACGAGAAATAAATAAAAGTAAAAAAATATCCAATTTTTTGAAAACACAAATTGATGAAAAAGAGCATAAGTAAAATGATTTTTATGCAGTTATATAGAACACAATAAATATCTTTCTAAATAACATTTTAAATACTAATGCGGACATAAAAAGTGAAGCGTACTATGAATTACAAAATACATTTTTTAAATTTAATTGCAATATTTGTTCTGCTTGTTTAAATTGTATGACGTCATGCTCGTTTGGCTCCCTATTTTGACAGTTTGTTTGGCTTGATAAAAATACCTTCGGTGGTCTATTACTATGATTGTCTATAATTGGAACCATCCGTTTGTACGTCGAATCCGAAAATAATGCGCTAGTTTCAAAAATATGTCGTTTCCCCTGCACAGAATATCCCAAATAGATTTTTATCCAATTACTCTGTGCAGGGAAAATCTGCGAAATTACCCAGTAAGTCTAGTCGGAATTGTGGCTGGCTCTAGTTACTATTCCAGGTCTAGTGACACAAACGATTATAATTAGAATCGGTTGTGTCGCTGGAGTAGGATACAAAATATTGTGTCTGCAGACAAAAATCAGAAGCGACTTGTCGCTCGTCAGCATACGTTAGCCCAGCGAAGTTCATAGTTTCTTGATCTAGTATAGACTTTGTTAAATGTGTTGATTATAAACAAATAATTCAAAATCAATCTTTTTGTGATTCTTAAGGGAAAAAAAATTCAAATTAGAGCCATACAATCGCATTTAAAAGTTCTATATTATGATATTCATTTGTCATGATCTCACATGATTAAAATAAATAAGAAAGTGATTGATTTTTAGTAGCATGTCTACTATAACCATGACAACACAAAATATAAGATTAACTATAGTTTTATTGACGAAAATTTTTTTTTGTTAATTTTATTCATGAAATGACAATTCCACTGACGTCGCTAGAAATCTTCGCGTCGCTGGACTGTTCAGCGCATTGCAGAATAGTGCTGCAGCGACAATAGAGCCAGCCGGAATTCCGGCTGAACTCTACTGGGTAATGCCGTGAGAATCTGGCATCGCTCGCCGGAACATCCGTATTTCCAATACGCGATGTTCTTCTAGTTGCCCGATTTTTTATCGTTTTTATCAGGCATTGTAATTCTCTCTCACTCACGCGAAAAGAAGCTTATCCGATGTCCAACTTTTCCGAGATGAGTCGCAAAATTCTCCGTCTCCACAAATAGTATGAGAATGATTTTCCAGATAAAATTTGACTTTTTCCTTCTCACCGGAGGTGATAAAATTTTAATTTCGTGGAAATCAATACAAACTTAAAAAATACGCTTAATTACAAAGAAAAGCGGCAAAGCAAAATGATAGACTTGTTTTTTCGTGTTTTGGAATAACGGCAGGAAAGCAGCGAGCGAAGAAAAGATACCGTGAAAAACTCATTCACTCATTCTCCGGCTGTTTTATTTATCCGGAGAAATAACACGTTGTATTTATCCGGAGAAGTTGTGTGAGTGCCAATAACTTTTCGTGTGAAAATGTTTTTACATTTCTTATAAAAGAAATGTATAGCATTCGCTCAAACTTTCAAGATTTTTTCCGAGGCCCGGAGCGCCGAGTCTTATATACCAATCGACTCAGCTCGACGATTTGGGACAATGTCTGTGTGTGTGTGTGTCTGTGTGTGTGTATGTAACGGACAAATTCTCATTCGTGTTTCTCAGCAATGGCTGAACCGATCTTATCCAAACCAATTTTAAATGAAAGAACTAAAAAACAGTATGAACGCTATTAATTTGTTTTTGATTCTGATCTTTAGTTTCCAAGATATGAATGTTTGAATGAGTAAAAATGGCGTTTTTTGCAGTTTTTTTGAATTATCTGCCGAAATTGACAATATAGATTAACAATTTATATGTTTTTAGACAGCTTTAACGAATACCTTTCGAACAAGCTATAGATTGTTGAAATCGGACTATTATCAAAAGAGATATTTAACATTAAATGCGGACGAAAGATTTTTATCATTTCCCATTGCCAGAAATATGACCAAAAACATGTAATCTATTATTAACGCCAAAACGGCTTATTTTAGGTCAATAGTATCTTCGGAGAATTTAATGGAGGAAATATGCCCTTTCTTTTGGTATTGTGCTTTTGCTGATTAATCCCCCTATGAGTGAGATATTTTCACAAATTTTCTTGGAAGTGATTATATCGAAATGATGCCTTCAGCAAATTTGTAGCTCTTACTTTTGCGAATAACTTTACTGAAGACTTCAAATATCTATTTTGAATACTTTAAAAGTTATGGCTTGTTGTTTGTGGATTACTCTTTGTCGCCTATTTATTGTTCAATATTGAAATAATCCATTGAAATAAGCCAAACATTATTTCGACAAATCGAATTTTGTATTTCATTTTTCTATCTACAACCGCTAGAAATAATCACCGCACCGAACACTTCCAAGTTGTCTGGAAGGAACTTGATAACTTATCAGTGCAAAAATGTTCATTTGTGCGAACCTTCTGACTGCAATTTTTCTAACTAATGACCATCGGATCGATCTGAAACATATCGAAAATTAAAAGCCAAATAAATAACTCCAAGCAACGGCGTAGCCAAGAGAAGGTTTTGGGGTTTTAACACCATACAACCCCTCCCACCACACCCAAAAAAAAAATTGAATTGAAGTTGAAAATTTATTGATGCAGACTGATTTAATTCAATATTACAATAACAATTATCTGATCCGTAGATTGATAACCTGTTGTTGTAAACATCATGAGGACTTTTGATAAATTGTCGGAATGGGATCCTGATATGTACCTGATCTATTGGTCTTCATTTCACAGTTGTCTAATAGCTTCAATATCAAATTCCTGCCTGAAAACATTCCAATAGAAAATTACAGAGTTCTGTAATCAATCATAGTCCTCAGATTTATTTTCAAATTGATCTCGGTTTTGTAGAGATGTACTGTAATAAGGGTCTTTATTTAATAGGAAGCGAAGTTAAAATTGATTTAATGTCTATGAAACATAGAACTGCTCACCAAAAAAATGCATAACTTTCAACATTTGCCAAAAATGTTTTTGCCTTTCTCATTCACTCTAAAATTCGTCAATCTAATCCCGACCCGGAGGGCCGAGTGTCATATGCCAATCGACTGAGTTCGTCGAGATCGGAAAATGTCTGTGTGTGTATGTGGAAAAAATGTGACCTCTGTTTCTCAGAGATGGCTGGACCGATTTGCACAAAGTTAGTCTCAAATGAAAGGTACAACCTTCCCATCGGCTGCTATTGAATTTTTTATTGATTGGACTTCCGGTTCCGGGGTTACGAGTTGAAGAGTGCAACCACACAGCAAATTTCCATATAAACTGAAATGAAAAATTTTCAAAATCAAATTTGTATTTTGACTTTTTTTGGACTTTGGTACATTTTTGTCTTTCTCATATAGAAAGGTTATGCAATCACTCTAAAAATCGTCAATCATACCGGCCCGGAGGGAGTATGCAGTGAGGGGTAGCTACTTTAAAATTAAAACTAGTTTAAAATTTCTTAACAAGTTGAAAATTTTCGGCTGGACCCGGACCTCCCGGATCATTCTCCATGATCCGCTGCTTGTTTCAAGCGATGTTTCAGTATCACATAGTGTCTCAAGATCGTGGCTGTCGATCCATTGTATGTATGTGCAAATCGTACTGAACATGTAATATTCATTTCCACCATTGTATTGAACATAACCAGCCATGGAATCGTAGTCTGGACAAATGAGAAAAGCACAATTGCACCACTAGGTGGATTAAGACAGGTTTTTTTTGGGAATGCGTCGAGTTGAGACGAAAACGTAATATGATTAATAACGAGGATAACACTTTCCGAATGTAGAGAGAAATTTATGAAAAATAACGATTTCCATTCGATTCTAGCAGGTTCTGATCGATTTTGATGAGCATTTGATTTTTGTTGTATGACCAATTATATGTATAGGTCAAATGTTTAAAATCAGTAATTTAAGGTCAAGATAGCATCATTTTGAAACCGCCAACTTCGGAGGTTTAGTATCTTCGATGAGTTTTACAAACGTTAAACAGCGCATCATTTGATAAAATAATTTTGACGGTATATCGTCCAAGAAGTATTTATGGTGATTTTTCTCAGGTTAATATTCATGACTACAATAAAGTCTCAACAAATTCGCTAGACACGAACTCTGTTACTATTTTCTGAAAAATTAATTCTGCATAATTTTAAAACTTCAAAAATTACGGTTTCGGAATTATGCCGTTTGGACAGTATGATCGATTTTCACCAAACCCCCACCAAACCGAATTTCTGGCTACGCCGCTGACTTCAAGTAAGTAGAAACAAAGTCGTTCTACACTCGTTCACAAGAAACTTCTTCGAATGCTGAATATCTATTATAATACATTGAAACCCTGATTTTATCAGCCAAATATGAACATATGTTTGATGGGCTCTAGCAGACGAACAAGACTGAATTCGAGTAAATCCTTTCTTGAGCATGTTTTCCTTATCATGAAGATGGAAATATGCAAAAATAAAAAGTTCATCATAATCAGAAATAGTTATCAGACTACATCAAGGGACGGGAAGAATATTTTAACAGCTTCAGTTTATTATAAAGAAAAAAAAATTGCCCGATTTAGTCAATGTCCCCATTTTGTCAGCCTAAAATACACCATGAGACTGATAAAAATGGGTCTTTATTGTATGTATTATTCACTGTGTTTCACATTAATAGGTACATTTCATTTTTGGGGATTTTTTATTGTATCGAACTACAATAATTTTTAGGTAATTTTCAAGGGGTTTTTTATAGACTTCTTCCAAAATTTGGCGAACCTATTCCAATTCGTATACCAATTAATTGGTATACTTAAGGGTTAATATGTTACAGATAGAGAAAATACTGAAATTTTCAGCTTTTTTCTTACACAATATTACGAAAGATTATTAAACAATTTTTCTTAATAAGTTTGTGAAAATTATAAACTATTTGAAATTTTTTAATAGTATAATTTTTTTATTTAACCGTGATTTTTTAATAAATAGTGACCATCGCTTCACAACGTAGTCTATTTTTCATGGCTTGCGGTGAGCACGATCTCTCGAATTGCTGAACTGAAAATTATGGAATAGAAATTAATTTTTAGTATTCTTTACTTTACTCGCCGCGCAGATAGCTCTGAATTAGACCCGCTGGTGCCCTAAGACGATTTCGCTAGATTTTCAGTGCACTGTGCACACAGTGCATTAACGCAAATGACGGAAGGATATCGAAAAGTTTCGTGAAAATGAAAATTCCAGTAATGATGATGATTTTCCCAAACGGTTCGTTTTCGTGAGGTTTTTATTTGTTCTTTTGCATTAGGATTAGCGATAATAATACAAATCAAGGATACTACTGGGAAGTCACCTTTAGAAAAAGTCGATGTCGAAGTAAAATTTGGAACTATGCACGCATGCACTTCAGAGATAGCGTGATATCCGGAGCTGCGATTTCATTTCAACCCTTTTTTGTGAAAATGGCGATACTTACAAATGTAAACATAAGGCTTTTTTCATACATGCGAATGAGGGCTTTGAAACGCAACCAATTAACCTAAAAATTTTGATTCTACGATATTGCTTTCTTAATCTACAGCAAAAAATACAACGGGTGAAACTGTATTTTTGTTTTTTTTTTTAAGTTTCGCCCTCCACGCTCCATGCAAACAAACAGGGCGATACTTTTTTTGCTAGCAGTTTAGAAGCGAAATTGTCATTTTCGTATTTTTTAGGATTATCAAGCTGATATCAGCTGTAAATAGTAACAATGATCGCTATTGAAAAAAACCCGGACGAAATCGGTGGTGTAGAACTGTAGTTATTGTAAAAAAAACGTAAGAACGATACTTCAATGCTGATAGGTGGGACCGAAAAAGTAAACAATCGCCAAAGGGTAAAGTATAAACTTCAAATCGATTAAAAAAATGCGATTTTTTTGGCTCAGTACAATATATAACCCCTTTAGGAAAATTCAGTTTTCCCACCACAATTTAGATATTTTATTTACAAAGCATTAACAATAATTCGTAGCTATGTCTATTTTATGGGCCATTTTTTCGCTTCCCATTGATTTGATTTGAGATTTCTAGCACTGATGTTGTCCTATGCTTATTTGAGCGATTCTCCGAGTCCTGCCACTTTCCCATGTAGTATGTGTTATCAAAAACATCGCGAAGCATCAAGTTCTAAATGTTCTCAAACGATATAATATCCGAAGAGAGTGATAAGAAATGTCTCATCACACTGTTAGGTGGATTAAAAGCGTTTTTATTGTCGCAGTAGCAAACTATCCAGGCGCATTTACTCATATGAGCGATAAATGCAATGCCTGGTTTTTATCCTTGCTCATCGCTGCATGGCAGCTGGCAAAGATTCCAAAAACCCATTTTCACATGTCAACGAAACAAAAACATTTACTTCCACTCCTAACGTCTTACATTATTGAT
The DNA here is from genome assembly GCF_030247195.1 of Topomyia yanbarensis. Classification (NCBI taxonomy): domain Eukaryota; kingdom Metazoa; phylum Arthropoda; class Insecta; order Diptera; family Culicidae; genus Topomyia; species Topomyia yanbarensis. Next base: position 37,397,843 of record NC_080671.1, on the reverse strand, counting down.
TCCTGATCTTAACATTTAATTAACTCCGGGCGCTGGCTTCGGAGGATAAGCAAAGGCAGCAGACGGTGCTGCTGAAACCGGTTTCGATCGAAGCAATCCGTACCGACGTTGACCACGTCCTTTTTCCCAGCGATTCGGCGGCTCGTACGTGATCAGCTTCATGCGGAAACCGCAATTCGGACAATACTAGAAAAGAAGAGAACATTTAAGTATTAATTAAACAATTACATATTTTACCTACAGAAAAACCCTTCATCGTGTTGCTTTTATGAAATGGCGGCGACCGAAAACGCGTCAGACCTAATGACTGCCTTATTGATTCACCGATGTTTCTGAAGCTAAAAAACGGGAGATATCCTGCCTGTCCTAATATGTGTAAATCGCTAGTGCACATTACTATCCTTTGGTTGGAGCCATGCTCGTTTGGATATGTACTTTTTTAGAGCGGGAGCAGGCGTGTGTTGCAAGCTCCAATAAGAGTTGTGATTTGAGATTTTTTGTCGGCTACTGCGTTGCAGGGATACTAAGTGCACAGATAAATCTGTGTTTCACAGATTTTCAATATGCTGCACTGATTTCAAAAACTGCACAGATTTCCACATTTTTCTGTTTTAATGCACTGATTTGCGCAATTTTTAGACATATTTGCACGTTTTCTTGTTTTAGACATATTTGTACGTTTTCTTAACACAGACACAGATTATTAAATGGGCCGCGCACAGATTTTTCAAAATATCACCTGGCATCCCTGCTGCGTCGTACGGCAAAACCTGTAGTGAACGAGCCCTTATTCATCTCATTAAACGGGATCACTATTTCACTACAATGAAAAATCTGACCTGGAAAATTGTAAAATACTCGCGTTTGAGCGAAGTGAAAAGTCGAGTACAACGTACCCTTATTCATCCTCCCATTTATGCTAATGCGTTGAATGGAGATAGCAGACACTGCTCTAACTAGTTTGTTCAAATGGGTGTGATTAATAGAGGTGCTAAGATGAATTAGGGCACAGTTACCCTAAGTACAAGTCTTTTTTCGTTGTGGTTTTATCCTGCTGTTTCGGGTACATAAACAACTGTTAGTGAATTATGAGAGAAGCTTGAAATTTTCGTAATCAAAGGACTGTTGAAGGATTTATTGAACGTCGCCCAACGTTAATCCAACGAAGGACCTGCCTGCATTGCGCATTTTTGAAACATACAAATACAAAACACTTCTCACTAATCTTTCAAACTTCTTTTCAGATCGCATCCCAGCAGCGCTACAACGATTTCCAGCGCCTTCTTTGGGATCAGATGCGACACATCGACCAGAGCAAGATCTTCGATGACAAACTGTACCGACAAGTTCGGCTCATGTCGATTATCGGTCCCAGTGCCCTGCCTCCGGATCAACTCGACAGGGTATGTTACCGTATATTGATAGGTGTGTAAGATTACCGATCATTTAATTATGTACTATCATTCCCACAGTACAATCGAATCGTGAATGATATGCTGACGATCTTCAATGGAGCCCAGATTTGCGCGTTCGAGCGTCCGTTCGAGTGTGGTTTGCGACTTCAACCGCATTTGAAAGATGTAAGCAACCTGTTTAATGGAGTTGTTGGATGTGATATTTCACGAATTTTTCAGATTATGGCCAAGAGTAGGGATTGGAATGAACTTCAGTACACGTGGTTGGAATGGCGACGAAGATCTGGTAGAAACATGCGCGAACTTTTCGAGCAGTTGGTTGATCTGACAAACGATGCGGCTCGGGTCAACAGTAAGTTTATGAACCGTTATTCATACGATTTGTAAAACATTATTCAAAGACATATTTGATACAAGTTTAAGCTCAACTAATTAAGTTATTAATAGTCGGAAAATAGTTAAACAAAATTTATTCCATTCCAAACTACTCAAAGAATCGAATATTTTCAGACTTTACTAATGGCGCAGCCTACTGGCAGTTCCCCTACGAATCCCGCGACTTCCGGGAAGAGATGGAACAAGTTTGGAAGGAAATCCTGCCACTGTACGAAATGATCCATGCCTACGTTCGTCGAAAGCTGCGCGAGTTCTACGGTCCGGACAAAATCAATCGGGACGTCCCGCTTCCGGATCACATTCTGGGCGATATGTACGGGCAAACCTGGAACAACATATTGGACCTGCTGATTCCGTATCCGGGCAGAAGTTTCCTGGAGGTTACGCCCGAAATGGTGAAACAAGGATACAATCCACTGGTCATGTTTCAAATCGCGGAAGAGTTTTTCGTTTCGATGAACATGAGTGCTCTGCCACCGGACTTTTGGCTTACGTCGGTTCTAACTCAGCCCCCGAATAGACCCGTTCTTTGTCAGCCTTCCGCGTGGGATTTTTGCAATGGGAAAGATTATCGCTTGAAAATGTGCACCTCGGTAACGCATAAGGATTTCATCACGGTACACCACGAGCTGGCACATGTGCAGTATTTTTTGAACTACAGGAACAACCCGAAAGTGTTTCGGGATGGGGCCAATCCAGGTTAGTAACACATCGGAAATAACGAGAATTATCAATCGGTAATTGGCAGGAATACGGCTCGATGACCAGGGTGGAGTCTTTTGAATCTCTTCTTGGTTTTACATTTAACGACGGCTTGAGTAATATAAAGTTTCTGACTAGTGCGAAACGAGTTACAGGCAAAACGAGTAACAAATTTTTAAACTGCCAGCGGGGCTTATATCCGCTGTGAAATTGACATTCAATACAAGTGATATTGGTGTGCCATATACTTTATATGTTTAGAGGGACTTTGGATGTATAAAGGACGACCCAGACGATACATCAGCTTCAGTCAACGTCAACGGAACGTCACCGTTCCGTCAGGATAAGTTACATGCAGTTAAATGGAGGCATTCACACACAACATCAACGGCACGGAACGTTTTGACGTACGGCACGTGTGAACGGGCACAAGAGAAACGTATTTAACTTATCCTGACGGAACGGTGACGTTCCGTTGACGTTGACGGAAGCTGATGTTTCGTCTGAATCGCGCTTAATGCGCTCGTCTCAAGAATCAAAAATTAAATCGTAGCAATCTATGGTTTATCAGAACAAATTCCGTCACTCGAAATAAAGGTTATTCAATTTATCGGAAAATTAATTAATTCAAATTCTGTTAAAGGTTAAATCTAATTAAAATTTACCATTATAATTGCAGGATTCCACGAGGCTCTGGGTGACGCAGTCACCTTATCGGTCGCATCACCGAAACATTTGCAAAAACTTGGCCTGGTACAGAAGAACGTGGACGACACGGCACACGACATAAACTTTCTGTTCTCGCTGGCACTGGAAAAGGTGACCTTTCTGCCGTTTGCTCTCGCGCTGGAAGCCTGGCGGTACGACATTTTCGACAAACGTGTCCGAAAGGAGCAGTACAACTGTCACTGGTGGTTGCTTAGGTATGGAACTCGCTTGCCTGCTGCCGGAATGTACTTTTAATCTGATATTTTTTACGATATTGTCATTACGTAGGGAGCAGTTTGGAGGTGTTAAGCCACCGTTGCTGAGGTCCGAGCTAGACTTTGATCCTGGCGCGAAGTACCACGTAGCGGCTAATATTCCATATATCAAGTAAGTGGATTGTTTTTTTCGGCAGGTGTTTCTTGCAATGCAGCAGTTGGGTATTTTACCTTTAATTTACAATCACTCGAGGCAAAACTATTATCAATAAAAATATTGATCAATATATCAACCCTTGCTAAAATATTGGCGTAATTGTCCTCCAAACTAAATACATTCAATAATTCAGACTAGTTCACATATTCAATTGATTCCTACATATACTGCCCATAATCGCAAGTCAGTCCCATGTTCTATGGGTTTTCCTATCTACGTGGGACTGACTTGCGATTATAGGCAGTATACTCGCTCACAAGCAGCACATGCGAAATATTTTGTAAACTGGAGCCTCCATTTAAGAATCAAATCGGGGGTTCGTAAATTGAATTAGTGCATTAAAAAGTATTTGTTATTTGGGATTCAGTTCTTAAAAAGCTCAGCGTCACATTCTTATATCAATTCGTTATGTCAAAGCAGTTCACGCAATTTATTGAATATAACATAGGCATATGGGTAATTTTGGAACGAGATTGACAACTAGATCATAAAAATGAATGTTTAGCGCCATTTTGAGATCCAGGATGGCGACTTTCCATTGAGTAATATTCTCGTTACCCCTAACAATATGGGTGTTTTTTGAACGGGCCTGACGAGTAGATGATGGAAACGGATAATTGGCATTTTGACAAAGGAAGCCCGGGGCTAGTTGGCGGTTGGGGTAAGTTGGCGGAATCCCTTTTTCTCTGTTTCTATTAGACATATAGCGCTGTCTCCTCTTGTGTATCTTAAGTTATGTGAAACCTGTTATCCAGTGTGTTTTTGTTGCAAAACGACTGGTTTGGTGTAAGTTCCCTCTCCTAGGTTGACGGGTTTGACGGTATTGCAAACATCTTCAAGCATATTTGAGCAGACACCTGCTTTAGGATGGTTATTGCATTGCACCTCGATAGTGGTGCATCGAGGAGACCGAGAGGGCTTATGGACCTTTTTTATGTTTTGTGTTTTTTCATACTCTGCACCAGTCCAAACTAACAGTTAACTAAGAGCCTGTGCACACTGGCGTGGCCGATTGGCGGGTCGCCGTGGATTGACTTTTTCTGTGGGCTGTGTTTGCAGACATTGTTCAACAGCTTAACGGCAGTCTTTGTGCGCACGGCTCGCAGTGGAAGTCATTGTGTGTCGATTTATCGGTCGACCTCGGCAACGTGCACAGGCGCATTAAAAAAAAAATAACAGTAGAACCCTATTAGTTGTGTTGTGTTGTAATAATTGTGGTTTTTGGTACTAGTGTACAGTTGTGTGCTAGCCGTGTGTCTATCTGTGTATGTGGGCGTCTGAGTGTTTGTGACATGTGGACCAGGGAATGGATGCAGAACTGACTTATATGATGGAATAGTGGGGAATCCTTCTTGGGATTCGTTGGTCATTTTTTACTGGTGTTCAATTCGTGCATTCGATTCGATTCATTCGGATTGGATAAATGAAGGTACGATTGATTTACCGATGCACGTCAATGATCAATTCCCGTCCAGCATAGCATGAGAAACTTCTAACGGAGTTAATTGTCGTTAATGGTAAATATATATATATATATATATATATATATATATATATATATATATATATATATATATATATATATATATATATATATATATATATATATATATATATATATATATATATATATATATATATATATATATATATATATATATATATATATATATATATATATATATATATATATATATATATATATATATATATATATATATATATATATATATATATATATATATATATATATATATATATATATATATATATATATATATATATATATATATATATATATATATATATATATATATATATATATATATATATATATATATATATATATATATATATATATATATATATATATATATATATATATATATATATATATATATATATAATATATATATATATATATATATATATATATATATATATATATATATATATATATATATATATATATATATATATATATATATATATATATATATATATATATATATATATATATATATATATATATATATATATATATATATATATATATATATATATATATATATATATATATATATATATATATATATATATATATATATATATATATATATATATATATATATATATATATATATATATATCATTTTCTGGCATTTGGACGATATATATATCATTTTCTGGCATTTGGACGATTCCAAGTAGTTTTATTGCATGGTACATGTGTTGTTCAATTAATATTCAATAACAGTACTAACTCTACTCTTTATTTTATTTTATTTATTTTCGATCTCATGCGTCATATTCCTCTGATGACTTCTCCGAGATAATTTAACATAAAAGGGCAACATTGCTGTCAACAATGACTATTCGCTGTCATCAGACGTCGCCAGGTTTTAGAAAAATTGAGATGTACTTTCATACTCAATTGAATCAGATAAGTAGGAATGAACAACAAACTGTAAGTAGCATATTACACATGTCTTATTTTAACATCATGCATATTTGTGTTAACATATTATTTACAGGTAACACACATATCTCAACATGCAACACTTCCCATACACACATAAACATTCACACACGCAAATATACAAATGCTCGACAGGTGACTGGGCCAAGTGCATTCACTCGTAGGATCTATCATTTCGATGATCGCCTCGATTCTACGAAATCAGTGCACAATTAAGCTGACATAAGCTAGTCTCGTCTGGTGAATGCATGTAACCTGGAAGTCCCAGACACGACAGGACGAGACGGACTGGACTCGGGGGCCTAGTTCAGAGTTTTAGGCATTCTTCAATGCACGGCTAGCGACCTAAAAAAAACGACTGGTTTGGTGTAAGTTGTGGGTGATATTGTGTTTTCGAGCATATCAAGTAAATTCTCTAAATTTTACATACTTTGCGTTATTTATGGTGATTTTCAATCTATTTCCCGAATGATTGTATTTTTCGATAGCGCATGAAAAGAGCTTTCAGTATCCGTATAGATATTGCATCCAGCCACAAACAAAAGTTATTTTTAAATAGCTTTTTAATAAAGTATGCGGTTTGGGGTAAGTTTGCGGTGCTGCACGCGGGGCAGGTTGGCGGTACTATTTACAGTGCAAAAAAGTCATCAAAAATTTTAATTTCTGGAATTATTTTCCGCGTCACATATTTTTGTCTCTCAAAATGGATCAAACACTTAAAAAATCAGAGATGTTGTCAACAGTTTGCTCTTTCATGCCGCGTATTCTATTTTGCATGATCTATCTACATCAAAGCGGGAAAAATTGAAAACTGAAAACACCTCCAACTAGCCCCGGTCTCCCCTAAAGGTTTTTTTTGGGAATTAACCTGACGAGTAGATGAGTGACATAATTTTGAAGCCTAAGATAATTACTTCTGGTTGAACAAAATTTTCTATAACCATATACTCATTATATGTATTCCTATACACAATTTTCCCATTCTGGAAATACTCATATCATATCTAAACCGGATGTCGCAGTCTTGGTTCACAAAATGGCTTCCGACATCAATTTCTGTTATCTACTCGTTAATCCCACTCTGAAAATATGGTCATTGTTTTGGTTATGCAAAATTTATTTAAACTGGAAGCCGCCATTTTGGATTGTGAAATGGCTTCGGACATCGATTTGCACCATCTCCATGTCAGTCTCATTTCGAAAGTATCCATATTGTTGAGGAATAGTAAATTTATCTTAACCAGAAGTCGCCATATTGATGTTCGAAATGGTCCTTGGTATCGATTTTTCCCATCTACTCGTCCACCCCATTTCGAAAATACCCATATTACTGAGGTTACAGAGAATTAATCTAAACCAGAAATCGCCATCTTGGATTCTACAATGGCTTCCGACATCCATTTCCGTCATGCACCCTTCATTTCGAAAATACTCAATTTTTATTAGTGATAGTTATCTAAGAATGTTAAATTGTATGGGGAAACCCGGGGCTATTCGGACCTATCTAAGCAAATCGCAAAGCAAAAAAGGATGTGTTAATAAAAATTAATCCGGGTAGTACCAGCCGCATCATGCATTTTCTTTGCTGTGCCGTGGCAATCGGCAAACGCAAGCCGCTGAATGATGGTTTATGGAATTGGCGGTTTCAATAGTTCCGATGATTTTTGTTTCAAGGATGGTAAAAAAAATAAATACGCATCCTTTCTAAAAAAAAACTGAAGGATGTGATTCAGTTGTCAAAATTAATGTTTTTCAATGGCTCTTTCACGAATATGTATGACAGTCAGAAAGTCTCACTATTTTCTGAGAAATCGAGGTGGTCTGAATTACCCCCACGGTCTTAATAGCATCGGGTATCCTTTAATTTCATACGGTACTGCACGTACTCAAATTTTGTTTACGAACTTGGTTCATAAAAAAGAAGTTCGTTATTTCGAATTTAATTCGTATAAAAACTTACGTAAATCAAATATTGCGTAAAAAACCTGTTTTAATCCACCTAGAGGTGCAATTGTGCCTTTCTCATTTCTCCAAACTATGATTTAATAGCTGGTTCGTACAATATAACATTATAAAAATGTCTTTCATTCTTATTACACTTGGTAAGTATATATAAGAGCACGTATTTGCATTCATCGCGGTATCGGTTTGAATCGGAGTTTTCTATGTGATCGCACTCCACAACCCGTAACTCCGGAGCCGGAAGTCGGATGGAGATGGAATTTAATATCAGTTTCCGGGGACGCAACACCTTTCATTTGAGACTAAGTTGATCAAATCGGTCTAGCCATTTTCGAGAAACCAATATAACCGTTATTCTGAATTTGGATGCTTCCGTATCCGTCGATGGTGGCCAGTGTGGCCAAAGAGACTTTGAATGACTGTTGGGGACCTAGATTTACAAATTCAACAGTTGTATTTACATTTTGGAAAAAATTTCACCTTTTTACATTCATCGCAAAATTCGTTAGAATCGGGATTTGCTGCGTGATCGTACGTATCACCCTGTAATTCAGGAACCAGAACTCGGATCCACACAAAATTCAACAACAGCTGATGGACCTTTCATTTAAAATCAAGTTTGTCAAAATCGGATCAGAAAATTCCGAGAAACCGATGTGGACAAATCAACAAATTTTGTTTTGTAACCATACTCTTCAACTCGTAATCCGGAACAAGATGTCGGTTGAAAATGAAATTCAATAGCAACCTATGGGAATATTATACCTTTCATTTGAATCTTAGTTTGTAAAAATCGGTTCAGCCATCTCCGAGAAACCGATGTGGACATTTTGTTAACAAATCCGCACATACACACATACATACATACATACATACATACATGCATACATACATACATACATACATACATACATACATACATACATACATACATACATACATGCATACATACATACATACATACACACATACATACACACAGATAATTTGCGATCTCGGCGAACTGAGTCGAATGTTATATGAGACTCGGCCCTCCGGGCCTCGGTTAGAAAGTCGGTTTTTGGAGCAATTGCATAACCTTTCTATATGAGAAAGGCAAAAGAATAATATTTAATTAGCTTAATAAGCATGAGTTCAATGTTATCTTCATGTGATTATAATTTGAAAAGGTTAGTGGAATGGGTTTGAACGTGTAGGGAATGGGGGGTTAGTAGATTGGGAATGGAGATTGCGTCAGAAATCCTTCATCTTATTTCGGTATACGAGGTGGATGAAGGAAATGCGGGCGTGTGGGTGGTCCAAGAGGAGGGGAGTGATGAAGGAGGGAGGTGTAAGGGCAAGGCGGGGCACAGTGATTCCTCTTCATGCAAAAGTCGGAAAAATTTTAAAAAGTGTATTAAATATTTTCAAACAATGGTTTCTTGGGTAATTTTGGGTCGCTGATTACGAATATGATGTCTACATAGCCCTAATACCTGAAGATATCATGATAGGGAGGTAAATGGGGGGTGGCTGTATGACGGTCAAGACGGCTGTCATGTGCTGAAGAGCGGAACGCGAAACGTTAAAAACAATTTCAAATAATTTAAAGAAAATTTCACGTGGTTACTTGGGTCCAGGAAGGATTGTACAAAATCTCTAAACAATTGGTCCAGTACATTTTGAGTTATGATGGACACTGCATTTTTTCAAAGTGCCTCTGGAGATTCACTATCACTCGCTCAATTTCTAGCACTTTGCTATGCAAACTAAAGAAATTATTCTTCAAATGTTGCCATATACAGTGGAAATTGGTTGACTATTACCACTCTCTGTATCGCAAAGAAATCTAAAAATTATTCCTTTTTTAACCAATTTACTTGAAAATTTAAAATTGTGAAATTTGCTTGAAATAAGGTGTTTGGATAAATCAATGTATCGACTATAGTAGTTTTGAATCGAAAGGACACTGAACCGTCAATAAAATGCACAGAACTTTTTTTTATAATTTTAAATTTATGTTCATGCACATATTTGGAGCATGAATATGTATGTAAAATTAAGTCCCACCACACACACACCACTTGTCGTGCTTTCTTCAACGAATTTTTTTTTATAAATTTACACGTTGATTGAAAATTACAGCTTCATTAAACGGGATACCAATGCACTTTAATGTATTTTTAAACCAATATTGCTGTAAAATAAATGACATGCAATATCACACGAACGAAACTGTAAAATCGTATGCTTTTTGATGCTCCCATTGAGTACATCGCATTCAACTTAATTTTCAATCAAATTTTTGATTCAAGCTGTGTATGTTTACATTCGTATTGATTTACATGTCGTTTGAATTTCATTATTTTCTGGTGTGTGGTGAAACACATAACTTTATTTAAATAAAATAGACTCGCATGAATATTCATTTTCTCTTTCGGTAGTACTCCCATTTCAATATGTTTGATTCATTAACTTTTTACGGTTCCAAAATGAAAAAAATTCTTCTGGTTTTTGAAATTATCCAAATTAGATTTGGAATGATGCCAAATTGTAGATCTTTTATTTTATTCGATTTTCAATAAAAAAGTTGAGAGAAAAAAACAATTTTGAACTAAAGTCACACAGATAAAAAAAACGCTTTTAATCCACCTAACAGTGTGAGACATTTCTTATAACTCTTAGCACTCTCTTCGAATATTATTTCGATTGAGAACATTTAGAACTTGATGTTTCGCGATGCTTTTGATAACACATACTCAGAGAAACGCTCAAATCAGCATAGGACAACATCAGTGCTAGAAATCTCAAAGGCTGAACCAAATCATTGGAAAAGCGAAAAAATGGCTCATAAAATAGACGGACAAACGAATTATTACTAATGCTCTGTTAATAACATATCTAAATTCTTCAATCAATGCATTGTGTAGGAAAAACTGAATTTTCCTAAAGTGCTGGGCCAAAAAAATCGATTTTTTTTAATCTATTTGAATTTCATACTCTCAATTGCGCTTACTCAAGTTTCCAACACGACTGTGAACTAAGAACTGAAATTGCAGCTCTTGATATCAGGCTACCTCTGAAGTGCATGCGTGAATAGTTCAAACTTTACTTCGATATCGACTTTTTTTAAAAGTGACTTCCCAGTAATATCTTTGATTTGAATTAATGTTACTAATCCTAATGTCAAAGAACATATTATAAAAAAACTCTCATATCTCGTCACGGAAAATCATTATCATTACTAAAACATTTTTTTCGCGAAACTCTTCGACAAACTTCTGTCACCCGCGCTAGTGCACTGTTCACGCTGCTCTGAAAATCTAGTGAAATCGTCTTAGGGGTCTGATTCAGAGCCATTTGCGCGATTTAAATCTGGGTGAGTAAAATCTGTAAAGAATATTAAAAACTAACGCCTATTCTATAATATTCAGTTCAGCAATTGGAGAGATCGTGCTCACCGCAAGCCATGAAAAATAAACTGCGTTGTGGAGCGACGGTCAGTACTCAGTTTATTAAAAAATAATACTCAATTCGCAACATATAATCCCTTAAGCATACCAAATAATTTAGGATATCCTTTTAACATAAACTATCGCACGAATGAGAGTAATCGTCGACAGGTTTTTAGTGGTGATCTTACTTCACTTCTCTTTTATCGGTTCTCACGTTAAAGAGGGACAAGTCTGTTTTTGCCGTTGAGACATGTAGGTAGACTTGAGCGATTCGTAGTAATTCTGCCTAAGCTCAACTGCTAGCAGCAGAAGACAAAAGATTAGACCGTAAGATTTGAAGCCTGTTTCTAATGACCTTGCTACTTCTAGTTTTCCGATCTGTATATTTCACATCCTTGCTCTCACTTGAGTACAATGGCTCTAAATTTTCATAACTTTCCCTACTCAGTAATCTCTAGCTAACTGAATATCGTTAAAAAGTAAAAAAGAAAATTTGACTACATAATAGTCGAAATAAAGAAGGGAAAAAGAATGGGAGTAAGTTCGCCAAATTTTGGAAGAAGTCGATAAAATAACTCCTTGAAAACTACTAAAATATTAGTGTAGTTCGTTGCAATTGAAAAAAATATCCTCAAAAAAAATGTACCAATTAATGTGGGGCAAAGTGAATAATAAATACAGTAAAGACCCGTTTTTATCAGCCCCATGGTGTATTTTACGAAACGGGGACTAAATCGGGACATATTTCTTTCTCTCTTTAGAATAAACCGAAGCTGTTAGAATATTCTTCTTTAGTTCCTGAAGCCTCATAACTATTTCTGATTATTTAATATAAATTTTGCTTAGAAGGAAAATTTAAAGTAGATTGATCTTTTTATTTTTGCATCTTTGCATCTTTAAGATAAGAAAAATATGCTCAAGAAAGGATTTACTCGGATTCAGCCTTGTTTGTCTGTTAGAGCCCATAGAACATAGTTTGATATGAAGCTGACAATATCGGGTCAAAAAGCTGACAAAATCGGGGGCTGATCGAATCGGGGGCTGACAAAATCGGGGGCAGACTGAATCGGGGGCTGATCAAATCGGGGGCTGATTAAATCGGGTCTTCACCGAATTGTAATATATAAGCAGTATTCGAAGAAGTTTCTTGTGGACGAGTGTAGAACGACTTTGTTTCTACTTACTTGGAGTCAGCGGCCAGAAATTCGGTTTGGTGAAAACTTACTGTCAAAATGGCATTCCGAAACCGTCATCTTTGAAGTTTTAAAAATGTGCAGAATAAATTTTTCAAAAACAATAGTAGCAGACTTCGTGTCTTTAGCGAATTTGTTGAGGCTGTCGTTTGAAATAACCTTGTTGAAGGCATGAATACTTCGTGTGGGGAGTATATCGAGCTATAAAATGATATCTTTCAAAAATAACTTATTATTGTGAGCTTCACAAACTCAAGCTTTGGATAAAATTTAAATTTTATTGTTTATAAAAAGTAGAAGAGATTTATCATAAACAGTAAAATCATAATGCTTTTTAAATTAAACAAAAATAAAGCTTCAAATTTAATGAGACAAAACCTCGAACAAAACTTACCATTAACTGGTGCATTCATGATGTATGCACAGAATTGAGGAGAATAACAAGTGGTTAGTATATCAAGTGATAATCTTCATAAAGAAAATATGTTTTTTGAACCATAAACATAACGTAGCACTTGTGAGTTAATACGAACTGATTAGTTTAGATGGCCAATTTTAAGTGATTCAACCAGATACAAGTAGGTAAGATCAATCATAGATGCAAAATGTCGATGACTACTTGATCAAAATTTGTCATCTGTGTCAATAAACAACCATATATCAAAAACTGCTATTTAGAACACAAACCAAATTAAAAACGTTAAAATCAAATATTACGAGCAAAATGCCACTAATGCACCGAACCCCTCCCTTCTCACTCTTCATATGTGAACTCCCACTCGCCATATTTTATCAAAGTAATATATTAACCACCAGAACGCAGACTGTCAATAGCGCATGTTGGATGAAATCTTCTAAAAAATGTTCTTTGTTGGCCCTCCGAACTAAAAACCTCATATGATACACATGCTATTACAACCTATACATATTAAGGAGGGGATAAGGTTAATTTGGTACAAAGACACGTTTTCTTTAAATTTGGAGATACAGAGTGTGTTAGTAGATTAGTTTGTATAGTGTACATCGCATTTTTTCGAGGTATCTCCTGAAGATTCAGTGTCACTCACCCAATTTTCAATATATTGCTATGAAAATTAAGGAAAACATTGTTCAAATGTTGCATTGTTGTAAGGAAATTCATACTCTACATCACCAAAAAATGTTTTTTGAGTTAGATAGTTTTTTCACCGAGAATACCTTACCTTACCCTTAGTTGATAGAAGAAAGGTTTCATCGGACGAATTTCGCGCCAACTCGAACAAATGTTGGCAGCACCCTCTCAGATTTTAATGAAACTTTCTGTACATGAATACTTTGTCACAAAAAGCCACTTTGCATACTTTGTTTTTCCAAAAATCATCTAGACTGTGTTTTGAAACGGGTCAAACTTTTTTTTACCATTTTTTTCAAATGGTTATAGTCTAAAAATGACAAATCCTACAAAAAAATGTTGTAGGATTGATTTTCTCAAAATTAGTAAAATTTTTGAATAAAAATATTGAAAAAACTCTTCATCGACTCCTACACTGAAAAAAATCGATTTAAAAAATTTAAAGTCGTTTTACAAAAAAACCCCATTTTAGATTTGGATGAAATTTTGTTTGTTGATAGGTAATTATGTTCCCTACCTACCGTCAAAATTTCAAGTTGGGCACTTTCAAGGAAAAAAAGTTATTTGAAAAAAAAATTCCTTGTCCAAACTGAATTTTTTTTTCAGTGTATTTTTAAACCAATGAAAGTCATAATCATCTCAGAATCCAATTTCCCAACTACCTATTGGCCGGATACATGCAAAAAATATCAGTAACGAATTTGGTATATATTCATAACAAACTTGAATGTAAACTTTAAATTAGCAAGTGGTCGTTACTGGTCGTTACTGGTGGATAATATAAGCTAAAGTGGGTAAGACAAAGCGAAGGACTCACGCTCACATAGCAACACTCAGGAAATACGCCTTAATATACAACATTAGGTCAAGATCATTCCACCCGTGCTTCATTCAAGTTTGTTATGAATACACCAAATTCGTTACTGATAGTTTTTACATGTATCCGGCCAATAGGCACTTGGGAAATTGGATTCTGAGATGATTATGACTTTCATTGGTTTAGTTTTCGATAAAAATACACTGAAAAAAAAACAGTTTGAACAAGAAAAAGTTTTTTTTCAAATTACTTTTTTTCCTTGAAAGTGCCCAACTTGAAATTTTGACGGTAGGTAGGGAACTTAATTACCTATCTTGAAAAAAAAATTCATCCAAATCAAAAATGGGGTTTTTTGCAAATCGATTTTAAATTTTTAAAATCGATTTTTTTAGTGTAGGAGTCAATGGAGAATTTTTTCAATATTTTTATTCAAAAATTTGACTAATTTTGGGAAAATCACTCACACAACATTTTTTTGTAGGATTTGTCATTTTTTGACTATAGCCATTTGAAAAAAATTGGTAAATAAAGTTTGACCCTTTTCAAAAGACAGTCTAGATCTTTTTTGGAAAAACAAAGTATGCAAATCTTCATGTACAGAAAGTTTCATTAAAATCTGAGAGGGTGCTGCCAACTCTGAATACGATTTGGCGCGAAATTCGTCATCGCACTACTAGGTGAATTCAATCGATTTCGTCTCTCATACATGTATCTAAATATTTTATGAAAACATTTTTCTTTGAGTTTCGGTTTAATTTTGGAGTTTACAAACTCTTATTTAATTTAATTTAAACTCTTCTTGATCGAAAAGAAAAAAGAAAGTTTTCTTAACAACTTTTAGCATATTATTAAAATTCATACTCCTTTCAATAAAGAATACTATTTTATTATTGAATATAATTCCAAATACTATTTCAAATCAAAATGCTCATAACAAATAATTTATATAATAGTTTTCGATATATTTTAAATTTTGTTTTAACCAAAACTATTATTTTGTTTGATTACGACCTTTTCATAAGATGTGCGCGTTTCTCTTTCAAAAATAGTAGGTTTATGAAAATGCTCATTGAATTTCTTGTGGCTTTTCTTTTGACATCAAGGTGTTATTGTAAACCTTTTGAAAGCTATCAGAAAACAACAAAAATATGATTCAACTATATAGTTTGATCATCTGATCCTATAGCTGAATCATATATTCATTGTTTTCTTGTAGCTTTCAACTTGTTCCCAATATCGCCTTGATGTCAACGGGAAAGTTGCAGGATATTTTATGAGCATTTTGCAAAACCTTCTGTTCTTGATGGAGAAACACAAATAACTTATGAAAAGGTCGTAAACAAATGGAATAATTGTTATTGCATTTATTGGAACAAAATTTAAAATATTTCGAAAACTACAATATTTAAAAAAATCAGTGTATATTTTTTCGTGTAGAAGTTTCCATTCCCTGCAACTATTTCTCAGATAGTTTTGCTGTATAAAATACGGTAACCGAGAAATTTTTATTTTCATGCTGCATGCAAAAATTTCTACGCCCTTTTTAAAAAATGCTCTTGTATCAAAATTGACAGAAAAAATCATGGAGATTCATGATCCGAACACAACTGCAAAGTTTTGTTCGATTCGGAGATGGTCATATTTTATGGTCAGCCACTTTCCCATGGAATCCCTCAAGTACGTTAAATCGATGTATACCTGTACACTGTTAATACCAAAAAGATGTGGTTTGCGCAAAATTGCGCAAGATGTCATAGAGATTTTCGAAAAGCTGATAAAAAAATATTCAAAATGGGCCTAGTGTTACATGCGAGAAAGTGTGTGCTCCTATTTGAAAATCGAGATAAAGTTTGTTTCAGTTTCTCCATATATTTTACAAGGGAAGAAAAAATCGAACAATGAGCGCACTGAACTTTGAAATACTGTAGCGGACCAACCACTCATCCAAACGTCCTGAAATTTTGGCAAATCATTTCTCATATACTGTACAATAATACAAAAATAACCTTGGAACAAAATTAAAAGGTGCATTTTTTTGACTTTTTTCCGCCTCGGCATCACTGTGCGGGGGGGGGGGGGGGGGGGGAGGTGCGGCGACGCAATACTCAACTGCATATTTTGCCTTCCATTTAGGACTTGGTTTGAGAAAATCGGATCAGTCATCACCGATGAACCAATGTGACTTTAATTGTGGAATATGCCCGGAATTCCGGAATCGTCGATCGTGGACAATATATTTAAAGAATGTTTGATTGGCAATCAGTGATCTAGATCTGCGATTAGAAGTAATTTGGTGACCATTTTAGCCTCTGAGGTATTACGATTGTACCGATTTATATGGGAAATTCCAGTGTATCCTTACTAACACCCCTGTAACTCCGGAAGCAAGAGTCAGAACCGAATGAAATTCAGCAGCAGTTAATGGCATTACTATATCTTTCATTTGAAATCAAGTTTGTAAAAATCGGTAGAGAATTCGTTGTGGAATGGGTGTGATATTAGCTTAGGAACTTGGCGGGTTCCCCGGGGGCGTCATGAACCGACATAGGTGGCCAATGTGGTCAAAGCTGCTTTGATTGATCATTAGTGATCCAGACCCGCAAACTAGAGTAATGTTACATCAATTTTAATATGCAATAAAAATTGGACTAAACCGTTTTGCGCGTTAAGGGCACCAGACCTAATTTTAATTAAGTTTTGTATTTTTTGTGTTTCGAATTCATCTCGTCAGTAACTAGCTCCATCTGGGTGTCTAGTTAGACGATGTATCTGAACTAGTACCCAAATTAGCACTAGTTAGACACAAAAAATTCCAAACAGTTCACACGACATATGTGAACGCCTAAAGCCACATGTCCCGAGTGATGTCCCGGGAAGCAAATATAGCTCTGGTTTGCTGACGAGAAAGCGAAGGCGAACTCTTGTCTTTTGGTTCAAGAAACCAAACGCCTGGTATTATGCAATAAAAATTGGACTAAACCGTTTTGCGCGTTAAGGGCACAAGACCTAATTTTAATTAAGTTTTGTATTTTTTTTTTCGTCAGCAAACCAGAGCTATATTTGCTTCCCGGGACATCACTCGGGACATGTGGCTTTAGGCGTTCACATATGTCGTGTGAACTGTTTGGAATTTTTTGTGTCTAACTAGTGCTAATTTGGGTACTAGTTCAGATACATCGTCTAACTAGACACCCAGATGGTGCTAGTTACTGACGAGATGAATTCGAAACACAAAAAATACAAAACTTAATTAATTTTAATATGTTTTACATCATTTTAGCATCATGGTGGTACCAGTTTATATGGGAATTTGCTGTGTGACCGCACTCTTCAACCCGTAACTCCGGAGCCGGAAGTCAAATCAACTAAAAATTCAATAGCAGCTTATGAGAGCGTTATACCTTTCAGATGAAACTAAGTTTGCGAAAATCGGTTCAGCCGTCTCTGAGAAAATTGTGTGAGTTTAAATGACACACACACATACACACACATACACACACATACATACACACACAGACATTTGCCGATCTCAACGAACTGAATGGAATGGTGTATGACACTCGGCCCTCCGGGCCTCGGTTAAAAAGTCGATTTTTACAGTGATTGCATAGCCTTTCTTTATATGAGAAAGGCAAATAGTTCGTATAGGGAGGTTTCAGTATATTTTAATTGAATAGCTATGTATTTTCATTAAAAGACTAGGATGTTTTATAAAACTAGGGTGTTTTATAAAAATGGTTATATTTAATAACTTTTCAGTTTTGATTTTTCAGATATTTTGAAGGAGAACAGTTTGTCTCATTATATCGAAATTCTAGCTCATTAGAAAGTTATATTTACATTTTACTCAAGAGGAATTCCACGAAGATCTGTCCGAAAATCTTTACAATCGTGACCAACCATCTTAGATTCCGATGAAACTTTTCACGTTACACCGGTGTGGTAAATTAAACATTTTCCACAGTCAACAAGATTATTTTGACCCAAGAGCAATTTTTTAAAAGAGCGTAGATGTTTCTATGTGCTCTAATTTCAAATTTGTTTTTGTTCGGTTACTGTATTTTAAACAGCGAATTATCTGAGAACGAGTTATAAGCAATGAATACTTCTGCACGAAAAAAATGCACTGAAAAAATGTTGTGTCATTTGTCACAAAAACAAAAAATGTGTTAAAAATTTATATTTGAAATTGCAAAAAGCCATTTTTTTAATTTTTCTTATATTCTATCAACACAAGTTTAAAGAAAAAGAAACATTTTGAATGTGATTTCATGATGGAGAACTTATCCGTTAAAATGTTTTTCGAACAATAACTTTAGACATGTTTTTCAATTTCATGCTAATTAACATACAAAACTTTAATTTTGTTACAGAATATAATTATAAGTATCATTTTAAATCAAAATGCATTTAACCAAAATCTTCTAAAATTCGATAGTTGTGGAGATATTTGGAATTTTGCTCCAACACAAACAATTAATTCGAGTAACAGCCCAATTATTTTGTTTTATTGTGAACTTTTCATAAGTTATTCACTTTTCTCCATAAACAAAAACAGGTTTTCAAAAGGCCCATAACATTTTCTGTAACTTTCTCTTTGACGTCAAGGCGACATTGTAAACAATTTGAAAGCCATACGAAAACTAAGATTAATCCATAGGGTCTGGTGCTTAAACTATATAGTTAAATCATATTTTGATTGTTTTCATGTAGCTTTCAAATGGTTTACAATATCGTCTTGATGTCAAGGGTAAAGTTACGAGAATTTTTATAAGTTTTTTGAAAAACCTATTTTTGTTGATGGAGATATGCAAATAACTTATGGTCATAGTACAACAAAATAATTGTGTTGTTAAAATAAAAATTTAAAATATCTCGCGAACCACTTGATTTCAGAAAATTTTTGTTACGAGCATTTTAATTCAAAACGTCGCTTAAAATCACATTCAAAAAGAAAATTGTATTTTTAACTGTAAATAGTATGAATTATAAAAATATGTCAAAAGTTATTGTTATGAAAACTTTTTTAATGAAAGCTTCTTCATGACCCAAAAACATTGAAAAAGTTTCTTGTACGTCTTTAAAAAGATAAATATCAGATTATTGACATTTTATGATGGGGTAACGCGAATAACTTAAATAGGGCATAATTACAGGAATTAATTGTTTACAGGAATTAATTGTTTTTAATGGAGCAAAATTCCAAATATCTCGACAACTATCGCATTTTGGGAGATTTTTGTTAAATGCATTTTGATTTAAATGATAATAGGATTATATTCAGTAATAAAATTACTGTTTTGTATGTCAAGTAATTTGACATTTAAAAACCTGTTTTAATCCACCTAGCGGTGCAATTGTGCCTTTCTCAATCATGAAGACGAGAATTTTTTAATTGCTTATATTTATTAAAAGCTTTCAAACGTATACATTACAATTTTATTATACATGACTTGACCACTATATACAAGAAAAGAAATCACTATTCGAGTTCTAAAATTTTGCAAAAGAAAAACCAGCCACGAATGGTATATGTCACTCGGCCCTCCGGGCCTGCGTTAAAAAGTCGGTTTTCAGAGCAATTGCAATACCTTTCTATCGAGAAAGGCAAAAAGGTGCGAAAAAAACTAAAATTTTCGAGGTAACATAAAATCTCGACGTTTTATGCATTTTAAAGATGTTTGGCATCAAAAATACGAATTCGATTTCTGAAATTTCATGGGGTGCCCCCTTTGAAAAAAAATTTTGAGTTCCGGCTTAAATGGGAATTTCATATGTGACCGGACGGTTTAGTCTATATTTCCGGACCCATATAAGCGATCCGTACGAAATTTTATAGACATCTGTGGAGATATTATAGCTATCATTTGGAACTAAGTTTGTGAAAATCGGGAAAACCATTTTCGGGAAACTGATGTGAGTTCGTCAATTTTGAAAGATGGCCGCTTTTCCCGGGCACTTCCGGAACCGTCTATGGTGGTCAAATTAGTCAACGAAAGTTTGGTTGGCCGTCGGTGACCTAGAACAGAAAATTTAAGTTGTTTGAGAGACATTTTAGCGAAATTTTTACCTTTTTTGCATTCATCGGAGTATCGTTTTGAATCGCAATTTGTTATGTGATCGCACGCCACAACGTGTAACTCCGGAACCGGAAGTCGGATCGGGATGAAATTAAATAGCCATTTACGGGGGCGCAACACCTTTCATTTGAGACTAAGTTTGGTTGAATCGGTCTAGCCATCTCCGAGAAACCGATGTGACTGTTATTCTGAATTTGGATACTTCCGCCGGGGCTTCCAGAACCGATGATGGTGGCCAATGTGGGCAAAAAGACTTTGAATGGATGTTAGTGACCTAATACTGAAAATCGAAGCAATTGTGGTCATATTTTGGAAAAAATTTCACCTTTATACATTCATTGTAGAATATATTAAAATCGACATTTTCTGCGTGATCGTGCTCACCACCCTGTAATTCCGGAACCGGAAGTCGGATCCATCAGAAATTCAATAGCAGCCTATAGGAACGTTGTATTTTCATTTTCAATACGTTTCTATTGAGAAAGGCAAAACATGTATAAAGTTATTGTTAGAAAAACCTTTTTTACCAACAAGTTCTCCACCATGAAATCACATTCAAAACGCGTCTTTTCTCTTTAGCTATTTGTTGACAAAATATAAAAAATTAAAAAACCGTTTTTTTCGCAAATTCACTTTTTTTGCATAATTTTTCGTTTTTGTGAATAATGACATTTTTCCAGTGTACATTTTTTCGTACAGAAGTATTCATTCCCTGTAACTCGTTCTCAGATAGTTTTGCTGTATAAAATAGGGTAACGAACAAAAATTTTTGGAAATTAATGCACGTAGAACCGTCTACGCCTTTTTGAAATATTGCTCAAAAGTCTAATATTCTATATTTCTAAACTTTCTAAATTTCTAAACTATAATGGTAAAATGCCAAAATTCTCGATTTCTGTGTTCTAAAGTTTCTAAAAATTCTAATTTTCTAAATTTTTTTGAATTGCTAATGTTTTTAAGTTTCAAGTATCTAGGTTTCCTGTTTCTAGTTTTCCTGTATCTGAATTTCCAGTTTCTAATTATTTAAAATTTATAGTTCACTAATGTCTCTCAAGTTTCCATATTTCTAAACTTTTTAAATTTATAAAGCGTCTTAGATTTTTAACTTTCTTATGTCTAAATTTTCAAAGCCTAAAGTTCTAAACTCTAAAATTCTAAAGCACAAAGTCTAAAATCTTAAGTCTTAAATTTGAAGTTCTAAAGTGTCTGAAGTTCTAAAGTTCTAAAATTTCTAAACTTTCTAAGTGTTGAACTCTATAGTATACAATTGTAAAGTCTCAAGTTCATAAGCTCGTGATTCTAAAGTTTCTAGATTTTCGAAAGTTACAGCCTAAAATTCGAAAGTCTACAACTCTCAAGTATAATGATCTAATGTCTAATGTTCTAAAAACTAATGTTCTAAAGTCTAGAATGTCAAAGTTCTCAAGTTCTGAAGTTCAAATGTCTAAAGTCTGGTTGTTCTAAAGGTTCTGAAATTTCTAAAGGTTCTGATTTTTTAAATTTTTAAAGTTCAAAATTCTAAAGTTATCGAGTCTCATATTCTAAAGTTCAATGCTCTATAGTCTAAAGCTCTAAAGTAAATCTAAAGTCTAAAGTTTTAATTCAAAAGTTTCTAAATTTCTGAAGTTTTTGAATTACTAATGTTTCTAAATTTCCCATTTACTGAATACCCAGTTTCCAAATTTCCAGTTTCTAAAGTTTTAGGGTTTATAACTCTCCAAAGTCTCAAGTTTTCATATTCAAACGGTTTTAATGCTCTAAATTTTCTTTATTCTCAACAGTCTAAAATTCTAAAGTCCAAAGTCTTAAGTCTAAAGTTTCTGAATAAGTTCAAAAATTTCTAAAGTTTCTTAATTCTAAGCTTTCTAAACTGTCTAAATTACTCAACTTCTAAATCTAGAATTTTAAAATCTAAAGTTATAAAGTCTAAAGTTTCTAAGTCTATAGTTTTAACATTTTCCAAATTTCTATGCTTCTAAATTTCTAAAGTTCCGGCGGTGGTCAGCTATTTTCGTCTGCGATCTTTTTTAAATGCAAATAATTAAACAATCTTCATTTCGTTATATTCTGAATTGCACATATTTTGTCGCATGTAATTTTAAAGGTACTTTCATTTGATGGCACTGTAAGGGAACACGTATCCGCCGGTTGATGCCAATCGAGCTGACATTTCTTTAATTATTTTGTTTATTTATTTATTTGTTAATTTATTTGTTTGTTTAGTGTTTATTTGACCAACTAGGAACCGAATCCACTGGGTCTTTAATGCGGATGGGAAATACGCATGGTCTTGTCCGAGTGAATGGCTTTTGAATTATGTATGAGGGTGGAGAATTGACAATTCGCAAGATCAATTCAAATCCAATTACCAATTTGCGGCAATCATTTCAGCACGAGGAACAATCACGAATGCACGAATCAAACACCTCCCGTTTCCAAATAGTACGTACTTATTCTTAGCTCAGTATAATTGACTGATGAGTTAATGGACTAAAAGTAAAGCATTAAATATGACCATAAAACATTTGTTCCTCGTGCTGAAATGATTGCCGCAAATTGGTAATTGGATTTGAATTGATCTTGCGAATTGTCAATTCTCCACCCTCATACATAATTCAAAAGCCATTCACTCAGACAAGACCATGCGTATTTCCCATCCGCATTAAAGACCCAGTGGATTCGGTTCCTAGTTGGTCAAATAAACACTAAACAAACTGCCTAGAAGATTTACGTATCCTACAGTCAATAAACTATTCAAACATGCACGAAAATATAGTCTCAGTCGCATCGCTTGCTTGAAGCGAATCCTGACTAACAACCCACCCACTACCCAATCCGTGGTACTTATTCCCAAACAATGCTCCTCACGTAGTCTGGCTGGAAATGAGAGTCATCAGTCTGCAATCTACGAAGTATACTGTGCTTACGCAACGCAAATTTCCAAAGTTCCCTGATTTTTAAGATTTTTAGCTTTCTAAATTTCAAAAGTTTCTCAATTTCTAAAGTTTTTAAATTTTAAATGCTTCTAAATTTCTAGTTTTTAAATTTCTAAAGTTTCTAATATTAAAAAGTTTATTTATTTTTTTATTTCTACAGTTTCTAAACTTCTAAAGGCTGGCTTAAGTTCTGAAGTCTAAAGTCTTAAATTCTCAAACGTAAAAGTTAAGTAAAATAATTTACCTCGCATCGAAAGGTAATTGTGATGTTACCATCAGAGGTGATTCCGTCGTTGTTCCGTGCAGTGCGTGAGTTTATTTAATTGACAGTGGACCACGCAATTGAAGTGACCGTCATAATTATACTGGAATATGCCAGTATGAGGGCCGTAGTGCTCTAACGAATATTTGTAACAATACAAGTATTTTGAAATTGTTTGTTCGAACCTGGATGTCTGTTGTAACAAATTAAAATTTTAAACTCAACGTTGAAATAGCAAGCACTCCGCGAGCGTGTTGTATGGTTTTACGAAACGCATGGTCATCGTGGAAAAAAGTTTACGGTAGACCACTTTTGAGACGAAAACGTGCCCGTCAGTACAGTTTACCTGATACTGGCTGTCCGGCGAAGACAATGACAAGAAAGAAGAAGGATGCGTTGAAAAAGCTGTTCGACAACAAGGACGGAACGAGTTTGCGTGACGCCGGCCGAAAATACCACTGCTTCCATACCTTGATTCACCGAACCCTAAAGATGGAGGACATCATCTGTCGGAAGTAAACTCGGTCCCTCGAGTACACGGACGAGCAGATAGCGATCGTGAAATCGCAGTGCCGGTGGATGACGAAGAACTATACCGCGGGACTTCGTTCGTGCTGGACGATTAAAGTTACTTTCCGCTATCGAAGATATACATTCCAGGAAATGACAGATACTATTCCAGCGACAAGTCGGCCACACCCCCCGAAGTAATATATAAGTTTGAGGATAAATTTGAAAAAAGTTACGCTGTACATCGCATTATCGGACAGAGGGATTTCAAAGTGTACCAGGAGGAGTGTCTTGAGAAAATTCTTCTGCCTTTCTTAAAGTAGCATCATGCGGATGGGAAGTACAGATCCTGACCGGACAAGGCGTCTTCCCATCACGCCAAGAAGACACTGGAGTATTTTCAGCCGAAAAAGATACCGTACGTGCCAAATGAAAGGAACCTGACCAACTTGTCCCAGTGCCGTCCCATTGAGAATTTTTTCAGCTCCCTCAGTGCACTAGTGTACAAAAATAATTGGCGGGCGACGGATACGAAGCAGTTGACCACCAAGATCTGGAAGTGTATCCGGAAAATGACGTCATTTTTCAAATTTTGTCACGCGGGATGGACCGAGATCCCCTAAGCTATAAGCTGCAGTCCTATCGGCCCGTTAAAAAAGTGGGTTGGACGGTTATCGTACGAAAAACTTTGTTTTGGACCACTCTAGCATTAAAATAGGAGAATGTTACACACTACTCTGAGCTGAGCTTTAGTATAATCGCAGTTTGAGAAAATATCCTGCAAGGCATAATACCCGCTTCCGATTGGCCGATAATCCGTTTTCGATCTACTTTCAATTCGACGGATAGCTGCATTTGATTCACATTCCTTTCGCAGACAGATTCAAACTCAGTCAATTAAACGTTTTTCAAGTTATGTAGCAATTGAAATAAAACATGCCTCGGTCCTAATGAAGAGGAGGTAAATTTGATTGAAACTGAAGATGCAGCGTAATAGCTGATGGATATAATCGGCAGGCCTACCGAGTGCTCCGATGCAGATAATGAGAATCGCTCTCCTCGTTGAAAGCCTGTTGTATGGCAGGCTGTCTGTGGTACGAACATTCGTGCGGTCATAAATCACGTGACCGGTAGGTGTACATGTACAATCGTTTGGAATTATTGCAATAGTTTAATAATTACCTCAGCTTACGAGCATAGGCCTGATTTCGAAAGCATTTGAGTAACATTATGACGATGAAGATAAGAATCAGCACCGCTAATTACGTTAAATCCATTACGTTCGACTTGGCGTCCGAATCGATGACACAAGCGCATTTTCTCGAAGTTTCGCGACAAACTGCGCACCCCGCCATACGATCGTAAAAGCGTAACACCGAAATACGCGAGGAAACTTTTTTTTCTCCTAGCTGTACCAAGATTAACCCAGTTTTGGTAGCAGCTCGCTTTCATGGCATGCTTTCATGGCTCATTTCGGGGCTCAACCGGGTTGTTCAGCCAGCATGGAGGCCTTCGGCGCCAGCTGCGTTCGATCTTACGAAAGTGTAGCAAAATTGCGGCATCGTATCGAAGCCGCGGTTGCAACACGTCGGTACGTATATGTTGTGTTGCAATGCTGCAATTTTCTATTTTTCACTATCGGCGGACTTGTTCGCTTTTGGGACTTTGCATAACCTGCTTTGCTTTGGCGAACGTTGGCTGATTTTCTCTTTCTTATATATTATAAAATGATGGTCGATTAAAAACAATTTCCGTTTTATCGGTTTCGTTTTTTTTTATCACAACTTTTATTTCATTTTTTTTGGCTTGTTTTTCTCTCATGTTTTAAAAAATATAAACAGAACATTACTCGCAAAAAAAGTATACAAATTTGGGCAACATTCCTCGCTAGTACAATTTTTTTCTCGGGAAAAAACACAAATCACATATTTGGGCAACAACAAAAAAAGCTTTTTTTTTCTCTTTGCGGCTGTCTATATGTACAAAAAAAATTATCTTAGCAAACGCTATCCGCTTGGCCTTCAGTCATCAATCTGTTCCTGTCATACTCGTCTGCTTGTTTCACTTACTAAAAATCTAAACAACAAAAAAGGTAGCAAAAAGTTTTGGTAACTGAGCATTTTGTTCCATTAGTTGGTGGTGCGGAGAATGAGTGCGAAATTCTCTTATCCAAAACCAAGCCATTTTCACGAGGCTATGCTCCGATTAGATGGATCCTGGCACGGAGGCATCTCTCGGTTGGTTTGGGCTTGGCTCGAAAAACTAAAATTTCTTGCTGTACATTTCTGCTGGGAACTACGGTAAGCGACTGCGAGTGAATCCCTTCTGCGGACCGGAAAGAGGGGCTTTTCGAGTACGGCGAGAAACAGTTCGTAAGCTGCCGGAATACTGCCACTGAAAGGTCACACTAGCCGTGAGTTTCGGGGAACTCGCTCGATGTCGCTTTTGAGTGGTGAGTTTTTCGTTTCGATTGCTTCATCTGATCAGTTTTTACTTTCTCTGTTTAGTTGGTAGGATCTCGCATTTTTTGTTTAGTGGTTGAGGCGTTAGTTTTAGAAACTAAAATCACAAGTTTCGCGATATAAATAATGAAATGATGGGGGCTCTTCTTGACTTAGTGATGCTCATGGAATTCTTGATGTCCCTCTGAACCAAAGTTGTGTTCCTCGACATGGTGTTGTTCCTCTTGGTGCACTGGAACGGGGATGGTGACCTTGACCGGGACTGCGACTGGCTTCTCGACGGTCACCGGGACGTGTTTCTCGATTTCAATGGGAATTGGACGATCGACCGGTACCTTGACGGGGAATGGAACATTCTTGTACACTGGAACTGGAATGTGCTTCTCAACTGGGTACGGAGCTGGCACGTGGACCTTGACTGGCACTGGCACTGGTTTGTCTACGTGCACTGGAACTGGACGGTCATATGGGACATGGACCGGGTATGGGACCTTCTTGATTACGGTGTACGGGACTGGTTTCTCCACTGGCACTGGCACTGGTTTGTCAACATGGACTGGAACTGGACGGTCGACTGGGACGTGCACTGGGTAATGGACGACCTTCTCGACTGGGTATGGCTTCTCGACATGGACTGGGACCTTGACCGGGACCAGGACCTTCTTCTCAACTGGGTATGGAGCTGGGACATGGACCTTCACCGGCACTGGGACCTTCTTTTCGACGGGGTATGGGGCTGGCACGTACACCTTGACTGGGACTGGGTTGTCAACCGGAACATGGACTGGGTATGGCACCTTCTTCTCAACTGGGTATGGAGCTGGAACATGGACTGGCACCTTGACGATTTCCTTGACCGGATAGGGTACGGTCTTGTACACGGGGTATGGTTTTGGTACACCAACCTTCACCGGGTAGGGGATGTGTTTCTCCACTGGCACCGGGATGTGCTTCTCCACCGGGTACGGCACTGGGATCTTCTTTACCACGGTCAAGGTCTTTTCCTCGTGTGTGGGGAAGTGGGGAACTTCGTGCTTTTCCTCGAAGCTGCCGAAGCCAGCCCAGTCGTGCAGGCCCCGTTTGTCCTGTTTCTTCTCGTCGAGGTTCGTTCCTTCGGCGTTGGTGTCATCTACCTTAGCTTCAGCCACTGGTTTCTTTTCATCTTCGGCGGATGCAAGAAGCACCAAGGCAAAAAGACAGACAACTCCCTGGATTATTGGGTACGGAAGAAGGAAAAGAAGAAAGAGATGGTTAGTCGATTGTGATCTATAGATTGCATTTCAATTTCATTTAAAAATTAGTGTCTGAATCCAAATTACTAAATATTTTCTAACTCAATGATGCTAAAGCAATACATTCGCTTAGGAACAATTCGCTTTTACGCTTTCAAAGATAGCCGATTTTCAAAAATATCTCGATAAAACCCTATGACAGTATTCCGAGAAGTTCATCACGCTTGTTTTCCTGGATTTCTAATCTGGGTAGTTGGGCAGCATTTTGGTGTACCTCATT
Source organism: Topomyia yanbarensis (assembly GCF_030247195.1). Taxonomy (NCBI): domain Eukaryota; kingdom Metazoa; phylum Arthropoda; class Insecta; order Diptera; family Culicidae; genus Topomyia; species Topomyia yanbarensis. Next base: position 37,369,432 of record NC_080671.1, on the reverse strand, counting down.
GGGCATCAATACGCTAGGTATACGGACATTAGGCATACGTACGTTAGACGTTATGGTCGTTAGGCATAATGGCTATAGGCATAATTGATGTTAGGCATAAATTATCATGTAGATGTATAACTAAATTAACTCATTTTTCGTTGGGTGGTAAGATCGTAAATGTTTGCACTTCTTTGATCTTGTAGAAATAAGTTGTGAGCTGACTAACATTTTATCCTACTGTATAAACTTGAAGACATCTTTGCTCAAATAAAAGAAGCAAACGCTCCTACGTAGACAACGTCCATATGTGGGAATTCGCGCCCAATATGGTCGTTCTGAGAATGCTACGAAAATAATAAACGAAAAGCTGCACTTTTACTACAATTTCATGATAGTCAACCCGAATTCGGATACAGTAATGCTGCTTGATTTCTTTAAGAAGCAAAAGCAGCTCGGCATTCTCGGATCAAGTTAAACTCAAATGTTGTTGAATAACCACCAAGATTCCCGCAAGGTGGTCATCTCGGGCCTCTGATCTTCATCTAACTCATTAACAATATGTGAACGAGCTCAGTTTGAGAAGTTGATTTACTTAAAGATCATTTCTCGACAAACATATGATTAAGGCTTAAAAGCCAACTGTCAATATTCTCTTTGAATTGAATTTCTTTTCAAAGAGAATGTTGACAGTTGGCTTTTAAGCCGTAATCATATGTTTGTCGAGATTTCAAAAGTATATTTTTTTGTGCGATGTCGGGGTTTGGGACAAATACACCAAAATGATTATTTATGCGAGTAATTGTAAAATGATTAGCTTTAGTCCAAGTTTTGTCGTTACTAAAGACTCATCTTACAATATAGGGACTCCTTTTCAACATTTTGGAAGAAAAGTCGTGTAGGCTTTCATATCGTTTGTTGTACAGAATGGAAATAATCAATTTCTTCGCCATTTTGTCGAAAATATTTTTATGTTAAACCTTGGAATATGTAAGACATGCGTTAATAACGACAAATACTGTCTCGTAAAAAGTGAAAATTGGTCAAGATAGTGCACAAACCGTACACCAAAATGATGAAAAAATTTAAATATTGGGCCGCTTTAGATTTGTTTCTATTATCATACGAGCTGATTGAAGCGAATAGAGCATCTCTCAGAAGGACTGTACAATACCGAGAGGGAATCATTTGGGAGCTGTGCACGGCTAGTGGATTATGATTCAATTAGTTTGTGTCGTTTAGTGCTACTAGCAGATACCATTATTTTTATTTCTGAATGGTGGATTTTAATACATCCGACCGAAGCTAGTTCGTGATTGGATCTCGCTATTTACACACATCGAATCGCAAATCTTGAACGAAAAGAATTGGGATTTTAGTCGAATGCTGTCACTCCTAACGATTTACTGTATACCTTTTAATGGAACGGTCGGTACGGTTGTCCTCGTTTCTTCCTCTATTATGATTCAAAAAGTTTAGTTAATTAAA